>NW_027175168.1:678333-1017500 GCF_028021215.1 Eschrichtius robustus
CAACACAGCCGTGAAAGGCCGCTAAACCCCATTATAAAAATAAATTACTTTTAAAAACCCGTAAAACAAAGACAGTGAAAGAGAGAGAAATTCTTCCAAAATTCGGTCAGGGGCTGTGATGCAACCTGGATTGACCATATCTAGACACACAGCTGGATGAGACATAAGGGTGGACACTCTTGGGGCTGAGAGGTTGGGTGAGGTTGGGTGAGTAAACGCACAACCTTTAAAGTAATACTGCGTGGTACGCATCCCATGGGTCCCAAATCTCCAGGTTCAAGGGCATCTTCCTACATCGAAAACATACATGAGAAACCCAGAAGATGGTACACCGTGTGATTTTGAAAGGTTTCTAATACGCACCTCATTTCTCATTTCCTTGTGCTCGGGTTCGCCATTCCAGGTACTTTACTAGCAATCTCCCTACTTGGAGAATCAGCACCTTTAACCTCCTGTTCCCTACAGGTTGCAATTTGTCCTGAGGATGAACGGGAAGAGGGGCAACCAATGAGAGACTAGATCTAGGTGTTGGGACAGGCACAGGTCACTCTATTTTCCCATCAGGAAGAAGAATTAACCACAGGCTCAGCCTGCCGCCCAGAAGCAGAATAGGGCCTGAGGCAATCCCGCGCTCTTGCGGCCAGCTCCCAAAAAAGCGAGTTGCAAAATGGAGCCCAGGGACACTGCCTTTCACAAACCCGCAGAGTTATAAATGATAACTCTCGTCCACAAATATATTGAGGGAAGGCAATGAAGAGGATTTGAAAGCAAGGCAGAATTGCAGGAAACAGGTTTCAGGAGGTAGATTCGAATCGCCTTTAAAGCACATGAAAAGTCGCAAAACGTCGACAATGATGCCCTAGGCCAAAAAGGGCGTATGCGTTTTTTCCTGAATATATTCAGGAAAAAACGCATACGCCCTTTTTGGCCAACCAAGCAACCTGGAAAGGCAAATCAGCGCTACAAAGTAGTCTCGCTTCCCATCGGTCAAAAGGGCCATGCTGCAAAAAGTGTCAAAACCAGAAATGCAGGACAGGCCATGGAGAAATGGCAGCCTTGCTACGCTGATGGGCGGGATGTAAATTGCCAACAGCCACTCTGAAGAAGTGTACGGTGTGTCTTGAAACATCTAAAACACACAGCTTAGGGAGCATAGGGCACGTCCTCTCATGGGCGTATAAATTGGGAAAACTAAAAATCAGCAAGACA
This sequence comes from Eschrichtius robustus, assembly GCF_028021215.1. Lineage (NCBI taxonomy): Eukaryota > Metazoa > Chordata > Mammalia > Artiodactyla > Eschrichtiidae > Eschrichtius > Eschrichtius robustus. Next base: position 679,543 of record NW_027175168.1, read on the forward strand.
CAGGCACCCCAAAGTTTAGGGCTGCTCTGTTGACAAGAACCTCCACTTCATGACACCTTAAATATCCCAGGAAAGAGAAAAATGGATAAAGAACTTGTGGTCCTTATGTACAATGGAATATCACGCAGACATGAAATCAATATCATAAGGCTAGAAGAAGCAAGATGAGTGGACTTAGGTACGATGATTCTAAGTGAAATAAGTCACACAGAAAAAGACACTTATCATAAGCTATCACTTATAGAGGGAATGTAAAAACCGCTACACTTGAACTGAGTTACAAAACAGAACAGAGTCACACGTTTAGAAAACACACTATGGCTGCTTAACGGGAAAGGTGAGGTGGGGTGATGAATAAAACAAGGGTTTCAAATTCGCTCACATACCGTTCCATACACCCAATATGTAATAGAAAAGACCGACTCCTTGCTCAGTGAACTGGACTCAACACCCCCTATACACCACACAAGAATATATGTGACTAGTAAGAATCTTAAAACCTATGTATTGATATCTGTCTGGAAGTGAGTCAAGTGGGTGTAAAGCCGCATCAACACAGCCGTGAAAAGCAGCTAAACCCCATTATAAAAATAAATTACTTTTAAAAACCCGTAAAACAAAGACAGTGAAAGAGAGAGAAATTCTTACAAAATTCGTTCAGAGGCTGTGATGCAACCTGGATTGAACATATCTAGACCCACAGCTGGATGAGACATAAGGGTGGACACACTTGGGGCTGAGAGGTTGGGTGAGGTTGGGTGAGCAAACACAGACCCTTTAAAGTAATACTGCGTGGTACCCATCCCATGGGTCCCAAATCTCCAGGTTCAAGGGCATCTTCCTACATCGAAAACATGCATGAGAAACCCAGAAAATGGTACACCGTGTGATTTTGAAAGGTTTCTAAAACGCACCTCATTTCTCATCTCCTTGTGCTCGGGTTCGCCATTCCAGGTACGTTACTAGCAATCTCCCTACTTGGAGAATCAGCACCTTTAACCTCCTGTTCCCTACAGGTTGCAATTTGTCCTGAGGATGAACGGGAAGAGGGGCAACCAATGAGAGACTAGATCTAGGTGTTGGGACAGGCACAGGTCACTCTATTTTCCCATCAGGAAGAAGAATTAACCACAGGCTCAGCCTGCCGCCCAGAAGCAGAATAGGGCCTGAGGCAATCCCGCGCTCTTACGGCCAGCTCCCAAAAAAGCGAGTTGAAAAATGGAGCCCAGGGACACTGCCATTCACAAACCCGCAGAGTTATAAATGATAACTCTCGTCCACAAATATATTGAGGGAAGGCAACGAAGAGGATTTGAAAGCAAGGCAGAATTGCAGGAAACAGGTTTCAGGAGGTAGATTCGAATCGCCTTTAAAGCACATTAAAAGTCGCAAAACGTCGACAATGATGCCCTTGGCCAAAAAGGGCGTATGCGTTTTTTCCTGAATATATTCAGGAAAAAACGCATACGCCCTTTTTGGCCAACCAAGCAACCTGGAAAGGCAAATCAGCGCTACAAAGTAGTCTCGCTTCCCATCGGTCAAAAGGGCCATGCTGCAAAAAGTGTCAAAACCAGAAATGCAGGATAGGCCATGGAGAAATGGCAGCCTTGCTACGCTGAGGGGCGGGATGTAAATTGCCAACAGCCACTCTGGAGAAGTGTACGGTGTGTCCTGAAACATCTAAAACACACAGCTTAGGGAGCATAGGGCACGTCCACTCATGGGCGTATAAATTGGGAAAACTAAAAATCAGCAAGACACAGGCACCCCAAAGTTTAGGGCTGCTCTGTTGACAAGAACCTCCACTTCATGACACCTTAAATATCCCAGGAACGAGAAAAATGGATAAAGAAGTTGTGGTCCTTATGTACAATGGAATATCACTCAGACATGAAATCAATATCATAAGGCTAGAAGAAGCAAGATGAGTGGACTTAGGTACGATGATTCTACGTGAAATAAGTAACACAGAAAAAGACACTTATCATAAGCTATCACTTATAGAGGGAATGTAAAAACCGCTACACTTGAACTGAGTTACAAAACAGAACAGAGTCACACGTTTAGAAAACACACTATGGCTGCTTAACGGGAAAGGTGAGGTGGGGTGATGCATAAAACAAGGGTTTCAAATTCGCTCAGATACCGTTCCATACACCCAATATGTAATAGAAAAGACCGACTCATTGCTCAGTGAACTGGACTCAACACCCCCTATTCACCGCACAAGAATATATGTGACTAGTAAGAATCTTAAAACCTATGTATTGATATCTGTCTGGAAGTGAGTCAAGTGGGTGTAAAGCCGCATAAACACAGCCGTGAAAAGCAGCTAAACCCCATTATAAAAATAAATTACTTTTAAAAACCCGTAAAACAAAGACAGTGAAAGAGAGAGAAATTCTTACAAAATTCGTTCAGAGGCTGTGATGCAACCTGGATTGACCATATCTAGACCCACAGCTGGATGAGTCATAAGGGTGGACACACTTGGGGCTGAGAGGTTGGGTGAGGTTGGGTGAGCAAACACAGACCCTTTAAAGTAATACTGCGTGGTACCCATCCCATGGGTCCCAAATCTCCAGGTTCAAGGGCATCTTCCTACATCGAAAACATACATGAGAAACCCAGAAGATGGTACACCGTGTGATTTTGAAAGGTTTCTAAAACGCACCTCATTTCTCATCTCCTTGTGCTCGGGTTCGCCATTCCAGGTACTTTACTAGCAATCTCCCTACTTGGAGAATCAGCACCTTTAACCTCCTGTTCCCTACAGGTTGCAATTTGTCCTGAGGATGAACGGGAAGAGGGGCAACCAATGAGAGACTAGATCTAGGTGTTGGGACAGGCACAGGTCACTCTATTTTCCCATCAGGAAGCAGAATTAACCATAGGCTCAGCCTGCCTCCCAGAAGCAGAATAGGGCCTGAGGCAATCCCGCGCTTTTGCGGCCAGCTCCCAAAAAAGCGACTTGAAAAATGGAGCTCAGGGACACTGCAATTCACAAAGACGCAGAGTTATAAATGATAACTCTCATCCACAGATATATTGAGGGAAGGCAACGAAGAGGATTTGAAAGCAAGGCAGAATTGCAGGAAACAGATTTCAGGAGGTAGATTCGAATCGCCTTTAAAGCACATGAAAAGCGGCAAAACTTCGACAATGATGCCCTTGGCCAAAAAGGGCGTATGCGTTTTATCCTGAATATATTCAGGAAAAAACGCATACGCCCTTTTTGGTCAACCAAGCAACCTGGAAAGGCAAATCAGCGCTACAAAGAAGTCTCGCTTCCCATCGGTCAAAAGGGCAATGCTGCAAAAAGTGTCAAAACCAGAAATGCAGGACAGGCCATGGAGAAATGGCAGCCTTGCTACGCTGATGGGCGGGATGTAAATTGCCAACAGCCACTCTGGAGAAGTGTACGGTGTGTCCTGAAACATCGAAAAAACACAGCTTAGGGAGCATAGGGCACGTCCACTCATGGGCGTATAAATTGGGAAAACTAAAAATCAGCAAGACACAGGCACCCCAAAATTTAGGGCTGCTCTGTTGACAAGAACCTCCACTTCATGACACCTTAAATATCCCAGGAAAGAGAAAAATGGATAAAGAAGTTGTGGTCCTTATGTACAATGGAATATCACTCAGACATGAAATCAATGTCATAAGGCTAGTAGAAGCAAGATGAGTGGATTTAGGTACAACAATTCTAAGTGAAATTAGTCACACAGGAAAAGACACTTATCATAAGCTATCACTTATAGAGGGAATGTAAAAACCGCTACACTTGAACTGAATTACAAAAGAGAACAGAGTCACACGTTTAGAAAACACACTATGGCTGCTTAACGGGAAAGGTGAGGTGGGGTGAGGCATAAAACAAGGGTTTCAAATTCGCTCAGATACCGTTCCATACAACCAATATGTAATAGACAAGACCTACTCCTTGCTCAGTGAACTGGACTCAACACCCCCTATTCACCGTACAAGAATATATGTGACTAGTAAGAATCTTAAAACCTATGTATTGATATCTGTCTGGAAGTGAGTCAAGTGGGTGTAAAGCCGCATAAACACAGCCGTGAAAAGCAGCTAAACCCCATTATAAAAATAAATTACTTTTAAAAACCCGTAAAACAAAGACAGTGAAAGAGAGAGAAATTCTTACAAAATTCGTTCAGAGGCTGTGATGCAACCTGGATTGACCATATCTAGACCCACAGCTGTATGAGACATAAGGGTGGACACTCTTGGGGCTGAAAGGTTGGGTGAGGTTGGGTGAGCAAACGCAGACCCTTTAAAGTAATACTGCCTGGTACCCATCCCATGGGTCCCAAATCTCCAGGTTCAAGTGCATCTTCCTACATCGAAAACATGCATGAGAAACCCAGAAGATGGTACACCGTGTGATTTTGAAAGGTTTCTAATACGCACCTCATTTCTCATCTCCTTGTGCTCGGGTTCGCCATTCCAGCTACTTTACTAGCAATCTCCCTACTTGGAGAATCAGCACGTTTAAGCTCCTGTTCCCTACAGGTTGCAATCTGTCCTGAGGATGAACGGGAAGAGGGGCAACCAATGAGAGACTAGATCTAGGTGTTGGGACAGGCACAGGTCACTCTATTTTCCCATCAGGAAGAAGAATTATCCACAGGCTCTGCCTGCCGCCAGGAACCAGAATACGGCCTGAGGCAATCCCGTGCTTTTGCGGCCAGCTCCCAAAAAAGACAGTTGAAAAATGGAGCTCAGGGGCACTGCCATTCACAAACCTGCTGAGTTATAAATGATAACTCTTGTCCACTAATATATTGAGGGAAGGCAACGAAGAGGATTGGAAAGCAAGGCAGAATTGCAGGAAACAAGTTTCAGGAGGTAGATTCGAATCGCCTTTACAGCACATGAAAAGTGGCAAAACGTCGACAATGATGCCCTTGGCCAAACAGGGCGTATGCGTTTTTTCCTGAATATATTCAGGAAAAAACGCATACGCCCTGTTTGGCCAACCAAGCAACCTGGAAAGGCTAATCAGCGCTACAAAGAAGTCTCGCTTCCCATCGGTCAAAAGGGCCATGCTGCAAAAAGTGTCAAAACCAGAAATGCAGGACAGGCCATGGAGAAATGGCAGCCTTGCTACGCTGATGGGCGGGATGTAAATTGCCAACAGCCACTCTGGAGAAGTGTACGGTGTGTCCTGAAACATCGAAAAACCACAGCTTAGGGAGCATAGGGCACGTCCACTCATGGGCGTATAAATTGGGAAAACTAAAAATCAGCAAGACACAGGCACCCCAAAATTTAGGGCTGCTCTGTTGACAAGAACCTCCACTTCATGACACCTTAAATATCCCAGGAAAGAGTAAAATGGATAAAGAAGTTGTGGTCCTTATGTACAATGGAATATCACTCAGACATGAAATCAATGTCATAAGGCTAGTAGAAGCAAGATGAGTGGATTTAGGTACGACGATTCTAAGTGAAATAAGTCACACAGGAAAAGACACTTATCATAAGCTATCACTTATAGAGGGAATGTAAAAACCGCTACACTTGAACTGAATTACAAAAGAGAACAGAGTCACACGTTTAGAAAACACACTATGGCTGCTTAACGGGAAAGGTGAGGTGGGGTGATGCATAAAACAAGGGTTTCAAATTCGCTCAGATTCCGTTCCATACACCCAATATGTAATAGACAAGACCTACTTCTTGCTCAGTGAACTGGACTCAACACCCCCTATTCACCGTACAAGAATACATGTGACTAGTAAGAATCTTAAAACCTATGTATTGATATCTGTCTGGAAGTGAGTCAAGTGGGTGTAAAGCCGCATAAACACAGCCGTGAAAAGCAGCTAAACCCCATTATAAAAATAAATTACTTTTAAAAACCCGTAAAACAAAGACAGTGAAAGAGAGAGAAATTCTTACACAATTCGTTCAGAGGCTGTGATGCAACCTGGATTGACCATATCTAGACCCACAGCTGTATGAGACATAAGGGTGGACATTCTTGGGGCTGAAAGGTTGGGTGAGGTTGGGTGAGCAAACACAAACCCTTTAAAGTAATACTGCCTGGTACCCATCCCATGGGTCCCAAATCTCCAGGTTCAAGGGCATCTTCCTACATCGAAAACATGCATGAGAAACCCAGAAGATGGTACACCGTGTGATTTTGAAAGGTTTCTAATACGCACCTCATTTCTCATCTCCTTGTGCTCGGGTTCGCCATTCCAGCTACTTTACTAGCAATCTCCCTACTTGGAGAATCAGCACGTTTAACCTCCTGTTCCCTACAGGTTGCAATTTGTCCTGAGGATGAACGGGAATAGGGGCAACCAATGAGAGACTAGATCTAGGTGTTGGGACAGGCACAGGTCACTCTATTTTCCCATCAGGAAGAAGAATTAACCACAGGCTCAGCCTGCCGCCCAGAAGCAGAATAGGGCCTGAGGCAATCCCGCGCTTTTGCGGCAAGCTCGCAAAAAAGCCAGTTGAAAAATGGAGCTCAGGGACACTGCAATTCACAAACCCGCAGAGCTATAAATGATAACTCTCATCCACAGATATATTGAGGGAAGGCAACGAAGAGAATTTGAAAGCAAGGCAGAATTGCAGGAAACAGGTTTCAGGAGGTAGATTCGAATCGCCTTTAAAGCACATGAAAAGTGGCAAAACGTCGACAATGATGCCCTTGGCCAAACAGGGCGTATGCGTTTTTTCCTGAATATATTCAGGAAAAAACGCATAAGCCCTGTTTGGCCAAACAAGCAACCTGGAAAGGCTAATCAGCGCTACAAAGAAGTCTCGCTTCCCATCGGTCCAAAGGGCCATGCTGCAAAAAGTGTCAAAACCAGAAATGCAGGACAGGCCATGGAGAAATGGCAGCCTTGCTACGCTGATGGGCGGGATGTAAATTGCCAACAGCCACTCTAGAGAAGTGTATGGTGTGTCCTGAAACATCGAAAAAACACAGCTTAGGGAGCATAGGGCACGTCCACTTATGGGCGTATAAATTGGGAAAACTAAAAATCAGCAAGACACAGGCACCCCAAAGTTTAGGGCTGCTCTGTTGACAAGAACCTCCACTTCATGACACCTTAAATATCCCAGGAAAGAGAAAAATGGATAAAGAAGTTGTGGTCCTTATGTACAATGGAATATCACTCAGACATGAAATCAATGTCATAAGGCTAGTAGAAGCAAGATGAGTGGATTTAGGTACGACGATTCTAAGTGAAATATGTCACAGAGAAAAAGACACTTATCATAAGCTATCACTTATAGAGGGAATGTAAAAACCGCTACACTTGAACTGAATTACAAAACAGAACAGAGTCACACGTTTAGAAAACACACTATGGCTGCTTAACGGGAAAGGTGAGGTGGGGTGATGCATAAAACAAGGGTTTCAAATTCGCACAGATACCGTTCCATACACCCAATATGTAATAGACAAGACCTACTCCTTGCTCAGTGAACTGGACTCAACACCCCCTATTCACCGCACAAGAATATATGTGACTAGTAAGAATCTTAAAACCTATGTATTGATATCTGTCTGGAAGTGAGTCAAGTGGGTGTAAAGCCGCATAAACACAGCCGTGAGAAGCAGCTAAACCCCATTATAAAAATAAATTACTTTTAAAAACCCGTAAAACAAAGACAGTGAAAGAGAGAGAAATTCTTACAAAATTCGTTCAGAGGCTGTGATGCAACCTGGATTGACCATATCTAGACCCACAGCTGGATGAGACATAAGGGTGGACACTCTTGGGGCTGAAAGGTTGGGTGAGGTTGGGTGAGCAAACGCAGACCCTTTAAAGTAACACTGCTTGGTACCCATCCCATGGGTCCCAAATCTCCAGGTTCAAGGGCATCTTCCTACATCGAAAACATGCATGAGAAACCCAGAAGATGGTACACCGTGTGATTTTGAAAGGTTTCTAATACGCACCTCATTTCTCATCTCCTTGTGCTCGGGTTCGCCTTTCCAGCTACTTTACTAGCAATCTCCCTACTTGGAGAATCAGCACCTTTAAACTTCTGTTCCCTACAGGTTGCAAATTGTCCTGAGGATGAACGGGAAGAGGGGCAACCAATGAGAGACTAGATCTAGGTGTTGGGACAGGCACAGGTCACTCTATTTTCCCATCAGGAAGAAGAATTAACCACAGGCTCAGCCTGCCGCCCAGAAGCAGAATAGGGCCTGAGGCAATCCCGCGCTTTTGCGGCCAGCTCCCAAAAAAGCCAGTTGAAAAATGGAGCTCAGGGACACTGCAATTCACAAACCCGCAGAGCTATAAATGATAACTCTCATCCACAGATATATTGAGGGAAGGCAACGAAGAGAATTTGAAAGCAAGGAAGAATTGCAGGAAACAGGTTTCAGGAGGTAGATTCGAATCGCCTTTAAAGCACATGAAAAGTGGCAAAATGTCGACAATGATGCCCTTGGCCAAACAGGGCGTATGCGTTTTTTCCTGAATATATTCAGGAAAAAACGCATACGCCCTGTTTGGCCAACCAAGCAACCTGGAAAGGCTAATGAGCGCTACAAAGAAGTCTCGCTTCCCATCGGTCAAAAGGGCCATGCTGCAAAAAGTGTCAAATCCAGAAATGCAGGACAGGCCATGGAGAAATGGCAGCCTTGCTACACTGATGGGCGGGATGTAAATTGCCAACAGCCACTCTGGAGACGTGTACGGTGTGTCCTGAAACATCGAAAAACCACAGCTTAGGGAGCATAGGGCACGTCCACTCATGGGCGTATAAATTGGGAAAAATAAAAATCAGCAAGACACAGGCACCCCAAAGTTTAGGGCTGCTCTGTTGACAAGAACCTCCACTTCATGACACCTTAAATATCCCAGGAAAGAAAAAAATGGATAAAGAAGTTGTGGTCCTTATGTACAATGGAATATCACTCAGACATGAAATCAATGTCTTAAGGCTAGTAGAAGCACGATGAGTGGATTTAGGTACGATGATTCTAAGTGAAATAAGTCACACAGAAAAAGACACTTATCATAAGCTATCACTTATAGAGGGAATGTAAAAACCGCTACACTTGAACTGAATTACAAAACAGAACAGAGTCACACGTTTAGAAAACACACTATGGCTGCTTAACGGCAAAGGTGAGGTGGGGTGAGGCATAAAACAAGGGTTTCAAATTCGCTCAGATATCGTTCCATACACCCAATATGTAATAGACAACACCTGCTCCTTGCTCAGTGAACTGGACTCAACACCCCCTATTCACCGCACAAGAATATATGTGACTAGTAAGAATCTTAAAACCTATGTATTGATATCTGTCTGGCAGTGAGTCAAGTGGGTGTAAAGCCGCATAAACACAGCCGTGAAAAGCAGCTAAACCCCATTATAAAAATAAATTACTTTTAAAAACCCGTAAAACAAAGACAGTGAAAGAGAGAGAAATTCTTACAAAATTCGTTCAGAGGCTGTGATGCAACCTGGATTGACCTTATCTAGACCCACAGCTGGATGAGACATAAGGGTGGACACTCTTGGGGCTGAAAGGTTGGGTGAGGTTGGGTGAGCAAACACAGACCCTTTAAAGTACTACTGCCTGGTACCCACCCCATGGGTCCCAAATCTGCAGGTCCAAGGGCATCTTCCTACATCGAAAACATGCATGAGGAACCCAGAAGATGGTACACCGTGTGATTTTGAAAGGTTTCTAATACGCACCTCATTTCTCATCTCCTTGTGCTCGGGTTCGCCTTTCCAGGTACTTTACTAGCAATCTCCCTACTTGGAGAATCAGCACCTTTAAGCTCCTGTTCCCTACAGGTTGCAATTTGTCCTGAGGATGAACGGGAAGAGGGGCAACCAATGAGAGACTAGATCTAGGTGTTGGGACAGGCAGATGTCACTCTATTTTCCCATCGGGAAGAAGAATTAACCACAGGCTCAGCCTGCCGCCCAGAAGCAGAATAGGGCCTGAGGCAATCCCGCGCTTTTGCGGCCAGCTCCCAAAAAAGCCAGTTGAAAAATGGAGCTCAGGGACACTGCAATTCACAAACCCGCAGAGCTATAAATGATAACTCTCATCCACAGATATATTGAGGGAAGGCAACGAAGAGGATTTGAAAACAAGGCAGAATTGCAGGAAACATGTTTCAGGAGGTAGATTAGAATCGCCTTTAAAGCACATGAAAAGTGGCAAAACATGGACAATGATGCCCTTGGCCAAACAGGGCGTAGGCGTTTTTTCCTGAATATATTCAGGAAAAAACGCATACGCCCTGTTTGGCCAACCAAGCAACCTGTAAAGGCTAATCAGCGCTACAAAGAAGTCTCGCTTCCCAACGGTCAAAACGGCCATGCTGCAAAAAGTGTCAAAACCAAAAATGCAGGACAGGCCATGGAGAAATGGCAGCCTTGCTACGCTGATGGGCGGGATGTAAATTGCCAACAGCCACTCTGGAGAAGTGTACGGTGTGTCCTGTAACATCGAAAAAACACAGCTTAGGGAGCATAGGGCACGTCCACTCATGGGCGTATAAATTGGGAAAACTAAAAATCAGCAAGACACAGGCACCCCAAAGTTTAGGGCTGCTCTGTTGACAAGAACCTCCACTTCATGACACCTTAAATATCCCAGGAAAGAGAAAAATGGATAAAGAAGTTGTGGTCCTTATGTACAATGGAATATCACTCAGACATGAAATCAATGTCATAAGGCTAGTAGAAGCAAGATGAGTGGATTTAGGTACGACGATTCTAAGTGAAATAAGTCACACAGAAAAAGACACATATCATAAGCTATCACGTATAGAGGGAAAGTAAAAACCGCTACACTTGAACTGAATTACAAATCAGAACAGAGTCACACGTTTAGAAAACACACTATGGCTGCTTAACGGGAAAGGTGAGGTGGGGTGAGGCATAAAACAAGGGTTTCAAATTCGCTCAGATACCGTTCCATACACCCAATATGTAATAGACAAGACCTACTGCTTGCTCAGTGAACTGGACTCAACACCCCCTATTCACTGCACAAGAATATATGTGACTAGTAAGAATCTTAAAACCTATGTATTGATATCTGTCTGGAAGTGAGTCAAGTGGGTGTAAAGCCACATAAACACAGCCGTGAAAAGCAGCTAAACCCCATTATAAAAATAAATTACTTTTAAAAACCCGTAAAACAAAGACAGTGAAAGAGAGAGAAATTCTTACAAAATTCGTTCAGAGGCTGTGATGCAACCTGGATTGACCATATCTAGACCCACAGCTGGATGAGACATAAGGGTGGGCACTCTTGGGGCTGAAAGTTTGGGTGAGGTTGGGTGAGCAAAAGCAGACCCTTTAAAGTAATACTGCCTGGTACCCATCCCATGGGTCCCAAATCTCCAGGTTCAAGGGCATCTTCCTACATCGAAAACATGCATGAGAAACCCAGAAGATGGTACACCGTGTGATTTTGAAAGGTTTCTAATACGCACCTCATTTCTCATCTCCTTGTGCTCGGGTTCGCCTTTCCAGCTACTTTACTAGCAATCTCCCTACTTGGAGAATCAGCACCTTTAAGCTCCTGTTCCCTACAGGTTGCAATTTGTCCTGAGGATGAACGGGAAGAGGGGCAACCAATGAGAGACTAGATCTAGGTGTTGGGACACGCAGAGGTCACTCTATTTTCCCATCGGGAAGAAGAATTAACCACAGGCTCAGCCTGCCGCCCAGAAGCAGAATAGGGCCTGAGGCAATCCCGCTTTTTGCGCCCAGCTCGCAAAAAAGCCAGTTGAAAAATGGAGCTCAGGGACACTGCAATTCACAAACCCGCAGAGCTATAAATGATAACTCTCATCCACAGATATATTGAGGGAAGGCAACGAAGAGAATTTGAAAGCAAGGCAGAATTGCAGGAAACAGGTTTCAGGAGGTAGATTCGAATCGCCTTTAAAGCACATGAAAAGTGGCAAAACGTCGACAATGATGCCCTTGGCCAAACAGGGCGTATGCGTTTTTTCCTGAATATATTCAGGAAAAAACGCATAAGCCCTGTTTGGCCAAACAAGCAACCTGGAAAGGCTAATCAGCGCTACAAAGAAGTCTCGCTTCCCATCGGTCAAAAGGGCCATGCTGCAAAAAGTGTCAAAACCAGAAATGCAGGACAGGCCATGGAGAAATGGCAGCCTTGCTACGCTGATGGGCGGGATGTAAATTGCCAACAGCCACTCTAGAGAAGTGTATGGTGTGTCCTGAAACATCGAAAAAACACAGCTTAGGGAGCATAGGGCACGTCCACTTATGGGCGTATAAATTGGGAAAACTAAAAATCAGCAAGACACAGGCACCCCAAAGTTTAGGGCTGCTCTGTTGACAAGAACCTCCACTTCATGACACCTTAAATATCCCAGGAAAGAGAAAAATGGATAAAGAAGTTGTGGTCCTTATGTACAATGGAATATCACTCAGACATGAAATCAATGTCATAAGGCTAGTAGAAGCAAGATGAGTGGATTTAGGTACGACGATTCTAAGTGAAATAAGTCACAGAGAAAAAGACACTTATCATAAGCTATCACTTATAGAGGGAATGTAAAAACCGCTACACTTGAACTGAATTACAAAACAGAACAGAGTCACACGTTTAGAAAACACACTATGGCTGCTTAACGGGAAAGGTGAGGTGGGGTGATGCATAAAACAAGGGTTTCAAATTCGCACAGATACCGTTCCATACACCCAATATGTAATAGACAAGACCTACTCCTTGCTCAGTGAACTGGACTCAACACCCCCTATTCACCGCACAAGAATATATGTGACTAGTAAGAATCTTAAAACCTATGTATTGATATCTGTCTGGAAGTGAGTCAAGTGGGTGTAAAGCCGCATAAACACAGCCGTGAGAAGCAGCTAAACCCCATTATAAAAATAAATTACTTTTAAAAACCCGTAAAACAAAGACAGTGAAAGAGAGAGAAATTCTTACAAAATTCGTTCAGAGGCTGTGATGCAACCTGGATTGACCATATCTAGACCCACAGCTGGATGAGACATAAGGGTGGACACTCTTGGGGCTGAAAGGTTGGGTGAGGTTGGGTGAGCAAACGCAGACCCTTTAAAGTAACACTGCTTGGTACCCATCCCATGGGTCCCAAATCTCCAGGTTCAAGGGCATCTTCCTACATCGAAAACATGCATGAGAAACCCAGAAGATGGTACACCGTGTGATTTTGAAAGGTTTCTAATACGCACCTCATTTCTCATCTCCTTGTGCTCGGGTTCGCCTTTCCAGCTACTTTACTAGCAATCTCCCTACTTGGAGAATCAGCACCTTTAAACTTCTGTTCCCTACAGGTTGCAAATTGTCCTGAGGATGAACGGGAAGAGGGGCAACCAATGAGAGACTAGATCTAGGTGTTGGGACAGGCACAGGTCACTCTATTTTCCCATCAGGAAGAAGAATTAACCACAGGCTCAGCCTGCCGCCCAGAAGCAGAATAGGGCCTGAGGCAATCCCGCGCTTTTGCGGCCAGCTCCCAAAAAAGCCAGTTGAAAAATGGAGCTCAGGGACACTGCAATTCACAAACCCGCAGAGCTATAAATGATAACTCTCATCCACAGATATATTGAGGGAAGGCAACGAAGAGAATTTGAAAGCAAGGAAGAATTGCAGGAAACAGGTTTCAGGAGGTAGATTCGAATCGCCTTTAAAGCACATGAAAAGTGGCAAAATGTCGACAATGATGCCCTTGGCCAAACAGGGCGTATGCGTTTTTTCCTGAATATATTCAGGAAAAAACGCATACGCCCTGTTTGGCCAACCAAGCAACCTGGAAAGGCTAATGAGCGCTACAAAGAAGTCTCGCTTCCCATCGGTCAAAAGGGCCATGCTGCAAAAAGTGTCAAATCCAGAAATGCAGGACAGGCCATGGAGAAATGGCAGCCTTGCTACACTGATGGGCGGGATGTAAATTGCCAACAGCCACTCTGGAGACGTGTACGGTGTGTCCTGAAACATCGAAAAACCACAGCTTAGGGAGCATAGGGCACGTCCACTCATGGGCGTATAAATTGGGAAAAATAAAAATCAGCAAGACACAGGCACCCCAAAGTTTAGGGCTGCTCTGTTGACAAGAACCTCCACTTCATGACACCTTAAATATCCCAGGAAAGAAAAAAATGGATAAAGAAGTTGTGGTCCTTATGTACAATGGAATATCACTCAGACATGAAATCAATGTCTTAAGGCTAGTAGAAGCACGATGAGTGGATTTAGGTACGATGATTCTAAGTGAAATAAGTCACACAGAAAAAGACACTTATCATAAGCTATCACTTATAGAGGGAATGTAAAAACCGCTACACTTGAACTGAATTACAAAACAGAACAGAGTCACACGTTTAGAAAACACACTATGGCTGCTTAACGGCAAAGGTGAGGTGGGGTGAGGCATAAAACAAGGGTTTCAAATTCGCTCAGATATCGTTCCATACACCCAATATGTAATAGACAACACCTGCTCCTTGCTCAGTGAACTGGACTCAACACCCCCTATTCACCGCACAAGAATATATGTGACTAGTAAGAATCTTAAAACCTATGTATTGATATCTGTCTGGCAGTGAGTCAAGTGGGTGTAAAGCCGCATAAACACAGCCGTGAAAAGCAGCTAAACCCCATTATAAAAATAAATTACTTTTAAAAACCCGTAAAACAAAGACAGTGAAAGAGAGAGAAATTCTTACAAAATTCGTTCAGAGGCTGTGATGCAACCTGGATTGACCTTATCTAGACCCACAGCTGGATGAGACATAAGGGTGGACACTCTTGGGGCTGAAAGGTTGGGTGAGGTTGGGTGAGCAAACACAGACCCTTTAAAGTACTACTGCCTGGTACCCACCCCATGGGTCCCAAATCTGCAGGTCCAAGGGCATCTTCCTACATCGAAAACATGCATGAGGAACCCAGAAGATGGTACACCGTGTGATTTTGAAAGGTTTCTAATACGCACCTCATTTCTCATCTCCTTGTGCTCGGGTTCGCCTTTCCAGGTACTTTACTAGCAATCTCCCTACTTGGAGAATCAGCACCTTTAAGCTCCTGTTCCCTACAGGTTGCAATTTGTCCTGAGGATGAACGGGAAGAGGGGCAACCAATGAGAGACTAGATCTAGGTGTTGGGACAGGCAGATGTCACTCTATTTTCCCATCGGGAAGAAGAATTAACCACAGGCTCAGCCTGCCGCCCAGAAGCAGAATAGGGCCTGAGGCAATCCCGCGCTTTTGCGGCCAGCTCCCAAAAAAGCCAGTTGAAAAATGGAGCTCAGGGACACTGCAATTCACAAACCCGCAGAGCTATAAATGATAACTCTCATCCACAGATATATTGAGGGAAGGCAACGAAGAGGATTTGAAAACAAGGCAGAATTGCAGGAAACATGTTTCAGGAGGTAGATTAGAATCGCCTTTAAAGCACATGAAAAGTGGCAAAACATGGACAATGATGCCCTTGGCCAAACAGTGCGTAGGCGTTTTTTCCTGAATATATTCAGGAAAAAACGCATACGCCCTGTTTGGCCAACCAAGCAACCTGTAAAGGCTAATCAGCGCTACAAAGAAGTCTCGCTTCCCAACGGTCAAAACGGCCATGCTGCAAAAAGTGTCAAAACCAGAAATGCAGGACAGGCCATGGAGAAATGGCAGCCTTGCTACGCTGATGGGCGGGATGTAAATTGCCAACAGCCACTCTGGAGAAGTGTACGGTGTGTCCTGAAACATCGAAAAAACACAGCTTAGGGAGCATAGGGCACGTCCACTCATGGGCGTATAAATTGGGAAAACTAAAAATCAGCAAGACACAGGCACCCCAAAGTTTAGGGCTGCTCTGTTGACAAGAACCTCCACTTCATGACACCTTAAATATCCCAGGAAAGAGAAAAATGGATAAAGAAGTTGTGGTCCTTATGTACAATGGAATATCACTCAGACATGAAATCAATGTCATAAGGCTAGTAGAAGCAAGATGAGTGGATTTAGGTACGACGATTCTAAGTGAAATAAGTCACACAGAAAAAGACACATATCATAAGCTATCACGTATAGAGGGAAAGTAAAAACCGCTACACTTGAACTGAATTACAAATCAGAACAGAGTCACACGTTTAGAAAACACACTATGGCTGCTTAACGGGAAAGGTGAGGTGGGGTGAGGCATAAAACAAGGGTTTCAAATTCGCTCAGATACCGTTCCATACACCCAATATGTAATAGACAAGACCTACTGCTTGCTCAGTGAACTGGACTCAACACCCCCTATTCACTGCACAAGAATATATGTGACTAGTAAGAATCTTAAAACCTATGTATTGATATCTGTCTGGAAGTGAGTCAAGTGGGTGTAAAGCCACATAAACACAGCCGTGAAAAGCAGCTAAACCCCATTATAAAAATAAATTACTTTTAAAAACCCGTAAAACAAAGACAGTGAAAGAGAGAGAAATTCTTACAAAATTCGTTCAGAGGCTGTGATGCAACCTGGATTGACCATATCTAGACCCACAGCTGGATGAGACATAAGGGTGGGCACTCTTGGGGCTGAAAGTTTGGGTGAGGTTGGGTGAGCAAAAGCAGACCCTTTAAAGTAATACTGCCTGGTACCCATCCCATGGGTCCCAAATCTCCAGGTTCAAGGGCATCTTCCTACATCGAAAACATGCATGAGAAACCCAGAAGATGGTACACCGTGTGATTTTGAAAGGTTTCTAATACGCACCTCATTTCTCATCTCCTTGTGCTCGGGTTCGCCTTTCCAGCTACTTTACTAGCAATCTCCCTACTTGGAGAATCAGCACCTTTAAGCTCCTGTTCCCTACAGGTTGCAATTTGTCCTGAGGATGAACGGGAAGAGGGGCAACCAATGAGAGACTAGATCTAGGTGTTGGGACACGCAGAGGTCACTCTATTTTCCCATCGGGAAGAAGAATTAACCACAGGCTCAGCCTGCCGCCCAGAAGCAGAATAGGGCCTGAGGCAATCCCGCTTTTTGCGCCCAGCTCCCAAAAAAGCCAGTTGAAAAATGGAGCTCAGGGACACTGCAATTCACAAACACGCAGAGCTATAAATGATAACTCTCATCCACAGATATATTGAGGGAAGGCAACGAAGAGGATTTGAAAGCAAGGCAGAATTGCAGGAAACAGGTTTCAGGAGGTAGATTCGAATCGCCTTTAAAGCACATGAAAAGTGGCAAAACTTCGACAATGATGCCCTTGGCCAAAAAGGGCGTATGCGTTTTTTCCTGAATATATTCAAGAAAAAACGCATACGCCCTTTTTTGCCAACCAAGCAACCTGGAAAGGCAAATCAGCGCTACAAAGAAGGCTCGCTTCCCATCGGTCAAAAGGGCCATGCTGCAAAAAGTGTCAAAACCAGAAATGCAGGACAGGCCATGGTGAAATGGCAGCCTAGCTACGCTGATGGGCGGGATGTAAATTGCCAACAGCCACTCTGGAGAAGTGTACGGTGTGTCCTGAAACATCGAAAAAACACAGCTTAGGGAGCATAGGGCACGTCCACTCATGGGCATATAAATTGGGAAAACTAAAAATCAGCAAGACACAGGCACCCCAAAGTTTAGGGCTGCTCTGTTGACAAGAACCTCCATTTCATGACACCTTAAATATCCCAGGAAAGAGAAAAATGGATAAAGAAGTTGTGGTCCTTATGTACAATGGAATATCACTCAGACATGAAATCAATGTCATAAGGCTAGTAGAAGCAAGATGAGTGGATTTAGGTACGACGATTCTAAGTGAAATAAGTCACACAGAAAAAGACACTTATCATAAGCTATCACTTATAGAGGGAATGTAAAAACCGCTACACTTGAACTGAATTACAAATCAGAACAGAGTCACACGTTTAGAAAACACACTATGGCTGCTTAACGGGAAAGGTGAGGTGGGGTGAGGCATAAAACAAGGGTTTCAAATTCGCTCAGATACCGTTCCACACACCCAATATGTAATAGACAAGACCTACTGCTTGCTCAGTGAACTGGACTCAACACCCCCTATTCACTGCACAAGAATATATGTGACTAGTAAGAATCTTAAAACCTACGTATTGATATCTGTCTGGAAGTGAGTCAAGTGGGTGTAAAGCCACATAAACACAGCCGTGAAAAGCAGCTAAACCCCATTATAAAAATAAATTACTTTTAAAAACCCGTAAAACAAAGACAGTGAAAGAGAGAGAAATTCTTACAAAATTCGTTCAGAGGCTGTGATGCAACCTGGATTGACCATATCTAGACCCACAGCTGGATGAGACATAAGGGTGGGCACTCTTGGGGCTGAAAGTTTGGGTGAGGTTGGGTGAGCAAAAGCAGACCCTTTAAAGTAATACTGCCTGGTACCCATCCCATGGGTCCCAAATCTCCAGGTTCAAGGGCATCTTCCTACATCGAAAACATGCATGAGAAACCCAGAAGATGGTACACCGTGTGATTTTGAAAGGTTTCTAATACGCACCTCATTTCTCATCTCCTTGTGCTCGGGTTCGCCTTTCCAGCTACTTTACTAGCAATCTCCCTACTTGGAGAATCAGCACCTTTAAGCTCCTGTTCCCTACAGGTTGCAATTTGTCCTGAGGATGAACGGGAAGAGGGGCAACCAATGAGAGACTAGATCTAGGTGTTGGGACAGGCAGAGGTCACTCTATTTTCCCATCGGGAAGAAGAATTAACCACAGGCTCAGCCTGCCGCCCAGAAGCAGAATAGGGCCTGAGGCAATCCCGCGCTTTTGGGGCCAGCTCCCAAAAAAGCCAGTTGAAAAATGGAGCTCAGGGACACTGCAATTCACAAACCCGCAGAGCTATAAATGATAACTCTCATCCACAGATATATTGAGGGAAGGCAACGAAGAGGATTTGAAAGCAAGGCAGAATTGCAGGAAACATGTTTCAGGAGGTAGATTCGAATCGCCTTTAAAGCACATGAAAAGTGGCAAAACATCGACAATGATGCCCTTGGCCAAACAGGGCGTATGCGTTTTTTCCTGAATATATTCAGGAAAAAACGCATACGCCCTGTTTGGCCAACCAAGCAACCTGGAAAGGCTAATCAGCGCTACAAAGAAGTCTCGCTTCCCATCGGTCAAAAGGGCCATGCTGCAAAAAGTGTCAAAACCAGAAATGCAGGACAGGCCATGGAGAAATGGCAGCCTTGCTACGCTGACGGGCGGGATGTAAATTGCCAACAGCCACTCTGGAGAAGTGCACGGTGTGTCCTAAAACATTGAAAAAACACAGCTTAGGGAGCATAGGGCACGTCCACTCATGGGCGTATAAATTGGGAAAACTAAAAATCAGCAAGACACAGGCACCCCAAAGTTTAGGGCTGCTCTGTTGACAAGAACCTCCACTTCATGACACCTTATATATCCCAGGAAAGAGAAAAATGGATAAAGAAGTTGTGGTCCTTATGTACAATGGAATATCACTCAGACATGAAATCAATGTCATAAGGCTAGTAGAAGCAAGATGAGTGGATTTAGGTACGATGATTCTACGTGAAATAAGTCACACAGAAAAAGACACTTATCATAAGCTATCACTTATAGAGGGAATGTAAAAACCGCTACACTTGAACTGAATTACAAAACAGAACAGAGTCACACGTTTAGAAAACACACTATGGCTGCTTAACGGGAAAGGTGAGGTGGGGTGATGCATAAAACAAGGGTTTCAAATTCGCACAGATACCGTTCCATACACCCAATATGTAATAGACAATACCTACTCCTTGCTCAGTGAACTGGACTCAACACCCCCTATTCACCGCACAAGAATATATGTGACTAGTAAGAATCTTAAAACCTATGTATTGATATCTGTCTGGAAGTGAGTCAAGTGGGTGTAAAGCCGCATAAACACAGCCGTGAAAAGCAGCTAAACCCCATTATAAAAATAAATTACTTTTAAAAACCCGTAAAACAAAGACAGTGAAAGAGAGAGAAATTCTTACAAAATTCGTTCAGAGGCTGTGATGCAACCTGGATTGACCATATCTAGACCCACAGCTGGATGAGACATAAGGGTGGGCACTCTTGGGGCTGAAAGTTTGGGTGAGGTTGGGTGAGCAAAAGCAGACCCTTTAAAGTAATACTGCCTGGTACCCATCCCATGGGTCCCAAATCTCCAGGTTCAAGGGCATCTTCCTACATCGAAAACATGCATGAGAAACCCAGAAGATGGTACACCGTGTGATTTTGAAAGGTTTCTAATACGCACCTCATTTCTCATCTCCTTGTGCTCGGGTTCGCCTTTCCAGCTACTTTACTAGCAATCTCCCTACTTGGAGAATCAGCACCTTTAAGCTCCTGTTCCCTAAAGGTTGCAATTTGTCCTGAGGATGAACGGGAAGAGGGGCAACCAATGAGAGACTAGATCTAGGTGTTGGGACAGGCAGAGGTCACTCTATTTTCCCATCGGGAAGAAGAATTAACCACAGGCTCAGCCTGCCGCCCAGAAGCAGAATAGGGCCTGAGGCAATCCCTCGCTTTTGCGGCCAGCTCCCAAAAAAGCCAGTTGAAAAATGGAGCTCAGGGACACTGCAATTCACAAACCCGCAGAGCTATAAATGATAACTCTCATCAACAGATATATTGAGGGAAGGCAACGAAGAGGATTTGAAAGCAAGGCAGAATTGCAGGAAACAGGTTTCAGGAGGTAGATTCGAATCGCCTTTAAAGCACATGAAAAGTGGCAAAACGTCGACAATGATGCCGTTGGCCAAACAGGGCGTATGCGTTTTTTCCTGAATATATTCAGGAAAAAACGCATACGCCCTGTTTGGCCAACCAAGCAACCTGGAAAGGCTAATCAGCGCTACAAAGAAGTCTCGCTTCCCATCGGTCAAAAGGGCCATGCTGCAAAAAGTGTCAAAACCAGAAATGCAGGACAGGCCATGGAGAAATGGCAGCCTTGATACGCTGATGGGCGGGATGTAAATTGCCAACAGCCACTCTGGAGAAGTGTACGGTGTGTCCTGAAACATCGAAAAAACACAGCTTAGGGAGCATAGGGCACGTCCACTCATGGGCGTATAAATTGGGAAAACTAAAAATCAGCAAGACACAGGCACCCCAAAGTTTAGGGCTGCTCTGTTGACAAGAACCTCCACTTCATGACACCTTAAATATCCCAGGAAAGAGAAAAATGGATAAAGAAGTTGTGGTCCTTATGTACAATGGAATATCACTCAGACATGAAATCAATGTCATAAGGCTAGTAGAAGCAAGATGAGTGGATTTAGGTACGATGATTCTACGTGAAATAAGTCACACAGAAAAAGACACTTATCATAAGCTATCACTTATAGAGGGAATGTAAAAACCGCTACACTTGAACTGAATTACAAAACAGAACAGAGTCACACGTTTAGAAAACACACTATGGCTGCTTAATGGGAAAGGTGAGGTGGGGTAATGCATAAAACAAGGATTTCAAATTCGCTCAGATACCGTTCCATACACCCAATATGTAATAGACAAGACCTACTCCTTGCTCAGTGAACTGGACTCAACACCCCCTATTCACCGCACAAGAATATATGTGACTAGTAAGAATATTAAAACCTATGTATTGATATCTGTCTGGAAGTGAGTCAAGTGGGTGTAAAGCCGCATAAACACAGCCGTGAAAAGCAGCTGAACCCCATTATAAAAATAAATTACTTTTAAAAACCCGTAAAACAAAGACAGTGAAAGAGAGAGAAATTCTTACAGAATTCTTTCAGAGGCTGTGATGCAACCTGGATTGACCATATCTAGACCCACAGCTGGATGAGACATAAGGGTGGACACTCTTGGGGCTGAAAGTTTGGGTGAGGTTTGGTGAGCAAACGCAGACCCTTTAAAGTAATACTGCCTGGTACCCATCCCATGGGTCCCAAATCTCCAGGTTCAAGGACATCTTCCTACATCAAAAACATGCATGAGAAACCCAGAAGATGGTACACCGTGTGATTTTGAAAGGTTTCTAATACGCACCTGATTTCTCATCTCCTTGTGATCGGGTTCGCCTTTCCAGCTACTTTACTAGCAATCTCCCTACTTGGAGAATCAGCACCTTTAAGCTCCTGTTCCCTACAGGTTGCAATTTGTCCTGAGGATGAAAGGGAAGAGGGGCAACCAATGAGAGACTAGATCTAGGTGTTGGGACAGGCACAGGTCACTCTATTTTCCCATCAGGAAGAAGAATTAACCACAGGCTCAGCCTGCCGCCCAGAAGCAGAATAGGGCCTGAGGCAATCCCGCCCTTTTGCGGCCAGCTCCCAAAAAAGCGAGTTGAAAAATGGAGCTCAGGGACACTGCAATTCACAAACACGCAGAGCTATAAATGATAACTCTCATCCACAGATATATTGAGGGAAGGCAACGAAGAGGATTTGAAAGCAAGGCAGAATTGCAGGAAACAGGTTTCAGGAGGTAGATTCGAATCGCCTTTAAAGCACATGAAAGGTGGCAAAACTTCGACAATGATGCCCTTGGCGAAAAAGGGCGTATGCGTTTTTTCCTGAATATATTCAGGAAAAAACGCATACGCCCTTTTTTGCCAACCAAGCAACCTGGAAAGGCAAATCAGCGCTACAAAGAAGTCTCGCTTCCCATCGGTCAAAAGGGCCATGCTGCAAAAAGTGTCAAAACCAGAAATGCAGGACAGGCCATGGAGAAATGGCAGCCTTGCTACGCTGATGGGCAGGATGTAAATTGCCAACAGCCACTCTGGAGAAGTGTACGGTGTGTCCTGAAACATCGAAAAAGCACAGCTTAGGGAGCATAGGGCACGTCCACTCATGGGCGTATAAATTCGGAAAACTAAAAATCAGCAAGGCACAGGCACCCCAAAGTTTAGGGCTGCTCTGTTGACAAGAACCTCCACTTCATGACACCTTAAATATCCCAGGAAAGAGAAAAATGGATAAAGAAGTTGTGGTCCTTATGTACAATGGAATATCACTCAGACATGAAATCAATGTCATAAGGCTAGTAGAAGCAAGATGAGTGGATTTAGGTACGACGATTCTAAGTGAAATAAGTCACACAGAAAAAGACACTTATCATAAGCTATCACTTATAGAGGGAATGTAAAAACCGCTACACTTGAACTGAATTACAAATCAGAACAGAGTCACACGTTTAGAAAACACACTATGGCTGCTTAACGGGAAAGGTGAGGTGGGGTGAGGCATAAAACAAGGGTTTCAAATTCGCTCAGATACCGTTCCATACACCCAATATGTAATAGACAAGACCTACTGCTTGCTCAGTGAACTCGACTCAACACCCCCTATTCACTGCACAAGAATATATGTGACTAGTAAGAATCTTAAAACCTATGTATTGATATCTGTCTGGAAGTGAGTCAAGTGGGTGTAAAGCCACATAAACACAGCCGTGAAAAGCAGCTAAACCCCATTATAAAAATAAATTACTTTTAAAAACCCGTAAAACAAAGGCAGTGAAAGAGAGAGAAATTCTTACAAAATTCGTTCAGAGGCTGTGATGCAACCTGGATTGACCATATCTAGACGCACAGCTGGATGAGACATAAGGGTGGACACTCTTGGGGCTGAAAGGTTGGGTGAGGTTGGGTGAGCAAACGCAGACCCTTTAAAGTACTACTGCCTGGTACCCACCCCATGGGTCCCAAATCTCCAGGTTCAAGGGCATCTTCCTACATCGAAAACATGCATGAGGAACCCAGAAGATGGTACACCGTGTGATTTTGAAAGGTTTCTAATACGCACCTCATTTCTCATCTCCTTGTGCTCGGGTTCGCCTTTCCAGCTACTTTACTAGCAATCTCCCTACTTGGAGAATCAGCACCTTTAAGCTCCTGTTCCCTACAGGTTGCAATTTGTCCTGAGGATGAACGGGAAGAGGGGCAACCAATGAGAGACTAGATCTAGGTGTTGGGACAGGCACAGGTCACTCTATTTTCCCATCAGGAAGAAGAATTAACCACAGGCTCAGCCTGCCGCCCAGATGCAGAATAGGGCCTGAGGCAATCCCTCGCTTTTGCGGCCAGCTCCCAAAAAAGCCAGTTGAAAAATGGAGCTCAGGGACACTGCAATTCACAAACCCGCAGAGCTATAAATGATAACTCTCATCAACAGATATATTGAGGGAAGGCAACGAAGAGGATTTGAAAGCAAGGCAGAATTGCAGGAAACAGGTTTCAGGAGGTAGATTCGAATTGCCTTTAAAGCACATGAAAAGTGGCAAAACGTCGACAATGATGCTGTTGGCCAAACAGGGCGTATGCGTTTTTTCCTGAATATATTCAGGAAAAAACGCATACGCCCTGTTTGGCCAACCAAGCAACCTGGAAAGGCTAATCAGCGCTACAAAGAAGTCTCGCTTCCCATCGGTCAAAAGGGCCATGCTGCAAAAAGTGTCAAAACCAGAAATGCAGGACAGGCCATGGAGAAATGGCAGCCTTGATACGCTGATGGCCGGGATGTAAATTGCCAACAGCCACTCTGGAGAAGTGTACGGTGTGTCCTGAAACATCGAAAAAACACAGCTTAGGGAGCATAGGGCACGTCCACTCATGGGCGTATAAATTGGGAAAACTAAAAATCAGCAAGACACAGGCACCCCAAAGTTTAGGGCTGCTCTGTTGACAAGAACCTCCACTTCATGACACCTTAAATATCCCAGGAAAGAGAAAAATGGATAAAGAAGTTGTGGTCCTTATGTACAATGGAATATCACTCAGACATGAAATCAATGTCATAAGGCTAGTAGAAGCAAGATGAGTGGATTTAGGTACGACGATTCTAAGTGAAATAAGTCACACAGAAAAAGACACTTATCATAAGCTATCACTTATAGAGGGAATGTAAAAACCGCTACACTTGAACTGAATTACAAAACAGAACAGAGTCACACGTTTAGAAAACACACTATGGCTGCTTAACGGGAAAGGTGAGGTGGGGTGATGCATAAAACAAGGGTTTCAAATTCGCACAGATACCGTTCCATACACCCAATATGTAATAGAAAATACCTACTCCTTGCTCAGTGAACTGGACTCAACACCCCCTATTCACCGCACAAGAATATATGTGACTAGTAAGAATCTTAAAACCTATGTATTGATATCTGTCTGGAAGTGAGTCAAGTGGGTGTAAAGCCGCATAAACACAGCCGTGAAAAGCAGCTAAACCCCATTATAAAAATAAATTACTTTTAAAAACCCGTAAAACAAAGACAGTGAAAGAGAGAGAAATTCTTACAAAATTCGTTCAGAGGCTGTGATGCAACCTGGATTGACCATATCTAGACCCACAGCTGGATGAGACATAAGGGTGGACACTCTTGGGGCTGAAAGGTTGGGTGAGGTTGGGTGAGCAAACGCAGACCCTTTAAAGTACTACTGCCTGGTACCCACCCCATGGGTCCCAAATCTCCAGGTTCAAGGGCATCTTCCTACATCGAAAACATGCATGAGGAACCCAGAAGATGGTACACCGTGTGATTTTGAAAGGTTTCTAATACGCACCTCATTTCTCATCTCCTTGTGCTCGGGTTCGCCTTTCCAGCTACTTTACTAGCAATCTCCCTACTTGGAGAATCAGCACCTTTAAGCTTCTGTTCCCTACAGGTTGCAAATTGTCCTGAGGATGAACGGGAAGAGGGGCAACCAATGAGAGACTAGATCTAGGTGTTGGGACAGGCACAGGTCACTCTATTTTCCCATCAGGAAGAAGAATTAACCACAGGCTCAGCCTGCCGCCCAGAAGCAGAATACGGCCTGACGCAATCCCGCGCTTTTGCGGCCAGCTCGCAAAAAAGCCAGTTGAAAAATGGAGCTCAGGGACACTGCAATTCACAAACCCGCAGAGCTATAAATGATAACTCTCATCCACAGATATATTGAGGGAAGGCAATGAAGAGAATTTGAAAGCAAGGCAGAATTGCAGGAAACAGGTTTCAGGAGGTAGATTCGAATCGCATTTAAAGCACATGAAAATTGGCAAAATGTCGACAATGATGCCCTTGGCCAAACAGGGCGTATGCGTTTTTTCCTGAATATATTCAGGAAAAAACGCATACGCCCTGTTTGCCCAACCAAGCAACCTGGAAAGGCTAATCAGCGCTACAAAGAAGTCTCGCTTCCCATCGGTCAAAAGGGCCATGCTGCAAAAAGTGTCAAAACCAGAAATGCAGGACAGGCCATGGAGAAATGGCAGCCTTGCTACACTGATGGGCGGGATGTAAATTGCCAACAGCCACTCTGGAGAAGTGTACGGTGTGTCCTGAAACATCGAAAAACCACAGCTTAGGGAGCATAGGGCACGTCCACTCATGGGCGTATAAATTGGGAAAACTAAAAATCAGCAAGACACAGGCACCCCAAAGTTTAGGGCTGCTCTGTTGACAAGAACCTCCACTTCATGACACCTTAAATATCCCAGGAAAGAAAAAAATGGATAAAGAAGTTGTGGTCCTTATGTACAATGGAATATCACTCAGACATGAAATCAATGTCTTAAGGCTAGTAGAAGCAAGATGAGTGGATTTAGGTAGATGATTCTAAGTGAAATAAGTCACACAGAAAAAGACACTTATCATAAGCTATCACTTATAGAGGGAATGTAAAAACCGCTACACTTGAACTGAATTACAAAACAGAACAGAGTCACACGTTTAGAAAACACACTATGGCTGCTTAACGGGAAAGGTGAGGTGGGTGAGGCATAAAACAAGGGTTTCAAATTCGCTCAGATACCGTTCCATACACCCAATATGTAATAGACAACACCTGCTCCTTGCTCAGTGAACTGGACTCAACACCCCCTATTCACCGCACAAGAATATATGTGACTAGTAAGAATCTTAAAACCTATGTATTGATATCTGTCTGGCAGTGAGTCAAGTGGGTGTAAAGCCGCATAAACACAGCCGTAAAAAGCAGCTAAACTCCATTATAAAAATAAATTACTTTTAAAAACCCGTAAAACAAAGACAGTGAAAGAGAGAGAAATTCTTACAAAATTCGTTCAGAGGCTGTGATGCAACCTGGATTGACCTTATCTAGACCCACAGCTGGATGAGACATAAGGGTGGACACTCGTGGGGCTGAAAGGTTGGGTGAGGTTGGGTGAGCAAACACAGACCCTTTAAAGTACTACTGCCTGGTACCCACCCCATGGGTCCCAAATCTGCAGGTCCAAGGGCATCTTCCTACATCGAAAACATGCATGAGGAACCCAGAAGATGGTACACCGTGTGATTTTGAAAGGTTTCTAAAACGCACCTCATTTCTCATCTCCTTGTGTTCGGGTTCGCCATTCCAGCAACTTTACTAGCAATCTCCTTACTTGGAGAATCAGCACCTTTAACCTCCTGTTCCGTACAGGTTGCAATTTGTCCTGAGGGTGAAAGGGAAGAGGGGCAACCAATGAGAGACTAGATCTAGGTGTGGGGACACGCACAGGTCACTCTATTTTCCCATCAGGAAGAAGAATTAACCACAGGCTCAGCCTGTCCCCGGAACCAGAATAGGGCCTGAGGCAATCCCGTGCTTTTGCGGCCAGCTCCCAAAAAAGACAGTTGAAAAATGGAGCTCAGGGGCACTGCCTTTCACAAACCCGCTGAGTTATAAATGATAACTCTCGTCCACAAATATATTGAGGGAAGGCAACGAAGAGGATTTGAAAGCAAGGCAGAATTGCAGGAAACAGGTTTTAGGAGGTAGATTCGAATCGCCTTTAAAGCACATGAAAAGTGGGAAAACGTCGACAGTGATGTCCTTGGCCAAACAGGGCGTATGCGTTTTTTCCTGAATATATTCAGGAAAAAACGCATACGCCCTGTTTGGCCAACCAAGCAACCTGGAAAGGCAAATCAGCGCTAGAAAGAAGTCTCGCTTCCCATCGGTCAAAAGGGCCATGCTGCAAAAAGTGTCAAAACCAGAAATGCAGGACAGGCCATGGAGAAATGGCAGCCTTGCTACGCTGATGGGCGGGACGTAAATTGCTAACAGCCACTCTGGAGAAGTGTACGGTGTGTCCTGAAACATCGAAAAAACACAGCTTAGGGAGCATAGGGCACGTCCACTCATGGGCGTATAAATTGGGAAAACTAAAAATCAGCAAGACACAGGCACCCCAAAGTTTAGGGCTGCTCTGTTGAGAAGAACCTCCACTTCATGACACCTTAAATATCCCAGGAAAGAGAAAAATGGATAAAGAAGTTGTGGTCCTTATGTACAATGGAATATCACTCACACATGAAATCAATGTCATAAGGCTACTAGAAGCAAGATGAGTGGATTTAGGTACGACGATTCTAAGTGAAATAAGTCACACAGAAAAAGACACTTATCATAAGCTATCACTTATAGAGGGAATGTAAAAACTGCTACACTTGAACTGAATTACAAAACAGAACAGAGTCACACGTTTAGAAAACACACTATGGCTGCTTAACGGGAAAGGTGAGGTGGGGTGATGCATAAAACAAGGGTTTCAAATTCGCTCAGATACCGTTCCATACACCCAATATGTAATAGACAAGACCTACTCCTTGCTCAGTGAACAGGACTCAACACCCCCTATTCACTGCACAAGAATATATGTGACTAGTAAGAATCTTAAAACCTATGTATTGATATCTGTCTGGAAGTGAGTCAAGTGGGTGTAAAGCTGCATAAACACAGCCGTGAAAAGCAGCTAAACCCCATTATAAAAATAAATTACTTTTAAAAACCCGTAAAACAAAGACAGTGAAAGAGAGAGAAATTCTTACAAAATTCGTTCAGAGGCTGTGATGCAACCTGGATTGACCATATCTAGACCCACAGCTGGATGAGACATAAGGGTGGACACTCTTGGGGCTGAAAGGTTGGGTGAGGTTGGGTGAGCAAACACAGACCCTTTAAAGTAATACTGCCTGGTACCCATCCCATGGGTCCCAAATCTCCACGTTCAAGGGCATCTTCCTACATCGAAAACATACATGAGAAACCCAGAAGATGGTACACCGTGTGATTTTGAAAGGTTTCTAATACGCACCTCATTTCTCATCTCCTTGTGCTCGGGTTCGCCTTTCCAGCTACTTTACTAGAAATCTCCCTACTTGGAGAATCAGCACCTTTAAGCTCCTGTTCCCTACAGGTTGCAATTTGTCCTGAGGATGAACGGGAAGAGGGGCAACCAATGAGAGACTAGATCTAGGTGTAGGGACAGGCACAGGTCACTCTATTTTCCCATCGGGAAGAAGAATTAACCACAGGCTCAGCCTGCCGCCCAGAAGCAGAATAGGGCCTGAGGCAATCCCGCGCTTTTGCGGCCAGCTCCCAAAAAAGCCAGTTGAAAAATGGAGATCAGGGACACTGCAATTCACAAACCCGCAGATCTATAAATGATAACTCTCATCCACAGATATATTGAGGGAAGGCAACGAAGAGGATTTGAAAGCAAGGCAGAATTGCAGGAAACAGGTTTCAGGAGGTAGATTCGAATCGCCTTTAAAGCACATGAAAATTGGCAAAACGTCGACAATGATGCCCTTGGCCAAACAGGGCGTATGCGTTTTTTCCTGAATATATTCAGGAAAAAACGCATACGCCCTGTTTGGCCAACCAAGCAACCTGGAAAGGTTAATCAGCGCTACAAAGAAGTCTCGCTTCCCATCGGTCAAAAGGGCCATGCTGCAAAAAGTGTCAAAACCAGAAATGCAGGACAGGCCATGGAGAAATGGCAGCCTTGCTACGCTGATGGGCGGGATGTAAATTGCCAACAGCCACTCTGGAGAAGTGTACGGTGTGTCCTGAAACATCGAAAAAACACAGCTTAGGGAGCATAGGGCACGTCCACTCATGGGCGTATAAATTGGGAAAACTAAAAATCAGCAAGACACAGGCACTCCAAAGTTTAGGGCTGCTCTGTTGACAAGAACCTCCACTTCATGACACCTTAAATATCCCAGGAAAGAGAAAAATGGATAAAGAAGTTGTGGTCCTTATGTACAATGGAATATCACTCAGACATGAAATCAAGGTCATAAGGCTAGTAGAAGCAAGATGAGTGGACTTAGGTACGATGATTCTAAGTGAAATAAGTCACACAGAAAAAGACACTTATCATAAGCTATCACTTATAGAGGGAATGTAAAAACCGCTACACTTGAACTGAATTACAAAACAGAACAGAGTCACACGTTTAGAAAACACACTATGGCTGCTTAACGGGAAAGGTGAGGTGGGGTGAGGCATAAAACAAGGGTTTCAAATTCGCTCAGATACCGTTCCATACACCCAATATGTAATAGACAACACCTGCTCCTTGCTCAGTGAACTGGACTCAACACCCCCTATTCACCGCACAAGAATATATGTGACTAGTAAGAATCTTAAAACCTATGTATTGATATCTGTCTGGAAGTGAGTCAAGTGGGTGTAAAGCCGCATAAACACAGCCGTGAAAAGCAGCTAAACCCCATTATAAAAATAAATTCCTTTTAAAAACCCTTAAAATAAAGACAGTGAAAGAGAGAAATTCTTATAAAATTCGTTCAGAGGCTGTGATGCAACCTGGATTGGCCATATCTAGACACACAGCTGGATGAGACATAAGGGTGGACACTCTTGGGGTTGAGAGGTTGGGTGAGCAAACGCAGACCCTTTAAAGTAATACTGCGTGGTACCCATCCCATGGGTCCCAAATCTCCAGGTTCAAGGGCATCTTCCTACATCGAAAACATGCATGAGAAACCCAGATGATCGTACACCGTGTGATTTTGAAAGGTTTCTAATACGCATCTCATTTCTCATCTCCTTGTGTTCGGGTTCGCCTTTCCAGCTACTTTACTAGCAATCTCCCTACTTGGAGAATCAGCACCTTTAAGCTCCTGTTACCTACAGGTTGCACTTTGTCCTGAGGATGAAGGGGAAGAGGGGCAACCAATGAGAGACTAGATCTAGGTGTTGGGACAGGCACAGGTCACTCTATTTTCCCATCAGGAAGAAGAATTAACCACAGGCTCAGCCTGCCGCCCAGAAGCAGTATAGGGCCTGAGGCAATCCCGCGCTCTTGCGGCCAGCTCCCAAAAAAGCGAGTTGAAAAATGGAGCCCAGGGACACTGCCATTCACAAACCCGCAGAGTTATAAATGATAACTCTCGTCCACAAATATATTGAGGGAAGGCAATGAAGAGGATTTGAAAGCAAGGCAGAATTGCAGGAAACAGGTTTCAGGAGGTAGATTCGAATCGCCTTTAAAGCACATGAAAAGTCGCAAAATGTCGACAACGATGCCCTTGGCCAAAAAGGGCGTATGCGTTTTTTCCTGAATATATTCAGGAAAAAACGCATACGCCCTTTTTGGCCAACCAAGCAACCTGGAAAGGCAAATCAGCGCTACAAAGTAGTCTCGCTTCCCATCGGTCAAAAGGGCCATGCTGCAAAAAGTGTCAAAACCAGAAATGCAGGACAGACCATGGAGAAATGGCAGCCTTGCTACGCTGATGGGCGGGATGTAAATTGCCAACAGCCACTCTAG
Organism: Eschrichtius robustus; assembly: GCF_028021215.1. Classification (NCBI taxonomy): domain Eukaryota; kingdom Metazoa; phylum Chordata; class Mammalia; order Artiodactyla; family Eschrichtiidae; genus Eschrichtius; species Eschrichtius robustus. The sequence goes on from NW_027175168.1 coordinate 711,099, forward strand.
AGAAGTGTACGGTGTGTCCTGAAACATCTAAAACACACAGCTTAGGGAGCATAGGGTACGTCCACTCATGGGCGTATAAATTGGGAAAACTAAAAATCAGCAAGACACAGGCACCCCAAAGTTTAGGGCTGCTCTGTTGACAAGAACCTCCACTTCATGACACCTTAAATATCCCAGGAAAGAGAAAAATGGATAAAGAAGTTGTGGTCCTTATGTACAATGGAATATCACTCAGACATGAATTCAATGTCATAAGGCTACTAGAAGCAAGATGAGTGGATATAGGTACGACGATTCTAAGTGAAATAAGTCACACAGAAAAAGACACTTATCATAAGTTATCACTTATAGAGGGAATGTAAAAACCGCTACACTTGAACTGAATTACAAAACAGAACAGAGTCACACGTTTAGAAAACACACTATGGCTGCTTAACGGGAAAGGTGAGGTGGGGTGATGCATAAAACAAGGGTTTCAAATTCGCTCAGATACCGTTCCATACACCCAATATGTAATAGACAAGACCTACTCCTTGCTCAGTGAACTGGACTCAACACCCCCTATTCACGGCACAAGAATATATGTGACTAGTAAGAATCTTAAAACCTATGTATTGATATCTGTCTGAAAGTGAGGCAATTGGGTGTAAAGCCGCATAAACACAGCCGTGAAAAGCAGCTAAACCCCATTATAAAAATAAATTACTTTTAAAAACCCATAAAACAAAGACAGTGAAAGAGAGAAATTCTTCCAAAATTCGTTCAGGGGCTGTGATGCAACCTGGATTGACCATATCTAGACCCACAGCTGGATGAGACATAACGGTGGACACTCTTGGGGCTGAGAGGTTTGGTTAGGTTGGGTGAGCAAACGCAGAACCTTTAAAGTAATACTGCGTGGTACGCATCCCATGGGTCCCAAATCTCCAGGTTCAAGGGCATCTTCCGACATCGAAAACATACATGAGAAACCCAGAAGATGGTACACCGTGTGATTTTGAAAGGTTTCTAAAACGCACCTCATTTCTCATCTCCTTGTGCTCGGGTTCGCCATTCCAGGTACTTTACTAGCAATCTCCCTACTTGGAGAATCAGCACCTTTAACCTCCTGTTCCCTACAGGTTGCAATTTGTCCTGAGGATGAACGGGAAGAGGGGCAACCAATGAGAGACTAGATCTAGGTGTTGGGACAGGCACAGGTCACTCTATTTTCCCATCAGGAAGAAGAATTAACCACAGGCTCAGCCTGCCGCCCAGAAGCAGAATAGGGCCTGAGGCAATCCCGCGCTCTTGCGGCCAGCTCCCAAAAAAGCGAGTTGCAAAATGGAGCCCAGGGACACTGCCTTTCACAAACCCGCAGAGTTATAAATGATAACTCTCGTCCACAAATATATTGAGGGAAGGCAATGAAGAGGATTTGAAAGCAAGGCAGAATTGCAGGAAACAGGTTTCAGGAGGTAGATTCGAATCGCCTTTAAAGCACATGAAAAGTCGCAAAACGTCGACAATGATGCCCTAGGCCAAAAAGGGCGTATGCGTTTTTTCCTGAATATATTCAGGAAAAAACGCATACGCCCTTTTTGGCCAACCAAGCAACCTGGAAAGGCAAATCAGCGCTACAAAGTAGTCTCGCTTCCCATCGGTCAAAAGGGCCATGCTGCAAAAAGTGTCAAAACCAGAAATGCAGGACAGGCCATGGAGAAATGGCAGCCTTGCTACGCTGATGGGCGGGATGTAAATTGCCAACAGCCACTCTGAAGAAGTGTACGGTGTGTCCTGAAACATCTAAAACACACAGCTTAGGGAGCATAGGGCACGTCCTCTCATGGGCGTATAAATTGGGAAAACTAAAAATCAGCAAGACACAGGCACCCCAAAGTTTAGGGCTGCTCTGTTGACAAGAACCTCCACTTCATGACACCTTAAATATCCCAGGAAAGAGAAAAATGGATAAAGAACTTGTGGTCCTTATGTACAATGGAATATCACGCAGACATGAAATCAATATCATAAGGCTAGAAGAAGCAAGATGAGTGGACTTAGGTACGATGATTCTAAGTGAAATAAGTCACACAGAAAAAGACACTTATCATAAGCTATCACTTATAGAGGGAATGTAAAAACCGCTACACTTGAACTGAGTTACAAAACAGAACAGAGTCACACGTTTAGAAAACACACTATGGCTGCTTAACGGGAAAGGTGAGGTGGGGTGATGAATAAAACAAGGGTTTCAAATTCGCTCACATACCGTTCCATACACCCAATATGTAATAGAAAAGACCGACTCCTTGCTCAGTGAACTGGACTCAACACCCCCTATACACCACACAAGAATATATGTGACTAGTAAGAATCTTAAAACCTATGTATTGATATCTGTCTGGAAGTGAGTCAAGTGGGTGTAAAGCCACATCAACACAGCCGTGAAAAGCAGCTAAACCCCATTATAAAAATAAATTACTTTTAAAAACCCGTAAAACAAAGACAGTGAAAGAGAGAGAAATTCTTACAAAATTCGTTCAGAGGCTGTGATGCAACCTGGATTGAACATATCTAGACCCACAGCTGGATGAGACATAAGGGTGGACACACTTGGGGCTGAGAGGTTGGGTGAGGTTGGGTGAGCAAACACAGACCCTTTAAAGTAATACTGCGTGGTACCCATCCCATGGGTCCCAAATCTCCAGGTTCAAGGGCATCTTCCTACATCGAAAACATGCATGAGAAACCCAGAAAATGGTACACCGTGTGATTTTGAAAGGTTTCTAAAACGCACCTCATTTCTCATCTCCTTGTGCTCGGGTTCGCCATTCCAGGTACTTTACTAGCAATCTCCCTACTTGGAGAATCAGCACCTTTAACCTCCTGTTCCCTACAGGTTGCAATTTGTCCTGAGGATGAACGGGAAGAGGGGCAACCAATGAGAGACTAGATCTAGGTGTTGGGACAGGCACAGGTCACTCTATTTTCCCATCAGGAAGAAGAATTAACCACAGGCTCAGCCTGCCGCCCAGAAGCAGAATAGGGCCTGAGGCAATCCCGCGCTCTTGCGGCCAGCTCCCAAAAAAGCGAGTTGCAAAATGGAGCCCAGGGACACTGCATTTCACAAACCCGCAGAGTTATAAATGATAACTCTCGTCCACAAATATATTGAGGGAAGGCAATGAAGAGGATTTGAAAGCAAGGCAGAATTGCAGGAAACAGGTTTCAGGAGGTAGATTCGAATCGCCTTTAAAGCACATGAAAAGTCGCAAAACGTCGACAATGATGCCCTTGGCCAAAAAGGGCGTATGCGTTTTTTCCTGAATATATTCAGGAAAAAACGCATACGCCCTTTTTGGCCAACCAAGCAACCTGGAAAGGCAAATCAGCGCTACAAAGTAGTCTCGCTTCCCATCGGTCAAAAGGGCCATGCTGCAAAAAGTGTCAAAACCAGAAATGCAGGATAGGCCATGGAGAAATGGCAGCCTTGCTACGCTGAGGGGCGGGATGTAAATTGCCAACAGCCACTCTGGAGAAGTGTACGGTGTGTCCTGAAACATCTAAAACACACAGCTTAGGGAGCATAGGGCACGTCCACTCATGGGCGTATAAATTGGGAAAACTAAAAATCAGCAAGACACAGGCACCCCAAAGTTTAGGGCTGCTCTGTTGACAAGAACCTCCACTTCATGACACCTTAAATATCCCAGGAACGAGAAAAATGGATAAAGAAGTTGTGGTCCTTATGTACAATGGAATATCACGCAGACATGAAATCAATATCATAAGGCTAGAAGAAGCAAGATGAGTGGACTTAGGTACGATGATTCTACGTGAAATAAGTAACACAGAAAAAGACACTTATCATAAGCTATCACTTATAGAGGGAATGTAAAAACCGCTACACTTGAACTGAGTTACAAAACAGAACAGAGTCACACGTTTAGAAAACACACTATGGCTGCTTAACGGGAAAGGTGAGGTGGGGTGATGCATAAAACAAGGGTTTCAAATTCGCTCACATACCGTTCCATACACCCAATATGTAATAGAAAAGACCGACTCATTGCTCAGTGAACTGGACTCAACACCCCCTATTCACCGCACAAGAATATATGTGACTAGTAAGAATCTTAAAACCTATGTATTGATATCTGTCTGGAAGTGAGTCAAGTGGGTGTAAAGCCGCATAAACACAGCCGTGAAAAGCAGCTAAACCCCATTATAAAAATAAATTACTTTTAAAAACCCGTAAAACAAAGACAGTGAAAGAGAGAGAAATTCTTACAAAATTCGTTCAGAGGCTGTGATGCAACCTGGATTGACCATATCTAGACCCACAGCTGGATGAGTCATAAGGGTGGACACACTTGGGGCTGAGAGGTTGGGTGAGGTTGGGTGAGCAAACACAGACCCTTTAAAGTAATACTGCGTGGTACCCATCCCATGGGTCCCAAATCTCCAGGTTCAAGGGCATCTTCCTACATCGAAAACATACATGAGAAACCCAGAAGATGGTACACCGTGTGATTTTGAAAGGTTTCTAAAACGCACCTCATTTCTCATCTCCTTGTGCTCGGGTTCGCCATTCCAGGTACTTTACTAGCAATCTCCCTACTTGGAGAATCAGCACCTTTAACCTCCTGTTCCCTACAGGTTGCAATTTGTCCTGAGGATGAACGGGAAGAGGGGCAACCAATGAGAGACTAGATCTAGGTGCTGGGACAGGCACAGGTCACTCTATTTTCCCATCAGGAAGAAGAATTAACCACAGGCTCAGCCTGCCGCCCAGAAGCAGAATAGGGCCTGAGGCAATCCCGCGCTCTTGCGGCCAGCTCCCAAAAAAGCGAGTTGCAAAATGGAGCCCAGGGACACTGCCTTTCACAAACCCGCAGAGTTATAAATGATAACTCTCGTCCACAAATATATTGAGGGAAGGCAATGAAGAGGATTTGAAAGCAAGGCAGAATTGCAGGAAACAGGTTTCAGGAGGTAGATTCGAATCGCCTTTAAAGCACATGAAAAGTCGCAAAACATCGACAATGATGCCCTTGGCCAAAAAGGGCGTATGCGTTTTTTCCTGAATATATTCAGGAAAAAACGCATACGCCCTGTTTGGCCAACCAAGCAACCTGGAAAGGCTAATCAGCGCTACAAAGTAGTCTCGCTTCCCATCGGTCAAAAGGGCCATGCTGCAAAAAGTGTCAAAACCAGAAATGCAGGACAGGCCATGGAGAAATGGCAGCCTTGCTACGCTGATGGGCGGGATGTAAATTGCCAACAGCCACTCTGAAGAAGTGTACGGTGTGTCCTGAAACATCTAAAACACACAGCTTAGGGAGCATAGGGCACGTCCACTCATGGGCGTATAAATTGGGAAAACTAAAAATCAGCAAGACACAGGCACCCCAAAGTTTAGGGCTGCTCTGTTGACAAGAACCTCCACTTCATGACACCTTAAATATCCCAGGAAAGAGAAAAATGGATAAAGAAGTTGTGGTCCTTATGTACAATGGAATATCACGCAGACATGAAATCAATATCATAAGGCTAGAAGAAGCAAGATGAGTGGACTTAGGTACGATGATTCTACGTGAAATAAGTCACACAGAAAAAGACACTTATCATAAGCTATCACTTATAGAGGGAATGTAAAAACCGCTACACTTGAACTGAGTTACAAAACAGAACAGAGTCACACGTTTAGAAAACACACTATGGCTGCTTAACGGGAAAGGTGAGGTGGGGTGATGCATAAAACAAGGGTTTCAAATTCGCTCAGATACCGTTCCATACACCCAATATGTAATAGAAAAGACCGACTCCTTGCTCAGTGAACTGGACTCAACACCCCCTATTCACCGCACAAGAATATATGTGACTAGTAAGAATCTTAAAACCTATGTATTGATATCTGTCTGGAAGTGAGTCAAGTGGGTGTAAAGCCGCATAAACACAGCCGTGAAAAGCAGCTAAACCCCATTATAAAAATAAATTACTTTTAAAAACCCGTAAAACAAAGACAGTGAAAGAGAGAGAAATTCTTACAAAATTCGTTCAGAGGCTGTGATGCAACCTGGATTGACCATATCTAGACCCAAAGCTGGATGAGTCATAAGGGTGGACACACTTGGGGCTGAGAGGTTGGGAGAGGTTGGGTGAGCAAACACAGACCCTTTAAAGTAATACTGCGTGGTACCCATCCCATGGGTCCCAAATCTCCAGGTTCAAGGGCATCTTCCTACATCGAAAACATGCATGAGAAACCCAGAAGATGGTACACCATGTGATTTTGAAAGGTTTCTAAAACGCACCTCATTTCTCATCTCCTTGTGTTCGGGTTCGCCATTCCAGCTACTTTACTAGCAATCTCCCTACTTGGAGAATCAGCACCTTTAACCTCCTGTTCTGTACAGGTTGCAATTTGTCCTGAGGATGAAAGGGAAGAGGGGCAACCAATGAGAGACTAGATCTAGGTGTTGGGACAGGCACAGGTCACTCTATTTTCCCATCAGGAAGAAGAATTAACCACAGGCTCAGCCTACCGCCGGGAACCAGAATAGGGCCTTAGGCAATCCCGTGCGTTTGCGGCCAGCTCCCAAAAAAGACAGTTGAAAAATGGAGCTCAGGGGCACTGCAATTCACAAACCTGCTGAGTTATAAATGATAACTCTCGTCCAAAAATATATTGAGGGAAGGCAACGAAGAGGATTTGAAAGAAAGGCAGAATTGCAGGAAACAGATTTCAGGAGGTAGATTCGAATCGCCTTTAAAGCACATGAAAGGTGGCAAAACGTCGACAATGATGACCTTGGCCAAAAAGAGCGTATGCGTTTTTTCCTGAATATATTCAGGAAAAAACGCATACGCCCTTTTTGGCCAACCAAGCAACCTGGAAAGGCAAATCAGCGCTACAAAGAAGTCTCGCTTCCCATCGGTCAAAAGGGCCATGCTGCAAAAATTTTCAAAACCAGAAATGCAGGACAGGCCATGGAGAAATGGCAGCCTTGCTACGCTGATGGGAGGGATGTAAATTGCCAACAGCCACACTGGAGAAGTGTACGGTGTGTCCTGAAACTTCGAAAAAACACAGCTTAGGGAGCATAGGGCACGTCCACTCATGGTCGTATAAATTGGGAAAACTAAAAATCAGCAAGACACAGGCACCCCAATGATTAGGGCTGCTCTGTTGACAAGAACCTCCACTTCATGACACCTTAAATATCCCAGGAAAGAAAAAAATGGATAAAGAAGTTGTGGTCCTTATGTAAAATGGAATATCACTCAGACATGAAATCAATGTCATAAGGCTAGTAGAAGCAAGATGAGTGGATTTAGGAACGACGATTCTAAGTGAAATAAGTCACACAGAAAAAGACACTTATCATAAGCTATCACTTATAGAGGGAATGTAAAAACCGCTACACTTGAACTGAATTACAAAACAGAACAGAGTCACACGTTTAGAAAACACACTATGGCTGCTTAACGGGAAAGGTGAGGTGGGGTGATGCATAAAACAAGGGTTTCAAATTCGCTCACATACCGTTCCATACACCCAATATATAATAGACAAGACCTACTCCTTGCTCAGTGAACTGGACACAACACCCCCTATTCACCGCACAAGAATATATCTGACTAGTAAGAATCGTAAAACCTATGTATTGATATCTCTCTGGAAGTGAGTCAAGTGGGTGTAAAGCCGCATCAACACAGCCGTGAAAGGCCGCTAAACCCCATTATAAAAATAAATTACTTTTAAAAACCCGTAAAACAAAGACAGTGAAAGAGAGAGAAATTCTTCCAAAATTCGGTCAGGGGCTGTGATGCAACCTGGATTGACCATATCTAGACACACAGCTGGATGAGACATAAGGGTGGACACTCTTGGGGCTGAGAGGTTGGGTGAGGTTGGGTGAGCAAACGCACAACCTTTAAAGTAATACTGCGTGGTACGCATCCCATGGGTCCCAAATCTCCAGGTTCAAGGGCATCTTCCTACATCGAAAACATACATGAGAAACCCAGAAGATGGTACACCGTGTGATTTTGAAAGGTTTCTAATACGCACCTCATTTCTCATCTCCTTGTGCTCGGGTTCGCCATTCCAGGTACTTTACTAGCAATCTCCCTACTTGGAGAATCAGCACCTTTAACCTCCTGTTCCCTACAGGTTGCAATTTGTCCTGAGGATGAACGGGAAGAGGGGCAACCAATGAGAGACTAGATCTAGGTGTTGGGACAGGCACAGGTCACTCTATTTTCCCATCAGGAAGAAGAATTAACCACAGGCTCAGCCTGCCGCCCAGAAGCAGAATAGGGCCTGAGGCAATCCCGCGCTCTTGCGGCCAGCTCCCAAAAAAGCGAGTTGCAAAATGGAGCCCAGGGACACTGCCTTTCACAAACCCGCAGAGTTATAAATGATAACTCTCGTCCACAAATATATTGAGGGAAGGCAATGAAGAGGATTTGAAAGCAAGGCAGAATTGCAGGAAACAGGTTTCAGGAGGTAGATTCGAATCGCCTTTAAAGCACATGAAAAGTCGCAAAACGTCGACAATGATGCCCTAGGCCAAAAAGGGCGTATGCGTTTTTTCCTGAATATATTCAGGAAAAAACGCATACGCCCTTTTTGGCCAACCAAGCAACCTGGAAAGGCAAATCAGCGCTACAAAGTAGTCTCGCTTCCCATCGGTCAAAAGGGCCATGCTGCAAAAAGTGTCAAAACCAGAAATGCAGGACAGGCCATGGAGAAATGGCAGCCTTGCTATGCTGATGGGCGGGATGTAAATTGCCAACAGCCACTCTGAAGAAGTGTACGGTGTGTCCTGAAACATCTAAAACACACAGCCTAGGGAGCATAGGGCACGTCCTCTCATGGGCGTATAAATTGGGAAAACTAAAAATCAGCAAGACACAGGCACCCCAAAGTTTAGGGCTGCTCTGTTGACAAGAACCTCCACTTCATGACACCTTAAATATCCCAGGAAAGAGAAAAATGGATAAAGAACTTGTGGTCCTTATGTACAATGGAATATCACGCAGACATGAAATCAATATCATAAGGCTAGAAGAAGCAAGATGAGTGGACTTAGGTACGATGATTCTAAGTGAAATAAGTCACACAGAAAAAGACACTTATCATAAGCTATCACTTATAGAGGGAATGTAAAAACCGCTACACTTGAACTGAGTTACAAAACAGAACAGAGTCACACGTTTAGAAAACACACTATGGCTGCTTAACGGGAAAGGTGAGGTGGGGTGATGAATAAAACAAGGGTTTCAAATTCGCTCACATACCGTTCCATACACCCAATATGTAATAGAAAAGACCGACTCCTTGCTCAGTGAACTGGACTCAACACCCCCTATACACCACACAAGAATATATGTGACTAGTAAGAATCTTAAAACCTATGTATTGATATCTGTCTGGAAGTGAGTCAAGTGGGTGTAAAGCCGCATCAACACAGCCGTGAAAAGCAGCTAAACCCCATTATAAAAATAAATTACTTTTAAAAACCCGTAAAACAAAGACAGTGAAAGAGAGAGAAATTCTTACAAAATTCGTTCAGAGGCTGTGATGCAACCTGGATTGAACATATCTAGACCCACAGCTGGATGAGACATAAGGGTGGACACACTTGGGGCTGAGAGGTTGGGTGAGGTTGGGTGAGCAAACACAGACCCTTTAAAGTAATACTGCGTGGTACCCATCCCATGGGTCCCAAATCTCCAGGTTCAAGGGCATCTTCCTACATCGAAAACATGCATGAGAAACCCAGAAAATGGTACACCGTGTGATTTTGAAAGGTTTCTAAAACGCACCTCATTTCTCATCTCCTTGTGCTCGGGTTCGCCATTCCAGGTACGTTACTAGCAATCTCCCTACTTGGAGAATCAGCACCTTTAACCTCCTGTTCCCTACAGGTTGCAATTTGTCCTGAGGATGAACGGGAAGAGGGGCAACCAATGAGAGACTAGATCTAGGTGTTGGGACAGGCACAGGTCACTCTATTTTCCCATCAGGAAGAAGAATTAACCACAGGCTCAGCCTGCCGCCCAGAAGCAGAATAGGGCCTGAGGCAATCCCGCGCTCTTACGGCCAGCTCCCAAAAAAGCGAGTTGAAAAATGGAGCCCAGGGACACTGCCATTCACAAACCCGCAGAGTTATAAATGATAACTCTCGTCCACAAATATATTGAGGGAAGGCAACGAAGAGGATTTGAAAGCAAGGCAGAATTGCAGGAAACAGGTTTCAGGAGGTAGATTCGAATCGCCTTTAAAGCACATTAAAAGTCGCAAAACGTCGACAATGATGCCCTTGGCCAAAAAGGGCGTATGCGTTTTTTCCTGAATATATTCAGGAAAAAACGCATACGCCCTTTTTGGCCAACCAAGCAACCTGGAAAGGCAAATCAGCGCTACAAAGTAGTCTCGCTTCCCATCGGTCAAAAGGGCCATGCTGCAAAAAGTGTCAAAACCAGAAATGCAGGATAGGCCATGGAGAAATGGCAGCCTTGCTACGCTGAGGGGCGGGATGTAAATTGCCAACAGCCACTCTGGAGAAGTGTACGGTGTGTCCTGAAACATCTAAAACACACAGCTTAGGGAGCATAGGGCACGTCCACTCATGGGCGTATAAATTGGGAAAACTAAAAATCAGCAAGACACAGGCACCCCAAAGTTTAGGGCTGCTCTGTTGACAAGAACCTCCACTTCATGACACCTTAAATATCCCAGGAACGAGAAAAATGGATAAAGAAGTTGTGGTCCTTATGTACAATGGAATATCACTCAGACATGAAATCAATATCATAAGGCTAGAAGAAGCAAGATGAGTGGACTTAGGTACGATGATTCTACGTGAAATAAGTCACACAGAAAAAGACACTTATCATAAGCTATCACTTATAGAGGGAATGTAAAAACCGCTACACTTGAACTGAGTTACAAAACAGAACAGAGTCACACGTTTAGAAAACACACTATGGCTGCTTAACGGGAAAGGTGAGGTGGGGTGATGCATAAAACAAGGGTTTCAAATTCGCTCAGATACCGTTCCATACACCCAATATGTAATAGAAAAGACCGACTCATTGCTCAGTGAACTGGACTCAACACCCCCTATTCACCGCACAAGAATATATGTGACTAGTAAGAATCTTAAAACCTATGTATTGATATCTGTCTGGAAGTGAGTCAAGTGGGTGTAAAGCCGCATAAACACAGCCGTGAAAAGCAGCTAAACCCCATTATAAAAATAAATTACTTTTAAAAACCCGTAAAACAAAGACAGTGAAAGAGAGAGAAATTCTTACAAAATTCGTTCAGAGGCTGTGATGCAACCTGGATTGACCATATCTAGACCCACAGCTGGATGAGTCATAAGGGTGGACACACTTGGGGCTGAGAGGTTGGGTGAGGTTGGGTGAGCAAACACAGACCCTTTAAAGTAATACTGCGTGGTACCCATCCCATGGGTCCCAAATCTCCAGGTTCAAGGGCATCTTCCTACATCGAAAACATACATGAGAAACCCAGAAGATGGTACACCGTGTGATTTTGAAAGGTTTCTAAAACGCACCTCATTTCTCATCTCCTTGTGCTCGGGTTCGCCATTCCAGGTACTTTACTAGCAATCTCCCTACTTGGAGAATCAGCACCTTTAACCTCCTGTTCCCTACAGGTTGCAATTTGTCCTGAGGATGAACGGGAAGAGGGGCAACCAATGAGAGACTAGATCTAGGTGTTGGGACAGGCACAGGTCACTCTATTTTCCCATCAGGAAGAAGAATTAACCACAGGCTCAGCCTGCCGCCCAGAAGCAGAATAGGGCCTGAGGCAATCCCGCGCTCTTGCGGCCAGCTCCCAAAAAAGCGAGTTGCAAAATGGAGCCCAGGGACACTGCCTTTCACAAACCCGCAGAGTTATAAATGATAACTCTCGTCCACAAATATATTGAGGGAAGGCAATGAAGAGGATTTGAAAGCAAGGCAGAATTGCAGGAAACAGGTTTCAGGAGGTAGATTCGAATCGCCTTTAAAGCACATGAAAAGTCGCAAAACATCGACAATGATGCCCTTGGCCAAAAAGTGCGTATGCGTTTTTTCCTTAATATATTCAGGAAAAAACGCATACGCCCTTTTTGGCCAACCAAGCAACCTGGAAAGGCAAATCAGCGCTACAAAGTAGTCTCGCTTCCCATCGGTCAAAAGGGCCATGCTGCAAAAAGTGTCAAAACCAGAAATGCAGGATAGGCCATGGAGAAATGGCAGCCTTGCTACGCTGAGGGGCGGGATGTAAATTGCCAACAGCCACTCTGGAGAAGTGTACGGTGTGTCCTGAAACATCTAAAACACACAGCTTAGGGAGCATAGGGCACGTCCACTCATGGGCGTATAAATTGGGAAAACTAAAAATCAGCAAGACACAGGCACCCCAAAGTTTAGGGCTGCTCTGTTGACAAGAACCTCCACTTCATGACACCTTAAATATCCCAGGAACGAGAAAAATGGATAAAGAAGTTGTGGTCCTTATGCACAATGGAATATCACTCAGACATGAAATCAATATCATAAGGCTAGAAGAAGCAAGATGAGTGGACTTAGGTACGATGATTCTACGTGAAATAAGTAACACAGAAAAAGACACTTATCATAAGCTATCACTTATAGAGGGAATGTAAAAACCGCTACACTTGAACTGAGTTACAAAACAGAACAGAGTCACACGTTTAGAAAACACACTATGGCTGCTTAACGGGAAAGGTGAGGTGGGGTGATGCATAAAACAAGGGTTTCAAATTCGCTCAGATACCGTTCCATACACCCAATATGTAATAGAAAAGACCGACTCATTGCTCAGTGAACTGGACTCAACACCCCCTATTCACCGCACAAGAATATATGTGACTAGTAAGAATCTTAAAACCTATGTATTGATATCTGTCTGGAAGTGAGTCAAGTGGGTGTAAAGCCGCATAAACACAGCCGTGAAAAGCAGCTAAACCCCATTATAAAAATAAATTACTTTTAAAAACCCGTAAAACAAAGACAGTGAAAGAGAGAGAAATTCTTACAAAATTCGTTCAGAGGCTGTGATGCAACCTGGATTGACCATATCTAGACCCACAGCTGGATGAGTCATAAGGATGGACACACTTGGGGCTAAGAGGTTGGGTGAGGTTGGGTGAGCAAACAGAGACCCTTTAAAGTAATACTGCGTGGTACCCATCCCATGGGTCCCAAATCTCCAGGTTCAAGGGCATCTTCCTACATCGAAAACATACATGAGAAACCCAGAAGATGGTACACCGTGTGATTTTGAAAGGTTTCTAAAACGCACCTCATTTCTCATCTCCTTGTGCTCGGGTTCGCCATTCCAGGTACTTTACTAGCAATCTCCCTACTTGGAGAATCAGCACCTTTAACCTCCTGTTCCCTACAGGTTGCAATTTGTCCTGAGGATGAACGGGAAGAGGGGCAACCAATGAGAGACTAGATCTAGGTGTTGGGACAGGCACAGGTCACTCTATTTTCCCATCAGGAAGAAGAATTAACCACAGGCTCAGCCTGCCGCCCAGAAGCAGAATAGGGCCTGAGGCAATCCCGCGCTCTTGCGGCCAGCTCCCAAAAAAGCGAGTTGCAAAATGGAGCCCAGGGACACTGCCTTTCACAAACCCGCAGAGTTATAAATGATAACTCTCGTCCACAAATATATTGAGGGAAGGCAATGAAGAGGATTTGAAAGCAAGGCAGAATTGCAGGAAACAGGTTTCAGGAGGTAGATTCGAATCGCCTTTAAAGCACATGAAAAGTCGCAAAACGTCGACAATGATGCCCTAGGCCAAAAAGGGCGTATGCGTTTTTTCCTGAATATATTCAGGAAAAAACGCATACGCCCTTTTTGGCCAACCAAGCAACCTGGAAAGGCAAATCAGCGCTACAAAGTAGTCTCGCTTCCCATAGGTCAAAAGGGCCATGCTGCAAAAAGTGTCAAAACCAGAAATGCAGGATAGGCCATGGAGAAATGGCAGCCTTGCTACGCTGAGGGGCGGGATGTAAATTGCCAACAGCCACTCTGGAGAAGTGTACGGTGTGTCCTGAAACATCTAAAACACACAGCTTAGGGAGCATAGGGCACGTCCACTCATGGGCGTATAAATTGGGAAAACTAAAAATCAGCAAGACACAGGCACCCCAAAGTTTAGGGCTGCTCTGTTGACAAGAACCTCCACTTCATGACACCTTAAATATCCCAGGAACGAGAAAAATGGATAAAGAAGTTGTGGTCCTTATGTACAATGGAATATCACGCAGACATGAAATCAATATCATAAGGCTAGAAGAAGCAAGATGAGTGGACTTAGGTACGATGATTCTACGTGAAATAAGTAACACAGAAAAAGACACTTATCATAAGCTATCACTTATAGAGGGAATGTAAAAACCGCTACACTTGAACTGAGTTACAAAACAGAACAGAGTCACACGTTTAGAAAACACACTATGGCTGCTTAACGGGAAAGGTGAGGTGGGGTGATGCATAAAACAAGGGTTTCAAATTCGCTCACATACCGTTCCATACACCCAATATGTAATAGAAAAGACCGACTCATTGCTCAGTGAACTGGACTCAACACCCCCTATTCACCGCACAAGAATATATGTGACTAGTAAGAATCTTAAAACCTATGTATTGATATCTGTCTGGAAGTGAGTCAAGTGGGTGTAAAGCCGCATAAACACAGCCGTGAAAAGCAGCTAAACCCCATTATAAAAATAAATTACTTTTAAAAACCCGTAAAACAAAGACAGTGAAAGAGAGAGAAATTCTTACAAAATTCGTTCAGAGGCTTTGATGCAACCTGGATTGACCATATCTAGACCCACAGCTGGATGAGTCATAAGGGTGGACACACTTGGGGCTGAGAGGTTGGGTGAGGTTGGGTGAGCAAACACAGACCCTTTAAAGTAATACTGCGTGGTACCCATCCCATGGGTCCCAAATCTCCAGGTTCAAGGGCATCTTCCTACATCGAAAACATACATGAGAAACCCAGAAGATGGTACACCGTGTGATTTTGAAAGGTTTCTAAAACGCACCTCATTTCTCATCTCCTTGTGCTCGGGTTCGCCATTCCAGGTACTTTACTAGCAATCTCCCTACTTGGAGAATCAGCACCTTTAACCTCCTGTTCCCTACAGGTTGCAATTTGTCCTGAGGATGAACGGGAAGAGGGGCAACCAATGAGAGACTAGATCTAGGTGTTGGGACAGGCACAGGTCACTCTATTTTCCCATCAGGAAGAAGAATTAACCACAGGCTCAGCCTGCCGCCCAGAAGCAGAATAGGGCCTGAGGCAATCCCGCGCTCTTGCGGCCAGCTCCCAAAAAAGCGAGTTGAAAAATGGAGCCCAGGGACACTGCCTTTCACAAACCCGCAGAGTTATAAATGATAACTCTCGTCCACAAATATATTGAGGGAAGGCAATGAAGAGGATTTGAAAGCAAGGCAGAATTGCAGGAAACAGGTTTCAGGAGGTAGATTCGAATCGCCTTTAAAGCACATGAAAATTCGCAAAAGGTCGACAATGATGCCCTTGGCCAAAAAGGGCGTATGCGTTTTTTCCTTAATATATTCAGGAAAAAACGCATACGCCCTTTTTGGCCAACCAAGCAACCTGGAAAGGCAAATCAGCGCTACAAAGTAGTCTCGCTTCCCATCGGTCAAAAGGGCCATGCTGCAAAAAGTGTCAAAACCAGAAATGCAGGATAGGCCATGGAGAAATGGCAGCCTTGCTACGCTGAGGGGCGGGATGTAAATTGCCAACAGCCACTCTGGAGAAGTGTACGGTGTGTCCTGAAACATCTAAAACACACAGCTTAGGGAGCATAGGGCACGTCCACTCATGGGCGTATAAATTGCGAAAACTAAAAATCAGCAAGACACAGGCACCCCAAAGTTTAGGGCTGCTCTGTTGACAAGAACCTCCACTTCATGACACCTTAAATATCCCAGGAAAGAGAAAAATGGATAAAGAAGTTGTGGTCCTTATGTACAATGGAATATCACGCAGACATGAAATCAATATCATAAGGCTAGAAGAAGCAAGATGAGTGGACTTAGGTACGATGATTCTAAGTGAAATAAGTCACACAGAAAAAGACACTTATCATAAGCTATCACTTATAGAGGGAATGTAAAAACCGCTACACTTGAACTGAGTTACAAAACAGAACAGAGTCACACGTTTAGAAAACACACTATGGCTGCTTAACGGGAAAGGTGAGGTGGGGTGATGCATAAAACAAGGGTTTCAAATTCGCTCACATACCGTTCCATACACCCAATATGTAATAGAAAAGACCGACTCATTGCTCAGTGAACTGGACTCAACACCCCCTATTCACCGCACAAGAATATATGTGACTAGTAAGAATCTTAAAACCTATGTATTGATATCTGTCTGGAAGTGAGTCAAGTGGGTGTAAAGCCGCATAAACACAGCCGTGAAAAGCAGCTAAACCCCATTATAAAAATAAATTACTTTTAAAAACCCGTAAAACAAAGACAGTGAAAGAGAGAGAAATTCTTACAAAATTCGTTCAGAGGCTGTGATGCAACCTGGATTGACCATATCTAGACCCACAGCTGGATGAGTCATAAGGATGGACACACTTGGGGCTAAGAGGTTGGGTGAGGTTGGGTGAGCAAACAGAGACCCTTTAAAGTAATACTGCGTGGTACCCATCCCATGGGTCCCAAATCTCCAGGTTCAAGGGCATCTTCCTACATCGAAAACATACATGAGAAACCCAGAAGATGGTACACCGTGTGATTTTGAAAGGTTTCTAAAACGCACCTCATTTCTCATCTCCTTGTGCTCGGGTTCGCCATTCCAGGTACTTTACTAGCAATCTCCCTACTTGGAGAATCAGCACCTTTAACCTCCTGTTCCCTACAGGTTGCAATTTGTCCTGAGGATGAACGGGAAGAGGGGCAACCAATGAGAGACTAGATCTAGGTGTTGGGACAGGCACAGGTCACTCTATTTTCCCATCAGGAAGAAGAATTAACCACAGGCTCAGCCTGCCGCCCAGAAGCAGAATAGGGCCTGAGGCAATCCCGCGCTCTTGCGGCCAGCTCCCAAAAAAGCGAGTTGCAAAATGGAGCCCAGGGACACTGCATTTCACAAACCCGCAGAGTTATAAATGATAACTCTCGTCCACAAATATATTGAGGGAAGGCAATGAAGAGGATTTGAAAGCAAGGCAGAATTGCAGGAAACAGGTTTCAGGAGGTAGATTCGAATCGCCTTTAAAGCACATGAAAAGTCGCAAAACGTCGACAATGATGCCCTTGGCCAAAAAGGGCGTATGCGTTTTTTCCTGAATATATTCAGGAAAAAACGCATACGCCCTTTTTGGCCAACCAAGCAACCTGGAAAGGCAAATCAGCGCTACAAAGTAGTCTCGCTTCCCATCGGTCAAAAGGGCCATGCTGCAAAAAGTGTCAAAACCAGAAATGCAGGATAGGCCATGGAGAAATGGCAGCCTTGCTACGCTGAGGGGCGGGATGTAAATTGCCAACAGCCACTCTGGAGAAGTGTACGGTGTGTCCTGAAACATCTAAAACACACAGCTTAGGGAGCATAGGGCACGTCCACTCATGGGCGTATAAATTGGGAAAACTAAAAATCAGCAAGACACAGGCACCCCAAAGTTTAGGGCTGCTCTGTTGACAAGAACCTCCACTTCATGACACCTTAAATATCCCAGGAACGAGAAAAATGGATAAAGAAGTTGTGGTCCTTATGTACAATGGAATATCACGCAGACATGAAATCAATATCATAAGGCTAGAAGAAGCAAGATGAGTGGACTTAGGTACGATGATTCTACGTGAAATAAGTAACACAGAAAAAGACACTTATCATAAGCTATCACTTATAGAGGGAATGTAAAAACCGCTACACTTGAACTGAGTTACAAAACAGAACAGAGTCACACGTTTAGAAAACACACTATGGCTGCTTAACGGGAAAGGTGAGGTGGGGTGATGCATAAAACAAGGGTTTCAAATTCGCTCACATACCGTTCCATACACCCAATATGTAATAGAAAAGACCGACTCATTGCTCAGTGAACTGGACTCAACACCCCCTATTCACCGCACAAGAATATATGTGACTAGTAAGAATCTTAAAACCTATGTATTGATATCTGTCTGGAAGTGAGTCAAGTGGGTGTAAAGCCGCATAAACACAGCCGTGAAAAGCAGCTAAACCCCATTATAAAAATAAATTACTTTTAAAAACCCGTAAAACAAAGACAGTGAAAGAGAGAGAAATTCTTACAAAATTCGATCAGAGGCTTTGATGCAACCTGGATTGACCATATCTAGACCCACAGCTGGATGAGTCATAAGGGTGGACACACTTGGGGCTGAGAGGTTGGGTGAGGTTGGGTGAGCAAACACAGACCCTTTAAAGTAATACTGCGTGGTACCCATCCCATGGGTCCCAAATCTCCAGGTTCAAGGGCATCTTCCTACATCGAAAACATACATGAGAAACCCAGAAGATGGTACACCGTGTGATTTTGAAAGGTTTCTAAAACGCACCTCATTTCTCATCTCCTTGTGCTCGGGTTCGCCATTCCAGGTACTTTACTAGCAATCTCCCTACTTGGAGAATCAGCACCTTTAACCTCCTGTTCCCTACAGGTTGCAATTTGTCCTGAGGATGAACGGGAAGAGGGGCAACCAATGAGAGACTAGATCTAGGTGTTGGGACAGGCACAGGTCACTCTATTTTCCCATCAGGAAGAAGAATTAACCACAGGCTCAGCCTGCCGCCCAGAAGCAGAATAGGGCCTGAGGCAATCCCGCGCTCTTGCGGCCAGCTCCCAAAAAAGCGAGTTGCAAAATGGAGCCCAGGGACACTGCCTTTCACAAACCCGCAGAGTTATAAATGATAACTCTCGTCCACAAATATATTGAGGGAAGGCAACGAAGAGGATTTGAAAGCAAGGCAGAATTGCAGGAAACAGGTTTCAGGAGGTAGATTCGAATCGCCTTTAAAGCACATGAAAAGTCGCAAAACGTCGACAATGATGCCCTTGGCCAAAAAGGGCGTATGCGTTTTTTCCTGAATATATTCAGGAAAAAACGCATACGCACTTTTTGGCCAACCAAGCAACCTGGAAAGGCAAATCAGCGCTACAAAGTAGTCTCGCTTCCCATCGGTCAAAAGGGCAATGCTGCAAAAAGTGTCAAAACCAGAAATGCAGGACAGGCCATGGAGAAATTGCAGCCTTGCTACGCTGATGGGCGGGATGTAAATTGCCAACAGCCACTCTGAAGAAGTGTACGGTGTGTCCTGAAACATCTAAAACACACAGCTTAGGGAGCATAGGGCACGTCCTCTCATGGGCGTATAAATTGGGAAAACTAAAAATCAGCAAGACACAGGCACCCCAAAGTTTAGGGCTGCTCTGTTGACAAGAACCTCCACTTCATGACACCTTAAATATCCCAGGAAAGAGAAAAATGGATAAAGAAGTTGTGGTCCTTATGTACAATGGAATATTACGCAGACATGAAATCAATATCATAAGGCTAGAAGAAGCAAGATGAGTGGACTTAGGTACGATGATTCTAAGTGAAATAAGTCACACAGAAAAAGACACTTATCATAAGCTATCACTTATAGAGGGAATGTAAAAACCGCTACACTTGAACTGAGTTACAAAACAGAACAGAGTCACACGTTTAGAAAACACACTATGGCTGCTTAACGGGAAAGGTGAGGTGGGGTGATGCATAAAACAAGGGTTTCAAATTCGCTCACATATCGTTCCATACACCCAATATGTAATAGAAAAGACCGACTCCTTGCTCAGTGAACTGGACTCAACACCCCCTATACACCACACAAGAATATATGTGACTAGTAAGAATCTTAAAACCTATGTATTGATATCTGTCTGGAAGTGAGTCAAGTGGGTGTAAAGCCGCATAAACACAGCCGTGAAAAGCAGCTAAACCCCATTATAAAAATAAATTACTTTTAAAAACCCGTAAAACAAAGACAGTGAAAGAGAGAGAAATTCTTACAAAATTCGTTCAGAGGCTGTGATGCAACCTGGATTGAACATATCTAGACCCACAGCTGGATGAGACATAAGGGTGGACACACTTGGGGCTGAGAGGTTGGGTGAGGTTGGGTGAGCAAACACAGACCCTTTAAAGTAATACTGCGTGGTACCCATCCCATGGGTCCCAAATCTCCAGGTTCAAGGGCATCTTCCTACATCGAAAACATGCATGAGAAACCCAGAAGATGGTACACCGTGTGATTTTGAAAGGTTTCTAAAACGCACCTCATTTCTCATCTCCTTGTGCTCGGGTTCGCCATTCCAGGTACGTTACTAGCAATCTCCCTACTTGGAGAATCAGCACCTTTAACCTCCTGTTCCCTACAGGTTGCAATTTGTCCTGAGGATGAACGGGAAGAGTGGCAACCAATGAGAGACTAGATCTAGGTGTTGGGACAGGCACAGGTCACTCTATTTTCCCATCAGGAAGAAGAATTAACCACAGGCTCAGCCTGCCGCCCAGAAGCCGAATAGGGCCTGAGGCAATCCCGCGCTCTTACGGCCAGCTCCCAAAAAAGCGAGTTGAAAAATGGAGCCCAGGGACACTGCCATTCACAAACCCGCAGAGTTATAAATGATAACTCTCGTCCACAAATATATTGAGGGAAGGCAACGAAGAGGATTTGAAAGCAAGGCAGAATTGCAGGAAACAGGTTTCAGGAGGTAGATTCGAATCGCCTTTAAAGCACATGAAAAGTCGCAAAACGTCGACAATGATGCCCTTGGCCAAAAAGGGCGTATGCGTTTTTTCCTGAATATATTCAGGAAAAAACGCATACGCCCTTTTTGGCCAACCAAGCAACCTGGAAAGGCAAATCAGCGCTACAAAGTAGTCTCGCTTCCCATCGGTCAAAAGGGCCATGCTGCAAAAAGTGTCAAAACCAGAAATGCAGGATAGGCCATGGAGAAATGGCAGCCTTGCTACGCTGAGGGGCGGGATGTAAATTGCCAACAGCCACTCTGGAGAAGTGTACGGTGTGTCCTGAAACATCTAAAACACACAGCTTAGGGAGCATAGGGCACGTCCACTCATGGGCGTATAAATTGGGAAAACTAAAAATCAGCAAGACACAGGCACCCCAAAGTTTAGGGCTGCTCTGTTGACAAGAACCTCCACTTCATGACACCTTAAATATCCCAGGAACGAGAAAAATGGATAAAGAAGTTGTGGTCCTTATGTACAATGGAATATCACTCAGACATGAAATCAATATCATAAGGCTAGAAGAAGCAAGATGAGTGGACTTAGGTACGATGATTCTACGTGAAATAAGTAACACAGAAAAAGACACTTATCATAAGCTATCACTTATAGAGGGAATGTAAAAACCGCTACACTTGAACTGAGTTACAAAACAGAACAGAGTCACACGTTTAGAAAACACACTATGGCTGCTTAACGGGAAAGGTGAGGTGGGGTGATGCATAAAACAAGGGTTTCAAATTCGCTCACATACCGTTCCATACACCCAATATGTAATAGAAAAGACCGACTCATTGCTCAGTGAACTGGACTCAACACCCCCTATTCACCGCACAAGAATATATGTGACTAGTAAGAATCTTAAAACCTATGTATTGATATCTGTCTGGAAGTGAGTCAAGTGGGTGTAAAGCCGCATAAACACAGCCGTGAAAAGCAGCTAAACCCCATTATAAAAATAAATTACTTTTAAAAACCCGTAAAACAAAGACAGTGAAAGAGAGAGAAATTCTTACAAAATTCGTTCAGAGGCTGTGATGCAACCTGGATTGACCATATCTAGACCCACAGCTGGATGAGTCATAAGGGTGGACACACTTGGGGCTGAGAGGTTGGGTGAGGTTGGGTGAGCAAACACAGACCCTTTAAAGTAATACTGCGTGGTACCCATCCCATGGGTCCCAAATCTCCAGGTTCAAGGGCATCTTCCTACATCGAAAACATACATGAGAAACCCAGAAGATGGTACACCGTGTGATTTTGAAAGGTTTCTAAAACGCACCTCATTTCTCATCTCCTTGTGCTCGGGTTCGCCATTCCAGGTACTTTACTAGCAATCTCCCTACTTGGAGAATCAGCACCTTTAACCTCCTGTTCCCTACAGGTTGCAATTTGTCCTGAGGATGAACGGGAAGAGGGGCAACCAATGAGAGACTAGATCTAGGTGTTGGGACAGGCACAGGTCACTCTATTTTCCCATCAGGAAGAAGAATTAACCACAGGCTCAGCCTGCCGCCCAGAAGCAGAATAGGGCCTGAGGCAATCCCGCGCTCTTGCGGCCAGCTCCCAAAAAAGCGAGTTGCAAAATGGAGCCCAGGGACACTGCCTTTCACAAACCCGCAGAGTTATAAATGATAACTCTCGTCCACAAATATATTGAGGGAAGGCAACGAAGAGGATTTGAAAGCAAGGCAGAATTGCAGGAAACAGGTTTCAGGAGGTAGATTCGAATCGCCTTTAAAGCACATGAAAAGTCGCAAAACGTCGACAATGATGCCCTTGGCCAAAAAGGGCGTATGCGTTTTTTCCTGAATATATTCAGGAAAAAACGCATACGCACTTTTTGGCCAACCAAGCAACCTGGAAAGGCAAATCAGCGCTACAAAGTAGTCTCGCTTCCCATCGGTCAAAAGGGCAATGCTGCAAAAAGTGTCAAAACCAGAAATGCAGGACAGGCCATGGAGAAATTGCAGCCTTGCTACGCTGATGGGCGGGATGTAAATTGCCAACAGCCACTCTGAAGAAGTGTACGGTGTGTCCTGAAACATCTAAAACACACAGCTTAGGGAGCATAGGGCACGTCCTCTCATGGGCGTATAAATTGGGAAAACTAAAAATCAGCAAGACACAGGCACCCCAAAGTTTAGGGCTGCTCTGTTGACAAGAACCTCCACTTCATGACACCTTAAATATCCCAGGAAAGAGAAAAATGGATAAAGAAGTTGTGGTCCTTATGTACAATGGAATATTACGCAGACATGAAATCAATATCATAAGGCTAGAAGAAGCAAGATGAGTGGACTTAGGTACGATGATTCTAAGTGAAATAAGTCACACAGAAAAAGACACTTATCATAAGCTATCACTTATAGAGGGAATGTAAAAACCGCTACACTTGAACTGAGTTACAAAACAGAACAGAGTCACACGTTTAGAAAACACACTATGGCTGCTTAACGGGAAAGGTGAGGTGGGGTGATGCATAAAACAAGGGTTTCAAATTCGCTCACATACCGTTCCATACACCCAATATGTAATAGAAAAGACCGACTCCTTGCTCAGTGAACTGGACTCAACACCCCCTATACACCACACAAGAATATATGTGACTAGTAAGAATCTTAAAACCTATGTATTGATATCTGTCTGGAAGTGAGTCAAGTGGGTGTAAAGCCGCATAAACACAGCCGTGAAAAGCAGCTAAACCCCATTATAAAAATAAATTACTTTTAAAAACCCGTAAAACAAAGACAGTGAAAGAGAGAGAAATTCTTACAAAATTCGTTCAGAGGCTGTGATGCAACCTGGATTGAACATATCTAGACCCACAGCTGGATGAGACATAAGGGTGGACACACTTGGGGCTGAGAGGTTGGGTGAGGTTGGGTGAGCAAACACAGACCCTTTAAAGTAATACTGCGTGGTACCCATCCCATGGGTCCCAAATCTCCAGGTTCAAGGGCATCTTCCTACATCGAAAACATGCATGAGAAACCCAGAAGATGGTACACCGTGTGATTTTGAAAGGTTTCTAAAACGCACCTCATTTCTCATCTCCTTGTGCTCGGGTTCGCCATTCCAGGTACTTTACTAGCAATCTCCCTACTTGGAGAATCAGCACCTTTAACCTCCTGTTCCCTACAGGTTGCAATTTGTCCTGAGGATGAACGGGAAGAGGGGCAACCAATGAGAGACTAGATCTAGGTGTTGGGACAGGCACAGGTCACTCTATTTTCCCATCAGGAAGAAGAATTAACCACAGGCTCAGCCTGCCGCCCAGAAGCAGAATAGGGCCTGAGGCAATCCCGCGCTCTTGCGGCCAGCTCCCAAAAAAGCGAGTTGCAAAATGGAGCCCAGGGACACTGCATTTCACAAACCCGCAGAGTTATAAATGATAACTCTCGTCCACAAATATATTGAGGGAAGGCAATGAAGAGGATTTGAAAGCAAGGCAGAATTGCAGGAAACAGGTTTCAGGAGGTAGATTCGAATCGCCTTTAAAGCACATGAAAAGTCGCAAAACGTCGACAATGATGCCCTTGGCCAAAAAGGGCGTATGCGTTTTTTCCTGAATATATTCAGGAAAAAACGCATACGCCCTTTTTGGCCAACCAAGCAACCTGGAAAGGCAAATCAGCGCTACAAAGTAGTCTCGCTTCCCATCGGTCAAAAGGGCCATGCTGCAAAAAGTGTCAAAACCAGAAATGCAGGATAGGCCATGGAGAAATGGCAGCCTTGCTACGCTGAGGGGCGGGATGTAAATTGCCAACAGCCACTCTGGAGAAGTGTACGGTGTGTCCTGAAACATCTAAAACACACAGCTTAGGGAGCATAGGGCACGTCCACTCATGGGCGTATAAATTGGGAAAACTAAAAATCAGCAAGACACAGGCACCCCAAAGTTTAGGGCTGCTCTGTTGACAAGAACCTCCACTTCATGACACCTTAAATATCCCAGGAACGAGAAAAATGGATAAAGAAGTTGTGGTCCTTATGTACAATGGAATATCACGCAGACATGAAATCAATATCATAAGGCTAGAAGAAGCAAGATGAGTGGACTTAGGTACGATGATTCTACGTGAAATAAGTAACACAGAAAAAGACACTTATCATAAGCTATCACTTATAGAGGGAATGTAAAAACCGCTACACTTGAACTGAGTTACAAAACAGAACAGAGTCACACGTTTAGAAAACACACTATGGCTGCTTAACGGGAAAGGTGAGGTGGGGTGATGCATAAAACAAGGGTTTCAAATTCGCTCACATACCGTTCCATACACCCAATATGTAATAGAAAAGACCGACTCATTGCTCAGTGAACTGGACTCAACACCCCCTATTCACCGCACAAGAATATATGTGACTAGTAAGAATCTTAAAACCTATGTATTGATATCTGTCTGGAAGTGAGTCAAGTGGGTGTAAAGCCGCATAAACACAGCCGTGAAAAGCAGCTAAACCCCATTATAAAAATAAATTACTTTTAAAAACCCGTAAAACAAAGACAGTGAAAGAGAGAGAAATTCTTACAAAATTCGTTCAGAGGCTTTGATGCAACCTGGATTGACCATATCTAGACCCACAGCTGGATGAGTCATAAGGGTGGACACACTTGGGGCTGAGAGGTTGGGTGAGGTTGGGTGAGCAAACACAGACCCTTTAAAGTAATACTGCGTGGTACCCATCCCATGGGTCCCAAATCTCCAGGTTCAAGGGCATCTTCCTACATCGAAAACATACATGAGAAACCCAGAAGATGGTACACCGTGTGATTT
The DNA here is from genome assembly GCF_028021215.1 of Eschrichtius robustus. Lineage (NCBI taxonomy): Eukaryota > Metazoa > Chordata > Mammalia > Artiodactyla > Eschrichtiidae > Eschrichtius > Eschrichtius robustus. The sequence continues at coordinate 736,737 of NW_027175168.1, forward strand.
TGAAAGGTTTCTAAAACGCACCTCATTTCTCATCTCCTTGTGCTCGGGTTCGCCATTCCAGGTACTTTACTAGCAATCTCCCTACTTGGAGAATCAGCACCTTTAACCTCCTGTTCCCTACAGGTTGCAATTTGTCCTGAGGATGAACGGGAAGAGGGGCAACCAATGAGAGACTAGATCTAGGTGTTGGGACAGGCACAGGTCACTCTATTTTCCCATCAGGAAGAAGAATTAACCACAGGCTCAGCCTGCCGCCCAGAAGCAGAATAGGGCCTGAGGCAATCCCGCGCTCTTGCGGCCAGCTCCCAAAAAAGCGAGTTGCAAAATGGAGCCCAGGGACACTGCCTTTCACAAACCCGCAGAGTTATAAATGATAACTCTCGTCCACAAATATATTGAGGGAAGGCAATGAAGAGGATTTGAAAGCAAGGCAGAATTGCAGGAAACAGGTTTCAGGAGGTAGATTCGAATCGCCTTTAAAGCACATGAAAATTCGCAAAACGTCGACAATGATGCCCTTGGCCAAAAAGGGCGTATGCGTTTTTTCCTGAATATATTCAGGAAAAAACGCATACGCCCTTTTTGGCCAACCAAGCAACCTGGAAAGGCAAATCAGCGCTACAAAGTAGTCTCGCTTCCCATCGGTCAAAAGGGCCATGCTGCAAAAAGTGTCAAAACCAGAAATGCAGGATAGGCCATGGAGAAATGGCAGCCTTGCTACGCTGAGGGGCGGGATGTAAATTGCCAACAGCCACTCTGGAGAAGTGTACGGTGTGTCCTGAAACATCCAAAACACACAGCTTAGGGAGCATAGGGCACGTCCACTCATGGGCGTATAAATTGGGAAAACTAAAAATCAGCAAGACACAGGCACCCCAAAGTTTAGGGCTGCTCTGTTGACAAGAACCTCCACTTCATGACACCTTAAATATCCCAGGAAAGAGAAAAATGGATAAAGAAGTTGTGGTCCTTATGTACAATGGAATATCACGCAGACATGAAATCAATATCATAAGGCTAGAAGAAGCAAGATGAGTGGACTTAGGTACGATGATTCTAAGTGAAATAAGTCACACAGAAAAAGACACTTATCATAAGCTATCACTTATAGAGGGAATGTAAAAACCGCTACACTTGAACTGAGTTACAAAACAGAACAGAGTCACACGTTTAGAAAACACACTATGGCTGCTTAACGGGAAAGGTGAGGTGGGGTGATGCATAAAACAAGGGTTTCAAATTCGCTCACATACCGTTCCATACACCCAATATGTAATAGAAAAGACCGACTCATTGCTCAGTGAACTGGACTCAACACCCCCTATTCACCGCACAAGAATATATGTGACTAGTAAGAATCTTAAAACCTATGTATTGATATCTGTCTGGAAGTGAGTCAAGTGGGTGTAAAGCCGCATAAACACAGCCGTGAAAAGCAGCTAAACCCCATTATAAAAATAAATTACTTTTAAAAACCCGTAAAACAAAGACAGTGAAAGAGAGAGAAATTCTTACAAAATTCGTTCAGAGGCTGTGATGCAACCTGGATTGACCATATCTAGACCCACAGCTGGATGAGTCATAAGGGTGGACACACTTGGGGCTGAGAGGTTGGGTGAGGTTGGGTGAGCAAACACAGACCCTTTAAAGTAATACTGCGTGGTACCCATCCCATGGGTCCCAAATCTCCAGGTTCAAGGGCATCTTCCTACATCGAAAACATACATGAGAAACCCAGAAGATGGTACACCGTGTGATTTTGAAAGGTTTCTAAAACGCACCTCATTTCTCATCTCCTTGTGCTCGGGTTCGCCATTCCAGGTACTTTACTAGCAATCTCCCTACTTGGAGAATCAGCACCTTTAACCTCCTGTTCCCTACAGGTTGCAATTTGTCCTGAGGATGAACGGGAAGAGGGGCAACCAATGAGAGACTAGATCTAGGTGTTGGGACAGGCACAGGTCACTCTATTTTCCCATCAGGAAGAAGAATTAACCACAGGCTCAGCCTGCCGCCCAGAAGCAGAATAGGGCCTGAGGCAATCCCGCGCTCTTGCGGCCAGCTCCCAAAAAAGCGAGTTGCAAAATGGAGCCCAGGGACACTGCCTTTCACAAACCCGCAGAGTTATAAATGATAACTCTCGTCCACAAATATATTGAGGGAAGGCAACGAAGAGGATTTGAAAGCAAGGCAGAATTGCAGGAAACAGGTTTCAGGAGGTAGATTCGAATCGCCTTTAAAGCACATGAAAAGTCGCAAAACGTCGACAATGATGCCCTTGGCCAAAAAGGGCGTATGCGTTTTTTCCTGAATATATTCAGGAAAAAACGCATACGCACTTTTTGGCCAACCAAGCAACCTGGAAAGGCAAATCAGCGCTACAAAGTAGTCTCGCTTCCCATCGGTCAAAAGGGCAATGCTGCAAAAAGTGTCAAAACCAGAAATGCAGGACAGGCCATGGAGAAATTGCAGCCTTGCTACGCTGATGGGCGGGATGTAAATTGCCAACAGCCACTCTGAAGAAGTGTACGGTGTGTCCTGAAACATCTAAAACACACAGCTTAGGGAGCATAGGGCACGTCCTCTCATGGGCGTATAAATTGGGAAAACTAAAAATCAGCAAGACACAGGCACCCCAAAGTTTAGGGCTGCTCTGTTGACAAGAACCTCCACTTCATGACACCTTAAATATCCCAGGAAAGAGAAAAATGGATAAAGAAGTTGTGGTCCTTATGTACAATGGAATATTACGCAGACATGAAATCAATATCATAAGGCTAGAAGAAGCAAGATGAGTGGACTTAGGTACGATGATTCTAAGTGAAATAAGTCACACAGAAAAAGACACTTATCATAAGCTATCACTTATAGAGGGAATGTAAAAACCGCTACACTTGAACTGAGTTACAAAACAGAACAGAGTCACACGTTTAGAAAACACACTATGGCTGCTTAACGGGAAAGGTGAGGTGGGGTGATGCATAAAACAAGGGTTTCAAATTCGCTCACATACCGTTCCATACACCCAATATGTAATAGAAAAGACCGACTCCTTGCTCAGTGAACTGGACTCAACACCCCCTATACACCACACAAGAATATATGTGACTAGTAAGAATCTTAAAACCTATGTATTGATATCTGTCTGGAAGTGAGTCAAGTGGGTGTAAAGCCGCATAAACACAGCCGTGAAAAGCAGCTAAACCCCATTATAAAAATAAATTACTTTTAAAAACCCGTAAAACAAAGACAGTGAAAGAGAGAGAAATTCTTACAAAATTCGTTCAGAGGCTGTGATGCAACCTGGATTGAACATATCTAGACCCACAGCTGGATGAGACATAAGGGTGGACACACTTGGGGCTGAGAGGTTGGGTGAGGTTGGGTGAGCAAACACAGACCCTTTAAAGTAATACTGCGTGGTACCCATCCCATGGGTCCCAAATCTCCAGGTTCAAGGGCATCTTCCTACATCGAAAACATGCATGAGAAACCCAGAAGATGGTACACCGTGTGATTTTGAAAGGTTTCTAAAACGCACCTCATTTCTCATCTCCTTGTGCTCGGGTTCGCCATTCCAGGTACTTTACTAGCAATCTCCCTACTTGGAGAATCAGCACCTTTAACCTCCTGTTCCCTACAGGTTGCAATTTGTCCTGAGGATGAACGGGAAGAGGGGCAACCAATGAGAGACTAGATCTAGGTGTTGGGACAGGCACAGGTCACTCTATTTTCCCATCAGGAAGAAGAATTAACCACAGGCTCAGCCTGCCGCCCAGAAGCAGAATAGGGCCTGAGGCAATCCCGCGCTCTTGCGGCCAGCTCCCAAAAAAGCGAGTTGCAAAATGGAGCCCAGGGACACTGCATTTCACAAACCCGCAGAGTTATAAATGATAACTCTCGTCCACAAATATATTGAGGGAAGGCAATGAAGAGGATTTGAAAGCAAGGCAGAATTGCAGGAAACAGGTTTCAGGAGGTAGATTCGAATCGCCTTTAAAGCACATGAAAAGTCGCAAAACGTCGACAATGATGCCCTTGGCCAAAAAGGGCGTATGCGTTTTTTCCTGAATATATTCAGGAAAAAACGCATACGCCCTTTTTGGCCAACCAAGCAACCTGGAAAGGCAAATCAGCGCTACAAAGTAGTCTCGCTTCCCATCGGTCAAAAGGGCCATGCTGCAAAAAGTGTCAAAACCAGAAATGCAGGATAGGCCATGGAGAAATGGCAGCCTTGCTACGCTGAGGGGCGGGATGTAAATTGCCAACAGCCACTCTGGAGAAGTGTACGGTGTGTCCTGAAACATCTAAAACACACAGCTTAGGGAGCATAGGGCACGTCCACTCATGGGCGTATAAATTGGGAAAACTAAAAATCAGCAAGACACAGGCACCCCAAAGTTTAGGGCTGCTCTGTTGACAAGAACCTCCACTTCATGACACCTTAAATATCCCAGGAACGAGAAAAATGGATAAAGAAGTTGTGGTCCTTATGTACAATGGAATATCACGCAGACATGAAATCAATATCATAAGGCTAGAAGAAGCAAGATGAGTGGACTTAGGTACGATGATTCTACGTGAAATAAGTAACACAGAAAAAGACACTTATCATAAGCTATCACTTATAGAGGGAATGTAAAAACCGCTACACTTGAACTGAGTTACAAAACAGAACAGAGTCACACGTTTAGAAAACACACTATGGCTGCTTAACGGGAAAGGTGAGGTGGGGTGATGCATAAAACAAGGGTTTCAAATTCGCTCACATACCGTTCCATACACCCAATATGTAATAGAAAAGACCGACTCATTGCTCAGTGAACTGGACTCAACACCCCCTATTCACCGCACAAGAATATATGTGACTAGTAAGAATCTTAAAACCTATGTATTGATATCTGTCTGGAAGTGAGTCAAGTGGGTGTAAAGCCGCATAAACACAGCCGTGAAAAGCAGCTAAACCCCATTATAAAAATAAATTACTTTTAAAAACCCGTAAAACAAAGACAGTGAAAGAGAGAGAAATTCTTACAAAATTCGTTCAGAGGCTTTGATGCAACCTGGATTGACCATATCTAGACCCACAGCTGGATGAGTCATAAGGGTGGACACACTTGGGGCTGAGAGGTTGGGTGAGGTTGGGTGAGCAAACACAGACCCTTTAAAGTAATACTGCGTGGTACCCATCCCATGGGTCCCAAATCTCCAGGTTCAAGGGCATCTTCCTACATCGAAAACATACATGAGAAACCCAGAAGATGGTACACCGTGTGATTTTGAAAGGTTTCTAAAACGCACCTCATTTCTCATCTCCTTGTGCTCGGGTTCGCCATTCCAGGTACTTTACTAGCAATCTCCCTACTTGGAGAATCAGCACCTTTAACCTCCTGTTCCCTACAGGTTGCAATTTGTCCTGAGGATGAACGGGAAGAGGGGCAACCAATGAGAGACTAGATCTAGGTGTTGGGACAGGCACAGGTCACTCTATTTTCCCATCAGGAAGAAGAATTAACCACAGGCTCAGCCTGCCGCCCAGAAGCAGAATAGGGCCTGAGGCAATCCCGCGCTCTTGCGGCCAGCTCCCAAAAAAGCGAGTTGCAAAATGGAGCCCAGGGACACTGCCTTTCACAAACCCGCAGAGTTATAAATGATAACTCTCGTCCACAAATATATTGAGGGAAGGCAATGAAGAGGATTTGAAAGCAAGGCAGAATTGCAGGAAACAGGTTTCAGGAGGTAGATTCGAATCGCCTTTAAAGCACATGAAAATTCGCAAAACGTCGACAATGATGCCCTTGGCCAAAAAGGGCGTATGCGTTTTTTCCTGAATATATTCAGGAAAAAACGCATACGCCCTTTTTGGCCAACCAAGCAACCTGGAAAGGCAAATCAGCGCTACAAAGTAGTCTCGCTTCCCATCGGTCAAAAGGGCCATGCTGCAAAAAGTGTCAAAACCAGAAATGCAGGATAGGCCATGGAGAAATGGCAGCCTTGCTACGCTGAGGGGCGGGATGTAAATTGCCAACAGCCACTCTGGAGAAGTGTACGGTGTGTCCTGAAACATCCAAAACACACAGCTTAGGGAGCATAGGGCACGTCCACTCATGGGCGTATAAATTGGGAAAACTAAAAATCAGCAAGACACAGGCACCCCAAAGTTTAGGGCTGCTCTGTTGACAAGAACCTCCACTTCATGACACCTTAAATATCCCAGGAAAGAGAAAAATGGATAAAGAAGTTGTGGTCCTTATGTACAATGGAATATCACGCAGACATGAAATCAATATCATAAGGCTAGAAGAAGCAAGATGAGTGGACTTAGGTACGATGATTCTAAGTGAAATAAGTCACACAGAAAAAGACACTTATCATAAGCTATCACTTATAGAGGGAATGTAAAAACCGCTACACTTGAACTGAGTTACAAAACAGAACAGAGTCACACGTTTAGAAAACACACTATGGCTGCTTAACGGGAAAGGTGAGGTGGGGTGATGCATAAAACAAGGGTTTCAAATTCGCTCACATACCGTTCCATACACCCAATATGTAATAGAAAAGACCGACTCATTGCTCAGTGAACTGGACTCAACACCCCCTATTCACCGCACAAGAATATATGTGACTAGTAAGAATCTTAAAACCTATGTATTGATATCTGTCTGGAAGTGAGTCAAGTGGGTGTAAAGCCGCATAAACACAGCCGTGAAAAGCAGCTAAACCCCATTATAAAAATAAATTACTTTTAAAAACCCGTAAAACAAAGACAGTGAAAGAGAGAGAAATTCTTACAAAATTCGTTCAGAGGCTGTGATGCAACCTGGATTGACCATATCTAGACCCACAGCTGGATGAGTCATAAGGGTGGACACACTTGGGGCTGAGAGGTTGGGTGAGGTTGGGTGAGCAAACACAGACCCTTTAAAGTAATACTGCGTGGTACCCATCCCATGGGTCCCAAATCTCCAGGTTCAAGGGCATCTTCCTACATCGAAAACATACATGAGAAACCCAGAAGATGGTACACCGTGTGATTTTGAAAGGTTTCTAAAACGCACCTCATTTCTCATCTCCTTGTGCTCGGGTTCGCCATTCCAGGTACTTTACTAGCAATCTCCCTACTTGGAGAATCAGCACCTTTAACCTCCTGTTCCCTACAGGTTGCAATTTGTCCTGAGGATGAACGGGAAGAGGGGCAACCAATGAGAGACTAGATCTAGGTGTTGGGACAGGCACAGGTCACTCTATTTTCCCATCAGGAAGAAGAATTAACCACAGGCTCAGCCTGCCGCCCAGAAGCAGAATAGGGCCTGAGGCAATCCCGCGCTCTTGCGGCCAGCTCCCAAAAAAGCGAGTTGCAAAATGGAGCCCAGGGACACTGCCTTTCACAAACCCGCAGAGTTATAAATGATAACTCTCGTCCACAAATATATTGAGGGAAGGCAATGAAGAGGATTTGAAAGCAAGGCAGAATTGCAGGAAACAGGTTTCAGGAGGTAGATTCGAATCGCCTTTAAAGCACATGAAAATTCGCAAAACGTCGACAATGATGCCCTTGGCCAAAAAGGGCGTATGCGTTTTTTCCTGAATATATTCAGGAAAAAACGCATACGCCCTTTTTGGCCAACCAAGCAACCTGGAAAGGCAAATCAGCGCTACAAAGTAGTCTCGCTTCCCATCGGTCAAAAGGGCCATGCTGCAAAAAGTGTCAAAACCAGAAATGCAGGATAGGCCATGGAGAAATGGCAGCCTTGCTACGCTGAGGGGCGGGATGTAAATTGCCAACAGCCACTCTGGAGAAGTGTACGGTGTGTCCTGAAACATCCAAAACACACAGCTTAGGGAGCATAGGGCACGTCCACTCATGGGCGTATAAATTGGGAAAACTAAAAATCAGCAAGACACAGGCACCCCAAAGTTTAGGGCTGCTCTGTTGACAAGAACCTCCACTTCATGACACCTTAAATATCCCAGGAAAGAGAAAAATGGATAAAGAAGTTGTGGTCCTTATGTACAATGGAATATCACGCAGACATGAAATCAATATCATAAGGCTAGAAGAAGCAAGATGAGTGGACTTAGGTACGATGATTCTAAGTGAAATAAGTCACACAGAAAAAGACACTTATCATAAGCTATCACTTATAGAGGGAATGTAAAAACCGCTACACTTGAACTGAGTTACAAAACAGAACAGAGTCACACGTTTAGAAAACACACTATGGCTGCTTAACGGGAAAGGTGAGGTGGGGTGATGCATAAAACAAGGGTTTCAAATTCGCTCACATACCGTTCCATACACCCAATATGTAATAGAAAAGACCGACTCATTGCTCAGTGAACTGGACTCAACACCCCCTATTCACCGCACAAGAATATATGTGACTAGTAAGAATCTTAAAACCTATGTATTGATATCTGTCTGGAAGTGAGTCAAGTGGGTGTAAAGCCGCATAAACACAGCCGTGAAAAGCAGCTAAACCCCATTATAAAAATAAATTACTTTTAAAAACCCGTAAAACAAAGACAGTGAAAGAGAGAGAAATTCTTACAAAATTCGTTCAGAGGCTGTGATGCAACCTGGATTGACCATATCTAGACCCACAGCTGGATGAGTCATAAGGGTGGACACACTTGGGGCTGAGAGGTTGGGTGAGGTTGGGTGAGCAAACACAGACCCTTTAAAGTAATACTGCGTGGTACCCATCCCATGGGTCCCAAATCTCCAGGTTCAAGGGCATCTTCCTACATCGAAAACATACATGAGAAACCCAGAAGATGGTACACCGTGTGATTTTGAAAGGTTTCTAAAACGCACCTCATTTCTCATCTCCTTGTGCTCGGGTTCGCCATTCCAGGTACTTTACTAGCAATCTCCCTACTTGGAGAATCAGCACCTTTAACCTCCTGTTCCCTACAGGTTGCAATTTGTCCTGAGGATGAACGGGAAGAGGGGCAACCAATGAGAGACTAGATCTAGGTGTTGGGACAGGCACAGGTCACTCTATTTTCCCATCAGGAAGAAGAATTAACCACAGGCTCAGCCTGCCGCCCAGAAGCAGAATAGGGCCTGAGGCAATCCCGCGCTCTTGCGGCCAGCTCCCAAAAAAGCGAGTTGCAAAATGGAGCCCAGGGACACTGCCTTTCACAAACCCGCAGAGTTATAAATGATAACTCTCGTCCACAAATATATTGAGGGAAGGCAACGAAGAGGATTTGAAAGCAAGGCAGAATTGCAGGAAACAGGTTTCAGGAGGTAGATTCGAATCGCCTTTAAAGCACATGAAAAGTCGCAAAACGTCGACAATGATGCCCTTGGCCAAAAAGGGCGTATGCGTTTTTTCCTGAATATATTCAGGAAAAAACGCATACGCACTTTTTGGCCAACCAAGCAACCTGGAAAGGCAAATCAGCGCTACAAAGTAGTCTCGCTTCCCATCGGTCAAAAGGGCAATGCTGCAAAAAGTGTCAAAACCAGAAATGCAGGACAGGCCATGGAGAAATTGCAGCCTTGCTACGCTGATGGGCGGGATGTAAATTGCCAACAGCCACTCTGAAGAAGTGTACGGTGTGTCCTGAAACATCTAAAACACACAGCTTAGGGAGCATAGGGCACGTCCTCTCATGGGCGTATAAATTGGGAAAACTAAAAATCAGCAAGACACAGGCACCCCAAAGTTTAGGGCTGCTCTGTTGACAAGAACCTCCACTTCATGACACCTTAAATATCCCAGGAAAGAGAAAAATGGATAAAGAAGTTGTGGTCCTTATGTACAATGGAATATTACGCAGACATGAAATCAATATCATAAGGCTAGAAGAAGCAAGATGAGTGGACTTAGGTACGATGATTCTAAGTGAAATAAGTCACACAGAAAAAGACACTTATCATAAGCTATCACTTATAGAGGGAATGTAAAAACCGCTACACTTGAACTGAGTTACAAAACAGAACAGAGTCACACGTTTAGAAAACACACTATGGCTGCTTAACGGGAAAGGTGAGGTGGGGTGATGCATAAAACAAGGGTTTCAAATTCGCTCACATACCGTTCCATACACCCAATATGTAATAGAAAAGACCGACTCCTTGCTCAGTGAACTGGACTCAACACCCCCTATACACCACACAAGAATATATGTGACTAGTAAGAATCTTAAAACCTATGTATTGATATCTGTCTGGAAGTGAGTCAAGTGGGTGTAAAGCCGCATAAACACAGCCGTGAAAAGCAGCTAAACCCCATTATAAAAATAAATTACTTTTAAAAACCCGTAAAACAAAGACAGTGAAAGAGAGAGAAATTCTTACAAAATTCGTTCAGAGGCTGTGATGCAACCTGGATTGAACATATCTAGACCCACAGCTGGATGAGACATAAGGGTGGACACACTTGGGGCTGAGAGGTTGGGTGAGGTTGGGTGAGCAAACACAGACCCTTTAAAGTAATACTGCGTGGTACCCATCCCATGGGTCCCAAATCTCCAGGTTCAAGGGCATCTTCCTACATCGAAAACATGCATGAGAAACCCAGAAGATGGTACACCGTGTGATTTTGAAAGGTTTCTAAAACGCACCTCATTTCTCATCTCCTTGTGCTCGGGTTCGCCATTCCAGGTACGTTACTAGCAATCTCCCTACTTGGAGAATCAGCACCTTTAACCTCCTGTTCCCTACAGGTTGCAATTTGTCCTGAGGATGAACGGGAAGAGTGGCAACCAATGAGAGACTAGATCTAGGTGTTGGGACAGGCACAGGTCACTCTATTTTCCCATCAGGAAGAAGAATTAACCACAGGCTCAGCCTGCCGCCCAGAAGCCGAATAGGGCCTGAGGCAATCACGCGCTCTTACGGCCAGCTCCCAAAAAAGCGAGTTGAAAAATGGAGCCCAGGGACACTGCCATTCACAAACCCGCAGAGTTATAAATGATAACTCTCGTCCACAAATATATTGAGGGAAGGCAACGAAGAGGATTTGAAAGCAAGGCAGAATTGCAGGAAACAGGTTTCAGGAGGTAGATTCGAATCGCCTTTAAAGCACATGAAAAGTCGCAAAACGTCGACAATGATGCCCTTGGCCAAAAAGGGCGTATGCGTTTTTTCCTGAATATATTCAGGAAAAAACGCATACGCCCTTTTTGGCCAACCAAGCAACCTGGAAAGGCAAATCAGCGCTACAAAGTAGTCTCGCTTCCCATCGGTCAAAAGGGCCATGCTGCAAAAAGTGTCAAAACCAGAAATGCAGGATAGGCCATGGAGAAATGGCAGCCTTGCTACGCTGAGGGGCGGGATGTAAATTGCCAACAGCCACTCTGGAGAAGTGTACGGTGTGTCCTGAAACATCTAAAACACACAGCTTAGGGAGCATAGGGCACGTCCACTCATGGGCGTATAAATTGGGAAAACTAAAAATCAGCAAGACACAGGCACCCCAAAGTTTAGGGCTGCTCTGTTGACAAGAACCTCCACTTCATGACACCTTAAATATCCCAGGAACGAGAAAAATGGATAAAGAAGTTGTGGTCCTTATGTACAATGGAATATCACTCAGACATGAAATCAATATCATAAGGCTAGAAGAAGCAAGATGAGTGGACTTAGGTACGATGATTCTACGTGAAATAAGTAACACAGAAAAAGACACTTATCATAAGCTATCACTTATAGAGGGAATGTAAAAACCGCTACACTTGAACTGAGTTACAAAACAGAACAGAGTCACACGTTTAGAAAACACACTATGGCTGCTTAACGGGAAAGGTGAGGTGGGGTGATGCATAAAACAAGGGTTTCAAATTCGCTCACATACCGTTCCATACACCCAATATGTAATAGAAAAGACCGACTCCTTGCTCAGTGAACTGGACTCAACACCCCCTATACACCACACAAGAATATATGTGACTAGTAAGAATCTTAAAACCTATGTATTGATATCTGTCTGGAAGTGAGTCAAGTGGGTGTAAAGCCGCATAAACACAGCCGTGAAAAGCAGCTAAACCCCATTATAAAAATAAATTACTTTTAAAAACCCGTAAAACAAAGACAGTGAAAGAGAGAGAAATTCTTACAAAATTCGTTCAGAGGCTGTGATGCAACCTGGATTGAACATATCTAGACCCACAGCTGGATGAGACATAAGGGTGGACACACTTGGGGCTGAGAGGTTGGGTGAGGTTGGGTGAGCAAACACAGACCCTTTAAAGTAATACTGCGTGGTACCCATCCCATGGGTCCCAAATCTCCAGGTTCAAGGGCATCTTCCTACATCGAAAACATGCATGAGAAACCCAGAAGATGGTACACCGTGTGATTTTGAAAGGTTTCTAAAACGCACCTCATTTCTCATCTCCTTGTGCTCGGGTTCGCCATTCCAGGTACGTTACTAGCAATCTCCCTACTTGGAGAATCAGCACCTTTAACCTCCTGTTCCCTACAGGTTGCAATTTGTCCTGAGGATGAACGGGAAGAGTGGCAACCAATGAGAGACTAGATCTAGGTGTTGGGACAGGCACAGGTCACTCTATTTTCCCATCAGGAAGAAGAATTAACCACAGGCTCAGCCTGCCGCCCAGAAGCAGAATAGGGCCTGAGGCAATCCCGCGCTCTTGCGGCCAGCTCCCAAAAAAGCGAGTTGCAAAATGGAGCCCAGGGACACTGCCTTTCACAAACCCGCAGAGTTATAAATGATAACTCTCGTCCACAAATATATTGAGGGAAGGCAACGAAGAGGATTTGAAAGCAAGGCAGAATTGCAGGAAACAGGTTTCAGGAGGTAGATTCGAATCGCCTTTAAAGCACATGAAAAGTCGCAAAACGTCGACAATGATGCCCTTGGCCAAAAAGGGTGTATGCGTTTTTTCATGAATATATTCAGGAAAAAACGCATACGCACTTTTTGGCCAACCAAGCAACCTGGAAAGGCAAATCAGCGCTACAAAGTAGTCTCGCTTCCCATCGGTCAAAAGGGCCATGCTGCAAAAAGTGTCAAAACCAGAAATGCAGGACAGGCCATGGAGAAATGGCAGCCTTGCTACGCTGATGGGCGGGATGTAAATTGCCAACAGCCACTCTGAAGAAGTGTACGGTGTGTCCTGAAACATCTAAAACACACAGCTTAGGGAGCATAGGGCACGTCCTCTCATGGGCGTATAAATTGGGAAAACTAAAAATCAGCAAGTCACAGGCACCCCAAAGTTTAGGGCTGCTCTGTTGACAAGAACCTCCACTTCATGACACCTTAAATATCCCAGGAAAGAGAAAAATGGATAAAGAAGTTGTGGTCCTTATGTACAATGGAATATTACGCAGACATGAAATCAATATCATAAGGCTAGAAGAAGCAAGATGAGTGGACTTAGGTACGATGATTCTAAGTGAAATAAGTCACACAGAAAAAGACACTTATCATAAGCTATCACTTATAGAGGGAATGTAAAAACCGCTACACTTGAACTGAGTTACAAAACAGAACAGAGTCACACGTTTAGAAAACACACTATGGCTGCTTAACGGGAAAGGTGAGGTGGGGTGATGCATAAAACAAGGGTTTCAAATTCGCTCACATACCGTTCCATACAACCAATATGTAATAGAAAAGACCGACTCCTTGCTCAGTGAACTGGACTCAACACCCCCTATACACCACACAAGAATATATGTGACTAGTAAGAATCTTAAAACCTATGTATTGATATCTGTCTGGAAGTGAGTCAAGTGGGTGTAAAGCCGCATAAACACAGCCGTGAAAAGCAGCTAAACCCCATTATAAAAATAAATTACTTTTAAAAACCCGTAAAACAAAGACAGTGAAAGAGAGAGAAATTCTTACAAAATTCGTTCAGAGGCTGTGATGCAACCTGGATTGAACATATCTAGACCCACAGCTGGATGAGACATAAGGGTGGACACACTTTGGGCTGAGAGGTTGGGTGAGGTTGGGTGAGCAAACACAGACCCTTTAAAGTAATACTGCGTGGTACCCATCCCATGGGTCCCAAATCTCCAGGTTCAAGGGCATCTTCCTACATCGAAAACATGCATGAGAAACCCAGAAGATGGTACACCGTGTGATTTTGAAAGGTTTCTAAAACGCACCTCATTTCTCATCTCCTTGTGCTCGGGTTCGCCATTCCAGGTACTTTACTAGCAATCTCCCTACTTGGAGAATCAGCACCTTTAACCTCCTGTTCCCTACAGGTTGCAATTTGTCCTGAGGATGAACGGGAAGAGGGGCAACCAATGAGAGACTAGATCTAGGTGTTGGGACAGGCACAGGTCACTCTATTTTCCCATCAGGAAGAAGAATTAACCACAGGCTCAGCCTGCCGCCCAGAAGCAGAATAGGGCCTGAGGCAATCCCGCGCTCTTACGGCCAGCTCCCAAAAAAGCGAGTTGAAAAATGGAGCCCAGGGACACTGCCATTCACAAACCCGCAGAGTTATAAATGATAACTCTCGTCCACAAATATATTGAGGGAAGGCAACGAAGAGGATTTGAAAGCAAGGCAGAATTGCAGGAAACAGGTTTCAGGAGGTAGATTCGAATCGCCTTTAAAGCACATGAAAAGTCGCAAAACGTTGACAATGATGCCCTTGGCCAAAAAGGGCGTATGCGTTTTTTCCTGAATATATTCAGGAAAAAACGCATACGCCCTTTTTGGCCAACCAAGCAACCTGGAAAGGCAAATCAGCGCTACAAAGTAGTCTCGCTTCCCATCGGTCAAAAGGGCCATGCTGCAAAAAGTGTCAAAACCAGAAATGCAGGATAGGCCATGGAGAAATGGCAGCCTTGCTACGCTGAGGGGCGGGATGTAAATTGCCAACAGCCACTCTGGAGAAGTGTACGGTGTGTCCTGAAACATCTAAAACACACAGCTTAGGGAGCATAGGGCACGTCCACTCATGGGCGTATAAATTGGGAAAACTAAAAATCAGCAAGACACAGGCACCCCAAAGTTTAGGGCTGCTCTGTTGACAAGAACCTCCACTTCATGACACCATAAATATCCCAGGAAAGAGAAAAATGGATAAAGAAGTTGTGGTCCTTATGTACAATGGAATATCACGCAGACATGAAATCAATATCATAAGGCTAGAAGAAGCAAGATGAGTGGACTTAGGTACGATGATTCTAAGTGAAATAAGTCACACAGAAAAAGACACATATCATAAGCTATCACTTATAGAGGGAATGTAAAAACCGCTACACTTGAACTGAGTTACAAAACAGAACAGAGTCACACGTTTAGAAAACACACTATGGCTGCTTAACGGGAAAGGTGAGGTGGGGTGATGCATAAAACAAGGGTTTCAAATTCGCTCAGATACCGTTCCATACACCCAATATGTAATAGAAACGACCGACTCATTGCTCAGTGAACTGGACTCAACACCCCCTATTCACCGCACAAGAATATATGTGACTAGTAAGAATCTTAAAACCTATGTATTGATATCTGTCTGGAAGTGAGTCAAGTGGGTGTAAAGCCGCATAAACACAGCCGTGAAAAGCAGCTAAACCCCATTATAAAAATAAATTACTTTTAAAAACCCGTAAAACAAAGACAGTGAAAGAGAGAGAAATTCTTACAAAATTCGTTCAGAGGCTGTGATGCAACCTGGATTGACCATATCTAGACCCACAGCTGGATGAGTCATAAGGGTGGACACACTTGGGGCTGAGAGGTTGGGTGAGGTTGGGTGAGCAAACACAGACCCTTTAAAGTAATACTGCGTGGTACCCATCCCATGGGTCCCAAATCTCCAGGTTCAAGGGCATCTTCCTACATCGAAAACATACATGAGAAACCCAGAAGATGGTACACCGTGTGATTTTGAAAGGTTTCTAAAACGCACCTCATTTCTCATCTCCTTGTGCTCGGGTTCGCCATTCCAGGTACTTTACTAGCAATCTCCCTACTTGGAGAATCAGCACCTTTAACCTCCTGTTCCCTACAGGTTGCAATTTGTCCTGAGGATGAACGGGAAGAGGGGCAACCAATGAGAGACTAGATCTAGGTGTTGGGACAGGCACAGGTCACTCTATTTTCCCATCAGGAAGAAGAATTAACCACAGGCTCAGCCTGCCGCCCAGAAGCAGAATAGGGCCTGAGGCAATCCCGCGCTCTTGCGGCCAGCTCCCAAAAAAGCGAGTTGCAAAATGGAGCCCAGGGACACTGCCTTTCACAAACCCGCAGTTATAAATGATAACTCTCGTCCACAAATATATTGAGGGAAGGCAATGAAGAGGATTTGAAAGCAAGGCAGAATTGCAGGAAACAGGTTTCAGGAGGTAGATTCGAATCGCCTTTAAAGCACATGAAAAGTCGCAAAACGTCGACAATGATGCCCTTGACCAAAAAGGGCGTATGCGTTTTTTCCTGAATATATTCAGGAAAAAACGCATACGCCCTTTTTGGCCAACCAAGCAACCTGGAAAGGCAAATCAGCGCTACAAAGTAGTCTCGCTTCCCATCGGTCAAAAGGGCCATGCTGCAAAAAGTGTCAAAACCAGAAATGCAGGACAGGCCATGGAGAAATGGCAGCCTTGCTACGCTGATGGGCGGGATGTAAATTGCCAACAGCCACTCTGAAGAAGTGTACGGTGTGTCCTGAAACATCTAAAACACACAGCTTAGGGAGCATAGGGCCCGTCCACTCATGGGCGTATAAATTGGGAAAACTAAAAATCAGCAAGACACAGGCACCCCAAAGTTTAGGGCTGCTCTGTTGACAAGAACCTCCACTTCATGACACCTTAAATATCCCAGGAAAGAGAAAAATGGATAAAGAAGTTGTGGTCCTTATGTACAATGGAATATCACGCAGACATGAAATCAATATCATAAGGCTAGAAGAAGCAAGATGAGTGGACTTAGGTACGATGATTCTAAGTGAAATAAGTAACACAGAAAAAGACACTTATCATAAGCTATCACTTATAGAGGGAATGTAAAAACCGCTACACTTGAACTGAGTTACAAAACAGAACAGAGTCACACGTTTAGAAAACACACTATGGCTGCTTAACGGGAAAGGTGAGGTGGGGTGATGCATAAAACAAGGGTTTCAAATTCGCTCACATACCGTTCCATACACCCAATATGTAATAGAAAACACCGACTCATTGCTCAGTGAACTGGACTCAACACCCCCTATTCACCGCACAAGAATATATGTGACTAGTAAGAATCTTAAAACCTATGTATTGATATCTGTCTGGAAGTGAGTCAAGTGGGTGTAAAGCCGCATAAACACAGCCGTGAAAAGCAGCTAAACCCCATTATAAAAATAAATTACTTTTAAAAACCCGTAAAACAAAGACAGTGAAAGAGAGAGAAATTCTTACAAAATTCGTTCAGAGGCTGTGATGCAACCTGGATTGACCATATCTAGACCCACAGCTGGATGAGTCATAAGGGTGGACACACTTGGGGCTGAGAGGTTGGGTGAGGTTGGGTGAGCAAACACAGACCCTTTAAAGTAATACTGCGTGGTACCCATCCCATGGGTCCCAAATCTCCAGGTTCAAGGGCATCTTCCTACATCGAAAACATACATGAGAAACCCAGAAGATGGTACACCGTGTGATTTTGAAAGGTTTCTAAAACGCACCTCATTTCTCATCTCCTTGTGCTCGGGTTCGCCATTCCAGGTACTTTACTAGCAATCTCCCTACTTGGAGAATCAGCACCTTTAACCTCCTGTTCCCTACAGGTTGCAATTTGTCCTGAGGATGAACGGGAAGAGGGGCAACCAATGAGAGACTAGATCTAGGTGTTGGGACAGGCACAGGTCACTCTATTTTCCCATCAGGAAGAAGAATTAACCACAGGCTCAGCCTGCCGCCCAGAAGCAGAATAGGGCCTGAGGCAATCCCGCGCTCTTGCGGCCAGCTCCCAAAAAAGCGAGTTGCAAAATGGAGCCCAGGGACACTGCCTTTCACAAACCCGCAGAGTTATAAATGATAACTCTCGTCCACAAATATATTGAGGGAAGGCAACGAAGAGGATTTGAAAGCAAGGCAGAATTGCAGGAAACAGGTTTCAGGAGGTAGATTCGAATCGCCTTTAAAGCACATGAAAAGTCGCAAAACGTCGACAATGATGCCCTTGGCCAAAAAGGGCGTATGCGTTTTTTCCTGAATATATTCAGGAAAAAACGCATACGCACTTTTTGGCCAACCAAGCAACCTGGAAAGGCAAATCAGCGCTACAAAGTAGTCTCGCTTCCCATCGGTCAAAAGGGCAATGCTGCAAAAAGTGTCAAAACCAGAAATGCAGGACAGGCCATGGAGAAATTGCAGCCTTGCTACGCTGATGGGCGGGATGTAAATTGCCAACAGCCACTCTGAAGAAGTGTACGGTGTGTCCTGAAACATCTAAAACACACAGCTTAGGGAGCATAGGGCACGTCCTCTCATGGGCGTATAAATTGGGAAAACTAAAAATCAGCAAGACACAGGCACCCCAAAGTTTAGGGCTGCTCTGTTGACAAGAACCTCCACTTCATGACACCTTAAATATCCCAGGAAAGAGAAAAATGGATAAAGAAGTTGTGGTCCTTATGTACAATGGAATATTACGCAGACATGAAATCAATATCATAAGGCTAGAAGAAGCAAGATGAGTGGACTTAGGTACGATGATTCTAAGTGAAATAAGTCACACAGAAAAAGACACTTATCATAAGCTATCACTTATAGAGGGAATGTAAAAACCGCTACACTTGAACTGAGTTACAAAACAGAACAGAGTCACACGTTTAGAAAACACACTATGGCTGCTTAACGGGAAAGGTGAGGTGGGGTGATGCATAAAACAAGGGTTTCAAATTCGCTCACATACCGTTCCATACACCCAATATGTAATAGAAAAGACCGACTCCTTGCTCAGTGAACTGGACTCAACACCCCCTATACACCACACAAGAATATATGTGACTAGTAAGAATCTTAAAACCTATGTATTGATATCTGTCTGGAAGTGAGTCAAGTGGGTGTAAAGCCGCATAAACACAGCCGTGAAAAGCAGCTAAACCCCATTATAAAAATAAATTACTTTTAAAAACCCGTAAAACAAAGACAGTGAAAGAGAGAGAAATTCTTACAAAATTCGTTCAGAGGCTGTGATGCAACCTGGATTGAACATATCTAGACCCACAGCTGGATGAGACATAAGGGTGGACACACTTGGGGCTGAGAGGTTGGGTGAGGTTGGGTGAGCAAACACAGACCCTTTAAAGTAATACTGCGTGGTACCCATCCCATGGGTCCCAAATCTCCAGGTTCAAGGGCATCTTCCTACATCGAAAACATGCATGAGAAACCCAGAAGATGGTACACCGTGTGATTTTGAAAGGTTTCTAAAACGCACCTCATTTCTCATCTCCTTGTGCTCGGGTTCGCCATTCCAGGTACGTTACTAGCAATCTCCCTACTTGGAGAATCAGCACCTTTAACCTCCTGTTCCCTACAGGTTGCAATTTGTCCTGAGGATGAACGGGAAGAGTGGCAACCAATGAGAGACTAGATCTAGGTGTTGGGACAGGCACAGGTCACTCTATTTTCCCATCAGGAAGAAGAATTAACCACAGGCTCAGCCTGCCGCCCAGAAGCCGAATAGGGCCTGAGGCAATCCCGCGCTCTTACGGCCAGCTCCCAAAAAAGCGAGTTGAAAAATGGAGCCCAGGGACACTGCCATTCACAAACCCGCAGAGTTATAAATGATAACTCTCGTCCACAAATATATTGAGGGAAGGCAACGAAGAGGATTTGAAAGCAAGGCAGAATTGCAGGAAACAGGTTTCAGGAGGTAGATTCGAATCGCCTTTAAAGCACATGAAAAGTCGCAAAACGTCGACAATGATGCCCTTGGCCAAAAAGGGCGTATGCGTTTTTTCCTGAATATATTCAGGAAAAAACGCATACGCCCTTTTTGGCCAACCAAGCAACCTGGAAAGGCAAATCAGCGCTACAAAGTAGTCTCGCTTCCCATCGGTCAAAAGGGCCATGCTGCAAAAAGTGTCAAAACCAGAAATGCAGGATAGGCCATGGAGAAATGGCAGCCTTGCTACGCTGAGGGGCGGGATGTAAATTGCCAACAGCCACTCTGGAGAAGTGTACGGTGTGTCCTGAAACATCTAAAACACACAGCTTAGGGAGCATAGGGCACGTCCACTCATGGGCGTATAAATTGGGAAAACTAAAAATCAGCAAGACACAGGCACCCCAAAGTTTAGGGCTGCTCTGTTGACAAGAACCTCCACTTCATGACACCTTAAATATCCCAGGAACGAGAAAAATGGATAAAGAAGTTGTGGTCCTTATGTACAATGGAATATCACTCAGACATGAAATCAATATCATAAGGCTAGAAGAAGCAAGATGAGTGGACTTAGGTACGATGATTCTACGTGAAATAAGTAACACAGAAAAAGACACTTATCATAAGCTATCACTTATAGAGGGAATGTAAAAACCGCTACACTTGAACTGAGTTACAAAACAGAACAGAGTCACACGTTTAGAAAACACACTATGGCTGCTTAACGGGAAAGGTGAGGTGGGGTGATGCATAAAACAAGGGTTTCAAATTCGCTCACATACCGTTCCATACACCCAAAATGTAATAGAAAAGACCGACTCCTTGCTCAGTGAACTGGACTCAACACCCCCTATACACCACACAAGAATATATGTGACTAGTAAGAATCTTAAAACCTATGTATTGATATCTGTCTGGAAGTGAGTCAAGTGGGTGTAAAGCCGCATAAACACAGCCGTGAAAAGCAGCTAAACCCCATTATAAAAATAAATTACTTTTAAAAACCCGTAAAACAAAGACAGTGAAAGAGAGAGAAATTCTTACAAAATTCGTTCAGAGGCTGTGATGCAACCTGGATTGAACATATCTAGACCCACAGCTGGATGAGACATAAGGGTGGACACACTTGGGGCTGAGAGGTTGGGTGAGGTTGGGTGAGCAAACACAGACCCTTTAAAGTAATACTGCGTGGTACCCATCCCATGGGTCCCAAATCTCCAGGTTCAAGGGCATCTTCCTACATCGAAAACATGCATGAGAAACCCAGAAGATGGTACACCGTGTGATTTTGAAAGGTTTCTAAAACGCACCTCATTTCTCATCTCCTTGTGCTCGGGTTCGCCATTCCAGGTACCTTACTAGCAATCTCCCTACTTGGAGAATCAGCACCTTTAACCTCCTGTTCCCTACAGGTTGCAATTTGTCCTTAGGATGAACGGGAAGAGTGGCAACCAATGAGAGACTAGATCTAGGTGTTGGGACAGGCACAGGTCACTCTATTTTCCCATCAGGAAGAAGAATTAACCACAGGCTCAGCCTGCCGCCCAGAAGCAGAATAGGGCCTGAGGCAATCCCGCGCTCTTGCGGCCAGCTCCCAAAAAAGCGAGTTGCAAAATGGAGCCCAGGGACACTGCCTTTCACAAACCCGCAGAGTTATAAATGATAACTCTCGTCCACAAATATATTGAGGGAAGGCAACGAAGAGGATTTGAAAGCAAGGCAGAATTGCAGGAAACAGGTTTCAGGAGGTAGATTAGAATCGCCTTTAAAGCACATGAAAAGTCGCAAAACGTCGACAATGATGCCCTTGGCCAAAAAGGGTGTATGCGTTTTCTCATGAATATATTCAGGAAAAAACGCATACGCACTTTTTGGCCAACCAAGCAACCTGGAAAGGCAAATCAGCGCTACAAAGTAGTCTCGCTTCCCATCGGTCAAAAGGGCCATGCTGCAAAAAGTGTCAAAACCAGAAATGCAGGACAGGCCATGGAGAAATGGCAGCCTTGCTACGCTGATGGGCGGGATGTAAATTGCCAACAGCCACTCTGAAGAAGTGTACGGTGTGTCCTGAAACATCTAAAACACACAGCTTAGGGAGCATAGGGCACGTCCTCTCATGGGCGTATAAATTGGGAAAACTAAAAATCAGCAAGACACAGGCACCCCAAAGTTTAGGGCTGCTCTGTTGACAAGAACCTCCACTTCATGACACCTTAAATATCCCAGGAAAGAGAAAAATGGATAAAGAAGTTGTGGTCCTTATGTACAATGGAATATTACGCAGACATGAAATCAATATCATAAGGCTAGAAGAAGCAAGATGAGTGGACTTAGGTACGATGATTCTAAGTGAAATAAGTCACACAGAAAAAGACACTTATCATAAGCTATCACTTATAGAGGGAATGTAAAAACCGCTACACTTGAACTGAGTTACAAAACAGAACAGAGTCACACGTTTAGAAAACACACTATGGCTGCTTAACGGGAAAGGTGAGGTGGGGTGATGCATAAAACAAGGGTTTCAAATTCGCTCACATACCGTTCCATACACCCAATATGTAATAGAAAAGACAGACTCCTTGCTCAGTGAACTGGACTCAACACCCCCTATACACCACACAAGAATATATGTGACTAGTAAGAATCTTAAAACCTATGTATTGATATCTGTCTGGAAGTGAGTCAAGTGGGTGTAAAGCCGCATAAACACAGCCGTGAAAAGCAGCTAAACCCCATTATAAAAATAAATTACTTTTAAAAACCCGTAAAACAAAGACAGTGAAAGAGAGAGAAATTCTTACAAAATTCGTTCAGAGGCTGTGATGCAACCTGGATTGAACATATCTAGACCCACAGCTGGATGAGACATAAGGGTGGACACACTTGGGGCTGAGAGGTTGGGTGAGGTTGGGTGAGCAAACACAGACCCTTTAAAGTAATACTGCGTGGTACCCATCCCATGGGTCCCAAATCTCCAGGTTCAAGGGCATCTTCCTACATCGAAAACATGCATGAGAAACCCAGAAGATGGTACACCGTGTGATTTTGAAAGGTTTCTAAAACGCACCTCATTTCTCATCTCCTTGTGCTCGGGTTCGCCATTCCAGGTACTTTACTAGCAATCTCCCTACTTGGAGAATCAGCACCTTTAACCTCCTGTTCCCTACAGGTTGCAATTTGTCCTGAGGATGAACGGGAAGAGGAGCAACCAATGAGAGACTAGATCTAGGTGTTGGGACAGGCACAGGTCACTCTATTTTCCCATCAGGAAGAAGAATTAACCACAGGCTCAGCCTGCCGCCCAGAAGCAGAATAGGGCCTGAGGCAATCCCGCGCTCTTGCGGCCAGCTCCCAAAAAAGCGAGTTGCAAAATGGAGCCCAGGGACACTGCCTTTCACAAACCCGCAGAGTTATAAA
Source organism: Eschrichtius robustus (assembly GCF_028021215.1). NCBI lineage: Eukaryota > Metazoa > Chordata > Mammalia > Artiodactyla > Eschrichtiidae > Eschrichtius > Eschrichtius robustus. The sequence continues at coordinate 759,986 of NW_027175168.1, forward strand.
TGATAACTCTCGTCCACAAATATATTGAGGGAAGGCAACGAAGAGGATTTGAAAGCAAGGCAGAATTGCAGGAAACAGGTTTCAGGAGGTAGATTAGAATCGCCTTTAAAGCACATGAAAAGTCGCAAAACGTCGACAATGATGCCCTTGGCCAAAAAGGGTGTATGCGTTTTCTCATGAATATATTCAGGAAAAAACGCATACGCACTTTTTGGCCAACCAAGCAACCTGGAAAGGCAAATCAGCGCTACAAAGTAGTCTCGCTTCCCATCGGTCAAAAGGGCCATGCTGCAAAAAGTGTCAAAACCAGAAATGCAGGACAGGCCATGGAGAAATGGCAGCCTTGCTACGCTGATGGGCGGGATGTAAATTGCCAACAGCCACTCTGAAGAAGTGTACGGTGTGTCCTGAAACATCTAAAACACACAGCTTAGGGAGCATAGGGCACGTCCTCTCATGGGCGTATAAATTGGGAAAACTAAAAATCAGCAAGACACAGGCACCCCAAAGTTTAGGGCTGCTCTGTTGACAAGAACCTCCACTTCATGACACCTTAAATATCCCAGGAAAGAGAAAAATGGATAAAGAAGTTGTGGTCCTTATGTACAATGGAATATTACGCAGACATGAAATCAATATCATAAGGCTAGAAGAAGCAAGATGAGTGGACTTAGGTACGATGATTCTAAGTGAAATAAGTCACACAGAAAAAGACACTTATCATAAGCTATCACTTATAGAGGGAATGTAAAAACCGCTACACTTGAACTGAGTTACAAAACAGAACAGAGTCACACGTTTAGAAAACACACTATGGCTGCTTAACGGGAAAGGTGAGGTGGGGTGATGCATAAAACAAGGGTTTCAAATTCGCTCACATACCGTTCCATACACCCAATATGTAATAGAAAAGACAGACTCCTTGCTCAGTGAACTGGACTCAACACCCCCTATACACCACACAAGAATATATGTGACTAGTAAGAATCTTAAAACCTATGTATTGATATCTGTCTGGAAGTGAGTCAAGTGGGTGTAAAGCCGCATAAACACAGCCGTGAAAAGCAGCTAAACCCCATTATAAAAATAAATTACTTTTAAAAACCCGTAAAACAAAGACAGTGAAAGAGAGAGAAATTCTTACAAAATTCGTTCAGAGGCTGTGATGCAACCTGGATTGAACATATCTAGACCCACAGCTGGATGAGACATAAGGGTGGACACACTTGGGGCTGAGAGGTTGGGTGAGGTTGGGTGAGCAAACACAGACCCTTTAAAGTAATACTGCGTGGTACCCATCCCATGGGTCCCAAATCTCCAGGTTCAAGGGCATCTTCCTACATCGAAAACATGCATGAGAAACCCAGAAGATGGTACACCGTGTGATTTTGAAAGGTTTCTAAAACGCACCTCATTTCTCATCTCCTTGTGCTCGGGTTCGCCATTCCAGGTACTTTACTAGCAATCTCCCTACTTGGAGAATCAGCACCTTTAACCTCCTGTTCCCTACAGGTTGCAATTTGTCCTGAGGATGAACGGGAAGAGGGGCAACCAATGAGAGACTAGATCTAGGTGTTGGGACAGGCACAGGTCACTCTATTTTCCCATCAGGAAGAAGAATTAACCACAGGCTCAGCCTGCCGCCCAGAAGCAGAATAGGGCCTGAGGCAATCCCGCGCTCTTACGGCCAGCTCCCAAAAAAGCGAGTTGAAAAATGGAGCCCAGGGACACTGCCATTCACAAACCCGCAGAGTTATAAATGATAACTCTCGTCCACAAATATATTGAGGGAAGGCAACGAAGAGGATTTGAAAGCAAGGCAGAATTGCAGGAAACAGGTTTCAGGAGGTAGATTCGAATCGCCTTTAAAGCACATGAAAAGTCGCAAAACGTTGACAATGATGCCCTTGGCCAAAAAGGGCGTATGCGTTTTTTCCTGAATATATTCAGGAAAAAACGCATACGCCCTTTTTGGCCAACCAAGCAACCTGGAAAGGCAAATCAGCGCTACAAAGTAGTCTCGCTTCCCATCGGTCAAAAGGGCCATGCTGCAAAAAGTGTCAAAACCAGAAATGCAGGATAGGCCATGGAGAAATGGCAGCCTTGCTACGCTGAGGGGCGGGATGTAAATTGCCAACAGCCACTCTGGAGAAGTGTACGGTGTGTCCTGAAACATCTAAAACACACAGCTTAGGGAGCATAGGGCACGTCCACTCATGGGCGTATAAATTGGGAAAACTAAAAATCAGCAAGACACAGGCACCCCAAAGTTTAGGGCTGCTCTGTTGACAAGAACCTCCACTTCATGACACCATAAATATCCCAGGAAAGAGAAAAATGGATAAAGAAGTTGTGGTCCTTATGTACAATGGAATATCACGCAGACATGTAATCAATATCATAAGGCTAGAAGAAGCAAGATGAGTGGACTTAGGTACGATGATTCTAAGTGAAATAAGTCACACAGAAAAAGACACATATCATAAGCTATCACTTATAGAGGGAATGTAAAAACCGCTACACTTGAACTGAGTTACAAAACAGAACAGAGTCACACGTTTAGAAAACACACTATGGCTGCTTAACGGGAAAGGTGAGGTGGGGTGATGCATAAAACAAGGGTTTCAAATTCGCTCAGATACCGTTCCATACACCCAATATGTAATAGAAACGACCGACTCATTGCTCAGTGAACTGGACTCAACACCCCCTATTCACCGCACAAGAATATATGTGACTAGTAAGAATCTTAAAACCTATGTATTGATATCTGTCTGGAAGTGAGTCAAGTGGGTGTAAAGCCGCATAAACACAGCCGTGAAAAGCAGCTAAACCCCATTATAAAAATAAATTACTTTTAAAAACCCGTAAAACAAAGACAGTGAAAGAGAGAGAAATTCTTACAAAATTCGTTCAGAGGCTGTGATGCAACCTGGATTGACCATATCTAGACCCACAGCTGGATGAGTCATAAGGGTGGACACACTTGGGGCTGAGAGGTTGGGTGAGGTTGGGTGAGCAAACACAGACCCTTTAAAGTAATACTGCGTGGTACCCATCCCATGGGTCCCAAATCTCCAGGTTCAAGGGCATCTTCCTACATCGAAAACATACATGAGAAACCCAGAAGATGGTACACCGTGTGATTTTGAAAGGTTTCTAAAACGCACCTCATTTCTCATCTCCTTGTGCTCGGGTTCGCCATTCCAGGTACTTTACTAGCAATCTCCCTACTTGGAGAATCAGCACCTTTAACCTCCTGTTCCCTACAGGTTGCAATTTGTCCTGAGGATGAACGGGAAGAGGGGCAACCAATGAGAGACTAGATCTAGGTGTTGGGACAGGCACAGGTCACTCTATTTTCCCATCAGGAAGAAGAATTAACCACAGGCTCAGCCTGCCGCCCAGAAGCAGAATAGGGCCTGAGGCAATCCCGCGCTCTTGCGGCCAGCTCCCAAAAAAGCGAGTTGCAAAATGGAGCCCAGGGACACTGCCTTTCACAAACCCGCAGTTATAAATGATAACTCTCGTCCACAAATATATTGAGGGAAGGCAATGAAGAGGATTTGAAAGCAAGGCAGAATTGCAGGAAACAGGTTTCAGGAGGTAGATTCGAATCGCCTTTAAAGCACATGAAAAGTCGCAAAACGTCGACAATGATGCCCTTGGCCAAAAAGGGCGTATGCGTTTTTTCCTGAATATATTCAGGAAAAAACGCATACGCCCTTTTTGGCCAACCAAGCAACCTGGAAAGGCAAATCAGCGCTACAAAGTAGTCTCGCTTCCCATCGGTCAAAAGGGCCATGCTGCAAAAAGTGTCAAAACCAGAAATGCAGGACAGGCCATGGAGAAATGGCAGCCTTGCTACGCTGATGGGCGGGATGTAAATTGCCAACAGCCACTCTGAAGAAGTGTACGGTGTGTCCTGAAACATCTAAAACACACAGCTTAGGGAGCATAGGGCACGTCCACTCATGGGCGTATAAATTGGGAAAACTAAAAATCAGCAAGACACAGGCACCCCAAAGTTTAGGGCTGCTCTGTTGACAAGAACCTCCACTTCATGACACCTTAAATATCCCAGGAAAGAGAAAAATGGATAAAGAAGTTGTGGTCCTTATGTACAATGGAATATCACGCAGACATGAAATCAATATCATAAGGCTAGAGGAAGCAAGATGAGTGGACTTAGGTACGATGATTCTAAGTGAAATAAGTAACACAGAAAAAGACACTTATCATAAGCTATCACTTATAGAGGGAATGTAAAAACCGCTACACTTGAACTGAGTTACAAAACAGAACAGAGTCACACGTTTAGAAAACACACTATGGCTGCTTAACGGGAAAGGTGAGGTGGGGTGATGCATAAAACAAGGGTTTCAAATTCGCTCAGATACCGTTCCATACACCCAATATGTAATAGAAAAGACCGACTCATTGCTCAGTGAACTGGACTCAACACCCCCTATTCACCGCACAAGAATATATGTGACTAGTAAGAATCTTAAAACCTATGTATTGATATCTGTCTGTAAGTGAGTCAGGTGGGTGTAAAGCCACATAAGCACAGCCGTGAAAAGCAGCTAAACCCCATTATAAAAATAAATTACTTTTAAAAACCCGTAAAACAAAGACAGTGAAAGAGAGAGAAATTCTTACAAAACTCGTTCAGAGGCTGTGATGCAACCTGGATTGACCATATCTAGACCCACAGCTGGATGAGACATAAGGGTGGACACACTTGGGGCTGAGAGGTTGGGTGAGGTTGGGTGAGCAAACACAGACCCTTTAAAGTAATACTGCGTGGTACCCATCCCATGGGTCCCAAATCTCCAGGTTCAAGGGCATCTTCCTACATCGAAAACATGCATGAGAAACCCAGAAGATGGTACACCGTGTGATTTTGAAAGGTTTCTAAAACGCACCTCATTTCTCATCTCCTTGTGCTCGGGTTCGCCATTCCAGGTACGTTACTAGCAATCTCCCTACTTGGAGAATCAGCACCTTTAACCTCCTGTTCCCTACAGGTTGCAATTTGTCCTGAGGATGAACGGGAAGAGGGGCAACCAATGAGAGACTAGATCTAGGTGTTGGGACAGGCACAGGTCACTCTATTTTCCCATCAGGAAGAAGAATTAACCACAGGCTCAGCCTGCCGCCCAGAAGCAGAATAGGGCCTGAGGCAATCCCGCGCTCTTACGGCCAGCTCCCAAAAAAGCGAGTTGAAAAATGGAGCCCAGGGACACTGCCATTCACAAACCCGCAGAGTTATAAATGATAACTCTCGTCCACAAATATATTGAGGGAAGGCAACGAAGAGGATTTGAAAGCAAGGCAGAATTGCAGGAAACAGGTTTCAGGAGGTAGATTCGAATCGCCTTTAAAGCACATGAAAAGTCGCAAAACGTCGACAATGATGCCCTTGGCCAAAAAGGGCGTATGCGTTTTTTCCTGAATATATTCAGGAAAAAACGCATACGCCCTTTTTGGCCAACCAAGCAACCTGGAAAGGCAAATCAGCGCTACAAAGTAGTCTCACTTCCCATCGGTCAAAAGGGCCATGCTGCAAAAAGTGTCAAAACCAGAAATGCAGGATAGGCCATGGAGAAATGGCAGCCTTGCTACGCTGAGGGGCGGGATGTAAATTGCCAACAGCCACTCTGGAGAAGTGTACGGTGTGTCCTGAAACGTCTAAAACACACAGCTTAGGGAGCATAGGGCACGTCCACTCATGGGCGTATAAATTGGGAAAACTAAAAATCAGCAAGACACAGGCACCCCAAAGTTTAGGGCTGCTCTGTTGACAAGAACCTCCACTTCATGACACCTTAAATATCCCAGGAAAGAGAAAAATGGATAAAGAAGTTGTGGTCCTTATGTACAATGGAATATCACGCAGACATGAAATCAATATCATAAGGCTAGAAGAAGCAAGATGAGTGGACTTAGGTACGATGATTCTAAGTGAAATAAGTAACACAGAAAAAGACACTTATCATAAGCTATCACTTATAGAGGGAAAGTAAAAACCGCTACACTTGAACTGAGTTACAAAACAGAACAGAGTCACACGTTTAGAAAACACACTATGGCTGCTTAACGGGAAAGGTGAGGTGGGGTGATGCATAAAACAAGGGTTTCAAATTGGCTCAGATAGCGTTCCATACACCCAATATGTAATAGAAAAGACCGACTCCTTGCTCAGTGAACTGGACTCAACACCCCCTATTCACCGCACAAGAATATATGTGACTAGTAAGAATCTTAAAACCTATGTATTGATATCTGTCTGGAAGTGAGTCAAGTGGGTGTAAAGCCACATAAGCACAGCCGTGAAAAGCAGCTAAACCCCATTATAAAAATAAATTACTTTTAAAAACCCGTAAAACAAAGACAGTGAAAGAGAGAGAAATTCTTACAAAACTCGTTCAGAGGCTGTGATGCAACCTGGATTGACCATATCTAGACCCACAGCTGGATGAGACATAAGGGTGGACACACTTGGGGCTGAGAGGTTGGGTGAGGTTGGGTGAGCAAACACAGACCCTTTAAAGTAATACTGCGTGGTACCCATCCCATGGGTCCCAAATCTCCAGGTTCAAGGGCATCTTCCTACATCGAAAACATGCATGAGAAACCCAGAAGATGGTACACCGTGTGATTTTGAAAGGTTTCTAAAACGCACCTCATTTCTCATCTCCTTGTGCTCGGGTTCGCCATTCCAGGTACGTTACTAGCAATCTCCCTACTTGGAGAATCAGCACCTTTAACCTCCTGTTCCCTACAGGTTGCAATTTGTCCTGAGGATGAACGGGAAGAGGGGCAACCAATGAGAGACTAGATCTAGGTGTTGGGACAGGCACAGGTCACTCTATTTTCCCATCAGGAAGAAGAATTAACCACAGGCTCAGCCTGCCGCCCAGAAGCAGAATAGGGCCTGAGGCAATCCCGCGCTCTTACGGCCAGCTCCCAAAAAAGCGAGTTGAAAAATGGAGCCCAGGGACACTGCCATTCACAAACCCGCAGAGTTATAAATGATAACTCTCGTCCACAAATATATTGAGGGAAGGCAACGAAGAGGATTTGAAAGCAAGGCAGAATTGCAGGAAACAGGTTTCAGGAGTAGATTCGAATCGCCTTTAAAGCACATGAAAAGTCGCAAAACGTCGAGAATGATGCCCTTGGCCAAAAAGGGCGTATGCGTTTTTTCCTGAATATATTCAGGAAAAAACGCATACGCCCTTTTTGGCCAACCAAGCAACCTGGAAAGGCAAATCAGCGCTACAAAGTAGTCTCGCTTCCCATCGGTCAAAAGGGCCATGCTGCAAAAAGTGTCAAAACCAGAAATGCAGGATAGGCCATGGAGAAATGGCAGCCTTGCTACGCTGAGGGGCGGGATGTAAATTGCCAACAGCCACTCTGGAGAAGTGTACGGTGTGTCCTGAAACATCTAAAACACACAGCTTAGGGAGCATAGGGCACGTCCACTCATGGGCGTATAAATTGGGAAAACTAAAAATCAGCAAGACAAAGGCACCCCAAAGTTTAGGGCTGCTCTGTTGACAAGAACCTCCACTTCATGACACCTTAAATATCCCAGGAAAGAGAAAAATGGATAAAGAAGTTGTGGTCCTTATGTACAATGGAATATCACGCAGACATGAAATCAATATCATAAGGCTAGAAGAAGCAAGATGAGTGGACTTAGGTACGATGATTCTAAGTGCAATAAGTAACACAGAAAAAGACACTTATCATAAGCTATCACTTATAGAGGGAATGTAAAAACCGCTACACTTGAACTGAGTTACAAAACAGAACAGAGTCACACGTTTAGAAAACACACTATGGCTGCTTAACGGGAAACGTGAGGTGGGGTGATGCATAAAACAAGGGTTTCAAATTCGCTCACATACCGTTCCATACACCCAATATGTAATAGACAAGACCTACTCCTTGCTCAGTGAACTGGACACAACACCCCCTATTCACCGCACAAGAATATATCTGACTAGTAAGAATCGTAAAACCTATGTATTGATATCTCTCTGGAAGTGAGTCAAGTGGGTGTAAAGCCGCATCAACACAGCCGTGAAAGGCCGCTAAACACCATTATAAAAATAAATTACTTTTAAAAACCCGTAAAACAAAGACAGTGAAAGAGAGAGAAATTCTTCCAAAATTCGGTCAGGGGCTGTGATGCAACCTGGATTGACCATATCTAGACACACAGCTGGATGAGACATAAGGGTGGACACTCTTGGGGCTGAGAGGTTGGGTGAGGTTGGGTGAGCAAACGCACAACCTTTAAAGTAATACTGCGTGGTACGCATCCCATGGGTCCCAAATCTCCAGGTTCAAGGGCATCTTCCTCCATCGAAAACATACATGAGAAACCCAGAAGATGGTACACCGTGTGATTTTGAAAGGTTTCTAAAACGCACCTCATTTCTCATCTCCTTGTGCTCGGGTTCGCCATTCCAGGTACTTTACTAGCAATCTCCCTACTTGGAGAATCAGCACCTTTAACCTCCTGTTCCCTACAGGTTGCAATTTGTCCTGAGGATGAACGGGAAGAGGGGCAACCAATGAGAGACTAGATCTAGGTGTTGGGACAGGCACAGGTCACTCTATTTTCCCATCAGGAAGAAGAATTAACCACAGGCTCAGCCTGCCGCCCAGAAGCAGAATAGGGCCTGAGGCAATCCTGCGCTCTTGCGGCCAGCTCCCAAAAAAGCGAGTTGCAAAATGGAGCCCAGGGACACTGCCTTTCACAAACCCGCAGAGTTATAAATGATAACTCTCGTCCACAAATATATTGAGGGAAGGCAACGAAGAGGATTTGAAAGCAAGGCAGAATTGCAGGAAACAGGTTTCAGGAGGTAGATTCGAATCGCCTTTAAAGCACATGAAAAGTCGCAAAACGTCGACAATGATGCCCTTGGCCAAAAAGGGCGTATGCGTTTTTTCCTGAATATATTCAGGAAAAAACGCATACGCCCTTTTTGGCCAACCAAGCAACCTTGAAAGGCAAATCAGCGCTACAAAGTAGTCTCGCTTCCCATCGGTCAAAAGGGCCATGCTGCAAAAAGTGTCAAAACCAGAAATGCAGGACAGGCCATGGAGAAATGGCAGCCTTGCTACGCTGATGGGCGGGATGTAAATTGCCAACAGCCACTCTGAAGAAGTGTACGGTGTGTCCTGAAACATCTAAAACACACAGCTTAGGGAGCATAGGGCACGTCCACTCATGGGCGTATAAATTGGGAAAACTAAAAATCAGCAAGACACAGGCACCCCAAAGTTTAGGGCTGCTCTGTTGACAAGAACCTCCACTTCATGACACCTTAAATATCCCAGGAAAGAGAAAAATGGATAAAGAAGTTGTGGTCCTTATGTACAATGGAATATCACGCAGACATGAATTAATATCATAAGGCTAGAAGAAGCAAGATGAGTGGATTTAGGTACGACGATTCTAAGTGAAATAAGTCACACAGAAAAAGACACTTATCATAAGCTATCACTTATAGAGGGAATGTAAAAACCGCTACACTTGAACTGAGTTACAAAACAGAACAGAGTCACACGTTTAGAAAACACACTATGGCTGCTTAATGGGAAAGGTGAGGTGGGGTGATGCATAAAACAAGGATTTCAAATTCGCTCAGATACCGTTCCATACACCCAATATGTAATAGAAAAGACCGACTCATTGCTCAGTGAACTGGACTCAACACCCCCTATTCACCGCACAAGAATATATGTGACTAGTAAGAATCTTAAAACCTATGTATTGATATCTGTCTGGAAGTGAGTCAAGTGGGTGTAAAGCCACATAAGCACAACCGTGAAAAGCAGCTAAACCCCATTATAAAAATAAATTACTTTTAAAAACCCGTAAAACAAAGACAGTGAAAGAGAGAGAAATTCTTACAAAACTCGTTCAGAGGCTGTGATGCAACCTGGATTGACCATATCTAGACCCACAGCTGGATGAGACATAAGGGTGGACACACTTGGGGCTGAGAGGTTGGGTGAGGTTGGGTGAGCAAACACAGACCCTTTAAAGTAATACTGCGTGGTACCCATCCCATGGGTCCCAAATCTCCTGGTTCAAGGGCATCTTCCTACATCGAAAACATGCATGAGAAACCCAGAAGATGGTACACCGTGTGATTTTGAAAGGTTTCTAAAACGCACCTCATTTCTCATCTCCTTGTGCTCGGGTTCGCCATTCCAGGTACGTTACTAGCAATCTCCCTACTTGGAGAATCAGCACCTTTAACCTCCTGTTCCCTACAGGTTGCAATTTGTCCTGAGGATGAACGGGAAGAGGGGCAACCAATGAGAGACTAGATCTAGGTGTTGGGACAGGCACAGGTCACTCTATTTTCCCATCAGGAAGAAGAATTAACCACAGGCTCAGCCTGCCGCCCAGAAGCAGAATAGGGCCTGAGGCAATCCCGCGCTCTTACGGCCAGCTCCCAAAAAAGCGAGTTGAAAAATGGAGCCCAGGGACACTGCCATTCACAAACCCGCAGAGTTATAAATGATAACTCTCGTCCACAAATATATTGAGGGAAGGCAACGAAGAGGATTTGAAAGCAAGGCAGAATTGCAGGAAACAGGTTTCAGGAGGTAGATTCGAATCGCCTTTAAAGCACATGAAAAGTCGCAAAACGTCGACAATGATGCCCTTGGCCAAAAAGGGCGTATGCGTTTTTTCCTGAATATATTCAGGAAAAAACGCATACGCCCTTTTTGGCCAACCAAGCAACCTGGAAAGGCAAATCAGCGCTACAAAGTAGTCTCGCTTCCCATCGGTCAAAAGGGCCATGCTGCAAAAAGTGTCAAAACCAGAAATGCAGGATAGGCCATGGAGAAATGGCAGCCTTGCTACGCTGAGGGGCGGGATGTAAATTGCCAACAGCCACTCTGGAGAAGTGTACGGTGTGTCCTGAAACATCTAAAACACACAGCTTAGGGAGCATAGGGCACGTCCACTCATGGGCGTATAAATTGGGAAAATTAAAAATCAGCAAGACACAGGCACCCCAAAGTTTAGGGCTGCTCTGTTGACAAGAACCTCCACTTCATGACACCTTAAATATCCCAGGAAAGAGAAAAATGGATAAAGAAGTTGTGGTCCTTATGTACAATGGAATATCACGCAGACATGAAATCAATATCATAAGGCTAGAAGAAGCAAGATGAGTGGACTTAGGTACGATGATTCTAAGTGAAATAAGTAACACAGAAAAAGACACTTATCATAAGCTATCACTTATAGAGGGAATGTAAAAACCGCTACACTTGAACTGAGTTACAAAACAGAACAGAGTCACACGTTTAGAAAACACACTATGGCTGCTTAACGGGAAAGGTGAGGTGGGGTGATGCATAAAACAAGGGTTTCAAATTCGCTCACATACCGTTCCATACACCCAATATGTAATAGACAAGACCTACTCCTTGCTCAGTGAACTGGACACAACACCCCCTATTCACCGCACAAGAATATATCTGACTAGTAAGAATCGTAAAACCTATGTATTGATATCTCTCTGGAAGTGAGTCAAGTGGGTGTAAAGCCGCATCAACACAGCCGTGAAAGGCCGCTAAACACCATTATAAAAATAAATTACTTTTAAAAACCCGTAAAACAAAGACAGTGAAAGAGAGAGAAATTCTTCCAAAATTCGGTCAGGGGCTGTGATGCAACCTGGATTGACCATATCTAGACACACAGCTGGATGAGACATAAGGGTGGACACTCTTGGGGCTGAGAGGTTGGGTGAGGTTGGGTGAGCAAACGCACAACCTTTAAAGTAATACTGCGTGGTACGCATCCCATGGGTCCCAAATCTCCAGGTTCAAGGGCATCTTCCTCCATCGAAAACATACATGAGAAACCCAGAAGATGGTACACCGTGTGATTTTGAAAGGTTTCTAAAACGCACCTCATTTCTCATCTCCTTGTGCTCGGGTTCGCCATTCCAGGTACTTTACTAGCAATCTCCCTACTTGGAGAATCAGCACCTTTAACCTCCTGTTCCCTACAGGTTGCAATTTGTCCTGAGGATGAACGGGAAGAGGGGCAACCAATGAGAGACTAGATCTAGGTGTTGGGACAGGCACAGGTCACTCTATTTTCCCATCAGGAAGAAGAATTAACCACAGGCTCAGCCTGCCGCCCAGAAGCAGAATAGGGCCTGAGGCAATCCTGCGCTCTTGCGGCCAGCTCCCAAAAAAGCGAGTTGCAAAATGGAGCCCAGGGACACTGCCTTTCACAAACCCGCAGAGTTATAAATGATAACTCTCGTCCACAAATATATTGAGGGAAGGCAACGAAGAGGATTTGAAAGCAAGGCAGAATTGCAGGAAACAGGTTTCAGGAGGTAGATTCGAATCGCCTTTAAAGCACATGAAAAGTCGCAAAACGTCGACAATGATGCCCTTGGCCAAAAAGGGCGTATGCGTTTTTTCCTGAATATATTCAGGAAAAAACGCATACGCCCTTTTTGGCCAACCAAGCAACCTTGAAAGGCAAATCAGCGCTACAAAGTAGTCTCGCTTCCCATCGGTCAAAAGGGCCATGCTGCAAAAAGTGTCAAAACCAGAAATGCAGGACAGGCCATGGAGAAATGGCAGCCTTGCTACGCTGATGGGCGGGATGTAAATTGCCAACAGCCACTCTGAAGAAGTGTACGGTGTGTCCTGAAACATCTAAAACACACAGCTTAGGGAGCATAGGGCACGTCCACTCATGGGCGTATAAATTGGGAAAACTAAAAATCAGCAAGACACAGGCACCCCAAAGTTTAGGGCTGCTCTGTTGACAAGAACCTCCACTTCATGACACCTTAAATATCCCAGGAAAGAGAAAAATGGATAAAGAAGTTGTGGTCCTTATGTACAATGGAATATCACGCAGACATGAATTAATATCATAAGGCTAGAAGAAGCAAGATGAGTGGATTTAGGTACGACGATTCTAAGTGAAATAAGTCACACAGAAAAAGACACTTATCATAAGCTATCACTTATAGAGGGAATGTAAAAACCGCTACACTTGAACTGAGTTACAAAACAGAACAGAGTCACACGTTTAGAAAACACACTATGGCTGCTTAATGGGAAAGGTGAGGTGGGGTGATGCATAAAACAAGGATTTCAAATTCGCTCAGATACCGTTCCATACACCCAATATGTAATAGAAAAGACCGACTCATTGCTCAGTGAACTGGACTCAACACCCCCTATTCACCGCACAAGAATATATGTGACTAGTAAGAATCTTAAAACCTATGTATTGATATCTGTCTGGAAGTGAGTCAAGTGGGTGTAAAGCCACATAAGCACAACCGTGAAAAGCAGCTAAACCCCATTATAAAAATAAATTACTTTTAAAAACCCGTAAAACAAAGACAGTGAAAGAGAGAGAAATTCTTACAAAACTCGTTCAGAGGCTGTGATGCAACCTGGATTGACCATATCTAGACCCACAGCTGGATGAGACATAAGGGTGGACACACTTGGGGCTGAGAGGTTGGGTGAGGTTGGGTGAGCAAACACAGACCCTTTAAAGTAATACTGCGTGGTACCCATCCCATGGGTCCCAAATCTCCTGGTTCAAGGGCATCTTCCTACATCGAAAACATGCATGAGAAACCCAGAAGATGGTACACCGTGTGATTTTGAAAGGTTTCTAAAACGCACCTCATTTCTCATCTCCTTGTGCTCGGGTTCGCCATTCCAGGTACGTTACTAGCAATCTCCCTACTTGGAGAATCAGCACCTTTAACCTCCTGTTCCCTACAGGTTGCAATTTGTCCTGAGGATGAACGGGAAGAGGGGCAACCAATGAGAGACTAGATCTAGGTGTTGGGACAGGCACAGGTCACTCTATTTTCCCATCAGGAAGAAGAATTAACCACAGGCTCAGCCTGCCGCCCAGAAGCAGAATAGGGCCTGAGGCAATCCCGCGCTCTTACGGCCAGCTCCCAAAAAAGCGAGTTGAAAAATGGAGCCCAGGGACACTGCCATTCACAAACCCGCAGAGTTATAAATGATAACTCTCGTCCACAAATATATTGAGGGAAGGCAACGAAGAGGATTTGAAAGCAAGGCAGAATTGCAGGAAACAGGTTTCAGGAGGTAGATTCGAATCGCCTTTAAAGCACATGAAAAGTCGCAAAACGTCGACAATGATGCCCTTGGCCAAAAAGGGCGTATGCGTTTTTTCCTGAATATATTCAGGAAAAAACGCATACGCCCTTTTTGGCCAACCAAGCAACCTGGAAAGGCAAATCAGCGCTACAAAGTAGTCTCGCTTCCCATCGGTCAAAAGGGCCATGCTGCAAAAAGTGTCAAAACCAGAAATGCAGGATAGGCCATGGAGAAATGGCAGCCTTGCTACGCTGAGGGGCGGGATGTAAATTGCCAACAGCCACTCTGGAGAAGTGTACGGTGTGTCCTGAAACATCTAAAACACACAGCTTAGGGAGCATAGGGCACGTCCACTCATGGGCGTATAAATTGGGAAAATTAAAATCAGCAAGACACAGGCACCCCAAAGTTTAGGGCTGCTCTGTTGACAAGAACCTCCACTTCATGACACCTTAAATATCCCAGGAAAGAGAAAAATGGATAAAGAAGTTGTGGTCCTTATGTACAATGGAATATCACGCAGACATGAAATCAATATCATAAGGCTAGAAGAAGCAAGATGAGTGGACTTAGGTACGATGATTCTAAGTGAAATAAGTAACACAGAAAAAGACACTTATCATAAGCTATCACTTATAGAGGGAATGTAAAAACCGCTACACTTGAACTGAGTTACAAAACAGAACAGAGTCACACGTTTAGAAAACACACTATGGCTGCTTAACGGGAAAGGTGAGGTGGGGTGATGCATAAAACAAGGGTTTCAAATTCGCTCACATACCGTTCCATACACCCAATATGTAATAGACAAGACCTACTCCTTGCTCAGTGAACTGGACACAACACCCCCTATTCACCGCACAAGAATATATCTGACTAGTAAGAATCGTAAAACCTATGTATTGATATCTCTCTGGAAGTGAGTCAAGTGGGTGTAAAGCCGCATCAACACAGCCGTGAAAGGCCGCTAAACACCATTATAAAAATAAATTACTTTTAAAAACCCGTAAAACAAAGACAGTGAAAGAGAGAGAAATTCTTCCAAAATTCGGTCAGGGGCTGTGATGCAACCTGGATTGACCATATCTAGACACACAGCTGGATGAGACATAAGGGTGGACACTCTTGGGGCTGAGAGGTTGGGTGAGGTTGGGTGAGCAAACGCACAACCTTTAAAGTAATACTGCGTGGTACGCATCCCATGGGTCCCAAATCTCCAGGTTCAAGGGCATCTTCCTCCATCGAAAACATACATGAGAAACCCAGAAGATGGTACACCGTGTGATTTTGAAAGGTTTCTAAAACGCACCTCATTTCTCATCTCCTTGTGCTCGGGTTCGCCATTCCAGGTACTTTACTAGCAATCTCCCTACTTGGAGAATCAGCACCTTTAACCTCCTGTTCCCTACAGGTTGCAATTTGTCCTGAGGATGAACGGGAAGAGGGGCAACCAATGAGAGACTAGATCTAGGTGTTGGGACAGGCACAGGTCACTCTATTTTCCCATCAGGAAGAAGAATTAACCACAGGCTCAGCCTGCCGCCCAGAAGCAGAATAGGGCCTGAGGCAATCCTGCGCTCTTGCGGCCAGCTCCCAAAAAAGCGAGTTGCAAAATGGAGCCCAGGGACACTGCCTTTCACAAACCCGCAGAGTTATAAATGATAACTCTCGTCCACAAATATATTGAGGGAAGGCAACGAAGAGGATTTGAAAGCAAGGCAGAATTGCAGGAAACAGGTTTCAGGAGGTAGATTCGAATCGCCTTTAAAGCACATGAAAAGTCGCAAAACGTCGACAATGATGCCCTTGGCCAAAAAGGGCGTATGCGTTTTTTCCTGAATATATTCAGGAAAAAACGCATACGCCCTTTTTGGCCAACCAAGCAACCTTGAAAGGCAAATCAGCGCTACAAAGTAGTCTCGCTTCCCATCGGTCAAAAGGGCCATGCTGCAAAAAGTGTCAAAACCAGAAATGCAGGACAGGCCATGGAGAAATGGCAGCCTTGCTACGCTGATGGGCGGGATGTAAATTGCCAACAGCCACTCTGAAGAAGTGTATGGTGTGTCCTGAAACATCTAAAACACACAGCTTAGGGAGCATAGGGCACGTCCACTCATGGGCGTATAAATTGGGAAAACTAAAAATCAGCAAGACACAGGCACCCCAAAGTTTAGGGCTGCTCTGTTGACAAGAACCTCCACTTCATGACACCTTAAATATCCCAGGAAAGAGAAAAATGGATAAAGAAGTTGTGGTCCTTATGTACAATGGAATATCACGCAGACATGAAATCAATATCATAAGGCTAGAAGAAGCAAGATGAGTGGATTTAGGTACGACGATTCTAAGTGAAATAAGTCACACAGAAAAAGACACTTATCATAAGCTATCACTTATAGAGGGAATGTAAAAACCGCTACAATTGAACTGAATTACAAAACAGAACAGAGTCACACGTTTAGAAAACACACTATGGCTGCTTAATGGGAAAGGTGAGGTGGGGTGATGCATAAAACAAGGATTTCAAATTCGCTCAGATACCGTTCCATACACCCAATATGTAATAGAAAAGACCGACTCATTGCTCAGTGAACTGGACTCAACACCCCCTATTCACCGCACAAGAATATATGTGACTAGTAAGAATCTTAAAACCTATGTATTGATATCTGTCTGGAAGTGAGTCAAGTGGGTGTAAAGCCACATAAGCACAGCCGTGAAAAGCAGCTAAACCCCATTATAAAAATAAATTACTTTTAAAAACCCGTAAAACAAAGACAGTGAAAGAGAGAGAAATTCTTACAAAACTCGTTCAGAGGCTGTGATGCAACCTGGATTGACCATATCTAGACCCACAGCTGGATGAGACATAAGGGTGGACAAACTTGGGGCTGAGAGGTTGGGTGAGGTTGGGTGAGCAAACACAGACCCTTTAAAGTAATACTGCGTGGTACCCATCCCATGGGTCCCAAATCTCCTGGTTCAAGGGCATCTTCCTACATCGAAAACATGCATGAGAAACCCAGAAGATGGTACACCGTGTGATTTTGAAAGGTTTCTAAAACGCACCTCATTTCTCATCTCCTTGTGTTCGGGTTCGCCATTCCAGCTACTTTACTAGCAATCTCCCTACTTGGAGAATCAGCACCTTTAACCTCCTGTTCCGTACAGGTTGCAATTTGTCCTAAGGATGAAAGGGAAGAGGTGCAACCAATGAGAGACTAGATCTAGGTGTTGGGACAGGCACAGGTCACTCTATTTTCCCATCAGGAAGAAGAATTAACCACAGGCTCAGCCTACCGCCGGGAACCAGAATAGGTCCTTAGGCAATCCCGTGCGTTTGCGGCCAGCTCCCAAAAAAGACAGTTGAAAAATGGAGCTCAGGGGCACTGCAATTCACAAACCTGCTGAGTTATAAATGATAACTCTCGTCCAAAAATATATTGAGGGAAGGCAACGAAGAGGATTTGAAAGCAAGGCAGAATTGCAGGAAACAGATTTCAGGAGGTAGATTCGAATCGCCTTTAAAGCACATGAAAGGTGGCAAAACGTCGACAATGATGACCTTGGCCAAAAAGAGCGTATGCGTTTTTTCCTGAATATATTCAGGAAAAAACGCATACGCTCTTTTTGGCCAACCAAACAACCTGGAAAGGCAAATCAGCGCTACAAAGTAGTCTCGCTTCCCATCGGTCAAAAGGGCCATGCTGCAAAAATTTTCAAAACCAGAAATGCAGGACAGGCCATGGAGAAATGGCAGCCTTGCTACGCTGATGGGAGGGATGTAAATTGCCAACAGCCACACTGGAGAAGTGTACGGTGTGTCCTGAAACTTCGAAAAAACACAGCTTAGGGAGCATAGGGCACGTCCACTCATGGTCGTATAAATTGGGAAAACTAAAAATCAGCAAGACACAGGCACCCCAATGATTAGGGCTGCTCTGTTCACAAGAACCTCCACTTCATGACACCTTAAATATCCCAGGAAAGAAAAAAATGGATAAAGAAGTTGTGGTCCTTATGTAAAATGGAATATCACTCAGACATGAAATAAATGTCATAAGGCTAGTAGAAGCAAGATGAGTGGATTTAGGAACGACGATTCTAAGTGAACTAAGTCACACAGAAAAAGACACTTATCATAAGCTATCACTTATAGAGGGAATGTAAAAACCGCTACACTTGAGCTGAATTACAAAACAGAACAGAGTCACACGTTTAGAAAACACACTATGGCTGCTTAACGGGAAAGGTGAGGTGGGGTGATGCATAAAACAAGGGTTTCAAATTCGCTCACATACCGTTCCATACACCCAATATGTAATAGACAAGACCTACTCCTTGCTCAGTGAACTGGACACAACACCCCCTATTCACCGCACAAGAATATATCTGACTAGTAAGAATCGTAAAACCTATGTATTGATATCTCTCTGGAAGTGAGTCAAGTGGGTGTAAAGCCGCATCAACACAGCCGTGAAAGGCCGCTAAACCCCATTATAAAAATAAATTACTTTTAAAAACCCGTAAAACAAAGACAGTGAAAGAGAGAGAAATTCTTCCAAAATTCGGTCAGGGGCTGTGATGCAACCTGGATTGACCATATCTAGACACACAGCTGGATGAGACATAAGGGTGGACACTCTTGGGGCTGAGAGGTTGGGTGAGGTTGGGTGAGCAAACGCACAACCTTTAAAGTAATACTGCGTGGTACGCATCCCATGGGTCCCAAATCTCCAGGTTCAAGGGCATCTTCCTCCATCGAAAACATACATGAGAAACCCAGAAGATGGTACACCGTGTGATTTTGAAAGGTTTCTAAAACGCACCTCATTTCTCATCTCCTTGTGCTCGGGTTCGCCATTCCAGGTACTTTACTAGCAATCTCCCTACTTGGAGAATCAGCACCTTTAACCTCCTGTTCCCTACAGGTTGCAATTTGTCCTGAGGATGAACGGGAAGAGGGGCAACCAATGAGAGACTAGATCTAGGTGTTGGGACAGGCACAGGTCACTCTATTTTCCCATCAGGAAGAAGAATTAACCACAGGCTCAGCCTGCCGCCCAGAAGCAGAATAGGGCCTGAGGCAATCCTGCGCTCTTGCGGCCAGCTCCCAAAAAAGCGAGTTGAAAAATGGAGCCCAGGGACACTGCCATTCACAAACCCGCAGAGTTATAAATGATAACTCTCGTCCACAAATATATTGAGGGAAGGCAACGAAGAGGATTTGAAAGCAAGGCAGAATTGCAGGAAACAGGTTTCAGGAGGTAGATTCGAATCGCCTTTAAAGCACATGAAAAGTCGCAAAACGTCGACAATGATGCCCTTGGCCAAAAAGGGCGTATGCGTTTTTTCCTGAATATATTCAGGAAAAAACGCATACGCCCTTTTTGGCCAACCAAGCAACCTGGAAAGGCAAATCAGCGCTACAAAGTAGTCTCGCTTCCCATCGGTCAAAAGGGCCATGCTGCAAAAAGTGTCAAAACCAGAAATGCAGGACAGGCCATGGAGAAATGGCAGCCTTGCTACGCTGAGGGGCGGGATGTAAATTGCCAACAGCCACTCTGAAGAAGTGTACGGTGTGTCCTGAAACATCTAAAACACACAGCTTAGGGAGCATAGGGCACGTCCACTCATGGGCGTATAAATTGGGAAAACTAAAAATCAGCAAGACACAGGCACCCCAAAGTTTAGGGCTGCTCTGTTGACAAGAACCTCCACTTCATGACACCTTAAATATCCCAGGAAAGAGAAAAATGGATAAAGAAGTTGTGGTCCTTATGTACAATGGAATATCACGCAGACATGAAATCAATATCATAAGGCTAGAAGAAGCAAGATGAGTGGACTTAGGTACGATGATTCTAAGTGAAATAAGTAACACAGAAAAAGACACTTATCATAAGCTATCACTTATAGAGGGAATGTAAAAACCGCTACACTTGAACTGAGTTACAAAACAGAACAGAGTCACACGTTTAGAAAACACACTATGGCTGCTTAACGGGAAAGGTGAGGTGGGGTGATGCATAAAACAAGGGTTTCAAATTCGCTCAGATACCGTTCCATACACCCAATATGTAATAGAAAAGACCGACTCATTGCTCAGTGAACTGGACTCAACACCCCCTATTCACCGCACAAGAATATATGTGACTAGTAAGAATCTTAAAACCTATGTATTGATATCTGTCTGGAAGTGAGTCAGGTGGGTGTAAAGCCACATAAGCACAGCCGTGAAAAGCAACTAAACCCCATTATAAAAATAAATTACTTTTAAAAACCCGTAAAACAAAGACAGTGAAAGAGAGAGAAATTCTTACAAAACTCGTTCAGAGGCTGTGATGCAACCTGGATTGACCATATCTAGACCCACAGCTGGATGAGACATAAGGGTGGACACACTTGGGGCTGAGAGGTTGGGTGAGGTTGGGTGAGCAAACACAGACCCTTTAAAGTAATACTGCGTGGTACCCATCCCATGGGTCCCAAATCTCCAGGTTCAAGGGCATCTTCCTACATCGAAAACATGCATGAGAAACCCAGAAGATGGTACACCGTGTGATTTTGAAAGGTTTCTAAAACGCACCTCATTTCTCATCTCCTTGTGCTCGGGTTCGCCATTCCAGGTACGTTACTAGCAATCTCCCTACTTGGAGAATCAGCACCTTTAACCTCCTGTTCCCTACAGGTTGCAATTTGTCCTGAGGATGAACGGGAAGAGGGGCAACCAATGAGAGACTAGATCTAGGTGTTGGGACAGGCACAGGTCACTCTATTTTCCCATCAGGAAGAAGAATTAACCACAGGCTCAGCCTGCCGCCCAGAAGCAGAATAGGGCCTGAGGCAATCCCGCGCTCTTACGGCCAGCTCCCAAAAAAGCGAGTTGAAAAATAGAGCCCAGGGACACTGCCATTCACAAACCCGCAGAGTTATAAATGATAACTCTCGTCCACAAATATATTGAGGGAAGGCAACGAAGAGGATTTGAAAGCAAGGCAGAATTGCAGGAAACAGGTTTCAGGAGGTAGATTCGAATCGCCTTTAAAGCACATGAAAAGTCGCAAAACGTCGACAATGATGCCCTTGGCCAAAAAGGGCGTATGCGTTTTTTCCTGAATATATTCAGGAAAAAACGCATACGCCCTTTTTGGCCAACCAAGCAACCTGGAAAGGCAAATCAGCGCTACAAAGTAGTCTCACTTCCCATCGGTCAAAAGGGCCATGCTGCAAAAAGTGTCAAAACCAGAAATGCAGGATAGGCCATGGAGAAATGGCAGCCTTGCTATGCTGAGGGGCGGGATGTAAATTGCCAACAGCCACTCTGGAGAAGTGTACGGTGTGTCCTGAAACGTCTAAAACACACAGCTTAGGGAGCATAGGGCACGTCCACTCATGGGCGTATAAATTGGGAAAACTAAAAATCAGCAAGACACAGGCACCCCAAAGTTTAGGGCTGCTCTGTTGACAAGAACCTCCACTTCATGACACCTTAAATATCCCAGGAAAGAGAAAAATGGATAAAGAAGTTGTGGTCCTTATGTACAATGGAATATCACGCAGACATGAAATCAATATCATAAGGCTAGAAGAAGCAAGATGAGTGGACTTAGGTACGATGATTCTAAGTGAAATAAGTAACACAGAAAAAGACACTTATCATAAGCTATCACTTATAGAGGGAATGTAAAAACCGCTACACTTGAACTGAGTTACAAAACAGAACAGAGTCACACGTTTAGAAAACACACTATGGCTGCTTAACGGGAAAGGTGAGGTGGGGTGATGCATAAAACAAGGGTTTCAAATTGGCTCAGATAGCGTTCCATACACCCAATATGTAATAGAAAAGACCGACTCCTTGCTCAGTGAACTGGACTCAACACCCCCTATTCACCGCACAAGAATATATGTGACTAGTAAGAATCTTAAAACCTATGTATTGATATCTGTCTGGAAGTGAGTCAAGTGGGTGTAAAGCCACATAAGCACAGCCGTGAAAAGCAGCTAAACCCCATTATAAAAATAAATTACTTTTAAAAACCCGTAAAACAAAGACAGTGAAAGAGAGAGAAATTCTTACAAAACTCGTTCAGAGGCTGTGATGCAACCTGGATTGACCATATCTAGACCCACAGCTGGATGAGACATAAGGGTGGACACACTTGGGGCTGAGAGGTTGGGTGAGGTTGGGTGAGCAAACACAGACCCTTTAAAGTAATACTGCGTGGTACCCATCCCATGGGTCCCAAATCTCCAGGTTCAAGGGCATCTTCCTACATCGAAAACATGCATGAGAAACCCAGAAGATGGTACACCGTGTGATTTTGAAAGGTTTCTAAAACGCACCTCATTTCTCATCTCCTTGTGCTCGGGTTCGCCATTCCAGGTACGTTACTAGCAATCTCCCTACTTGGAGAATCAGCACCTTTAACCTCCTGTTCCCTACAGGTTGCAATTTGTCCTGAGGATGAACGGGAAGAGGGGCAACCAATGAGAGACTAGATCTAGGTGTTGGGACAGGCACAGGTCACTCTATTTTCCCATCAGGAAGAAGAATTAACCACAGGCTCAGCCTGCCGCCCAGAAGCAGAATAGGGCCTGAGGCAATCCCGCGCTCTTACGGCCAGCTCCCAAAAAAGCGAGTTGAAAAATGGAGCCCAGGGACACTGCCATTCACAAACCCGCAGAGTTATAAATGATAACTCTCGTCCACAAATATATTGAGGGAAGGCAACGAAGAGGATTTGAAAGCAAGGCAGAATTGCAGGAAACAGGTTTCAGGAGGTAGATTCGAATCGCCTTTAAAGCACATGAAAAGTCGCAAAACGTCGACAATGATGCCCTTGGCCAAAAAGGGCGTATGCGTTTTTTCCTGAATATATTCAGGAAAAAACGCATACGCCCTTTTTGGCCAACCAAGCAACCTGGAAAGGCAAATCAGCGCTACAAAGTAGTCTCGCTTCCCATCGGTCAAAAGGGCCATGCTGCAAAAAGTGTCAAAACCAGAAATGCAGGATAGGCCATGGAGAAATGGCAGCCTTGCTACGCTGAGGGGCGGGATGTAAATTGCCAACAGCCACTCTGGAGAAGTGTACGGTGTGTCCTGAAACATCTAAAACACACAGCTTAGGGAGCATAGGGCACGTCCACTCATGGGCGTATAAATTGGGAAAACTAAAAATCAGCAAGACACAGGCACCCCAAAGTTTAGGGCTGCTCTGTTGACAAGAACCTCCACTTCATGACACCTTAAATATCCCAGGAAAGAGAAAAATGGATAAAGAAGTTGTGGTCCTTATGTACAATGGAATATCACGCAGACATGAAATCAATATCATAAGGCTAGAAGAAGCAAGATGAGTGGACTTAGGTACGATGATTCTAAGTGAAATAAGTAACACAGAAAAAGACACTTATCATAAGCTATCACTTATAGAGGGAATGTAAAAACCGCTACACTTGAACTGAGTTACAAAACAGAACAGAGTCACACGTTTAGAAAACACACTATGGCTGCTTAACGGGAAAGGTGAGGTGGGGTGATGCATAAAACAAGGGTTTCAAATTCGCTCACATACCGTTCCATACACCCAATATGTAATAGACAAGACCTACTCCTTGCTCAGTGAACTGGACACAACACCCCCTATTCACCGCACAAGAATATATCTGACTAGTAAGAATCGTAAAACCTATGTATTGATATCTCTCTGGAAGTGAGTCAAGTGGGTGTAAAGCCGCATCAACACAGCCGTGAAAGGCCGCTAAACCCCATTATAAAAATAAATTACTTTTAAAAACCCGTAAAACAAAGACAGTGAAAGAGAGAGAAATTCTTCCAAAATTCGGTCAGGGGCTGTGATGCAACCTGGATTGACCATATCTAGACACACAGCTGGATGAGACATAAGGGTGGACACTCTTGGGGCTGAGAGGTTGGGTGAGGTTGGGTGAGCAAACGCACAACCTTTAAAGTAATACTGCGTGGTACGCATCCCATGGGTCCCAAATCTCCAGGTTCAAGGGCATCTTCCTCCATCGAAAACATACATGAGAAACCCAGAAGATGGTACACCGTGTGATTTTGAAAGGTTTCTAAAACGCACCTCATTTCTCATCTCCTTGTGCTCGGGTTCGCCATTCCAGGTACTTTACTAGCAATCTCCCTACTTGGAGAATCAGCACCTTTAACCTCCTGTTCCCTACAGGTTGCAATTTGTCCTGAGGATGAACGGGAAGAGGGGCAACCAATGAGAGACTAGATCTAGGTGTTGGGACAGGCACAGGTCACTCTATTTTCCCATCAGGAAGAAGAATTAACCACAGGCTCAGCCTGCCGCCCAGAAGCAGAATAGGGCCTGAGGCAATCCTGCGCTCTTGCGGCCAGCTCCCAAAAAAGCGAGTTGCAAAATGGAGCCCAGGGACACTGCCTTTCACAAACCCGCAGAGTTATAAATGATAACTCTCGTCCACAAATATATTGAGGGAAGGCAACGAAGAGGATTTGAAAGCAAGGCAGAATTGCAGGAAACAGGTTTCAGGAGGTAGATTCGAATCGCCTTTAAAGCACATGAAAAGTCGCAAAACGTCGACAATGATGCCCTTGGCCAAAAAGGGCGTATGCGTTTTTTCCTGAATATATTCAGGAAAAAACGCATACGCCCTTTTTGGCCAACCAAGCAACCTGGAAAGGCAAATCAGCGCTACAAAGTAGTCTCGCTTCCCATCGGTCAAAAGGGCCATGCTGCAAAAAGTGTCAAAACCAGAAATGCAGGACAGGCCATGGAGAAATGGCAGCCTTGCTACGCTGATGGGCGGGATGTAAATTGCCAACAGCCACTCTGAAGAAGTGTACGGTGTGTCCTGAAACATCTAAAACACACAGCTTAGGGAGCATAGGGCACGTCCACTCATGGGCGTATAAATTGGGAAAACTAAAAATCAGCAAGACACAGGCACCCCAAAGTTTAGGGCTGCTCTGTTGACAAGAACCTCCACTTCATGACACCTTAAATATCCCAGGAAAGAGAAAAATGGATAAAGAAGTTGTGGTCCTTATGTACAATGGAATATCACGCAGACATGAAATCAATATCATAAGGCTAGAAGAAGCAAGATGAGTGGATTTAGGTACGACGATTCTAAGTGAAATAAGTCACACAGAAAAAGACACTTATCATAAGCTATCACTTATAGAGGGAATGTAAAAACCGCTACACTTGAACTGAATTACAAAACAGAACAGAGTCACACGTTTAGAAAACACACTATGGCTGCTTAATGGGAAAGGTGAGGTGGGGTGATGCATAAAACAAGGATTTCAAATTCGCTCAGATACCGTTCCATACACCCAATATGTAATAGAAAAGACCGACTCATTGCTCAGTGAACTGGACTCAACACCCCCTATTCACCGCACAAGAATATATGTGACTAGTAAGAATCTTAAAACCTATGTATTGATATCTGTCTGGAAGTGAGTCAAGTGGGTGTAAAGCCACATAAGCACAGCCGTGAAAAGCAGCTAAACCCCATTATAAAAATAAATTACTTTTAAAAACCCGTAAAACAAAGACAGTGAAAGAGAGAGAAATTCTTACAAAACTCGTTCAGAGGCTGTGATGCAACCTGGATTGACCATATCTAGACCCACAGCTGGATGAGACATAAGGGTGGACACACTTGGGGCTGAGAGGTTGGGTGAGGTTGGGTGAGCAAACACAGACCCTTTAAAGTAATACTGCGTGGTACCCATCCCATGGGTCCCAAATCTCCTGGTTCAAGGGCATCTTCCTACATCGAAAACATGCATGAGAAACCCAGAAGATGGTACACCGTGTGATTTTGAAAGGTTTCTAAAACGCACCTCATTTCTCATCTCCTTGTGCTCGGGTTCGCCATTCCAGGTACGTTACTAGCAATCTCCCTACTTGGAGAATCAGCACCTTTAACCTCCTGTTCCCTACAGGTTGCAATTTGTCCTGAGGATGAACGGGAAGAGGGGCAACCAATGAGAGACTAGATCTAGGTGTTGGGACAGGCACAGGTCACTCTATTTTCCCATCAGGAAGAAGAATTAACCACAGGCTCAGCCTGCCGCCCAGAAGCAGAATAGGGCCTGAGGTAATCCCGCGCTCTTACGGCCAGCTCCCAAAAAAGCGAGTTGAAAAATGGAGCCCAGGGACACTGCCATTCACAAACCCGCAGAGTTATAAATGATAACTCTCGTCCACAAATATATTGAGGGAAGGCAACGAAGAGGATTTGAAAGCAAGGCAGAATTGCAGGAAACAGGTTTCAGGAGGTAGATTCGAATCGCCTTTAAAGCACATGAAAAGTCGCAAAACGTCGACAATGATGCCCTTGGCCAAAAAGGGCGTATGCGTTTTTTCCTGAATATATTCAGGAAAAAACGCATACGCCCTTTTTGGCCAACCAAGCAACCTGGAAAGGCAAATCAGCGCTACAAAGTAGTCTCGCTTCCCATCGGTCAAAAGGGCCATGCTGCAAAAAGTGTCAAAACCAGAAATGCAGGATAGGCCATGGAGAAATGGCAGCCTTGCTACGCTGAGGGGCGGGATGTAAATTGCCAACAGCCACTCTGGAGAAGTGTACGGTGTGTCCTGAAACATCTAAAACACACAGCTTAGGGAGCATAGGGCACGTCCACTCATGGGCGTATAAATTGGGAAAATTAAAAATCAGCAAGACACAGGCACCCCAAAGTTTAGGGCTGCTCTGTTGACAAGAACCTCCACTTCATGACACCTTAAATATCCCAGGAAAGAGAAAAATGGATAAAGAAGTTGTGGTCCTTATGTACAATGGAATATCACGCAGACATGAAATCAATATCATAAGGCTAGAAGAAGCAAGATGAGTGGACTTAGGTACGATGATTCTAAGTGAAATAAGTAACACAGAAAAAGACACTTATCATAAGCTATCACTTATAGAGGGAATGTAAAAACCGCTACACTTGAACTGAGTTACAAAACAGAACAGAGTCACACGTTTAGAAAACACACTATGGCTGCTTAACGGGAAAGGTGAGGTGGGGTGATGCATAAAACAAGGGTTTCAAATTCGCTCAGATACCGTTCCATACACCCAATATGTAATAGAAAAGACCGACTCATTGCTCAGTGAACTGGACTCAACACTCCCTATTCACCGCACAAGAATATATGTGACTAGTAAGAATCTTAAAACCTATGTATTGATATCTGTCTGGAAGTGAGTCAAGTGGGTGTAAAGCCGCATAAACACAGCCGTGAAAAGCAGCTAAACCCCATTATAAAAATAAATTACTTTTAAAAACCCGTAAAACAAAGACAGTGAAAGAGAGAGAAATTCTTACAAAATTCGTTCAGAGGCTGTGATGCAACCTGGATTGACCATATCTAGACCCAAAGCTGGATGAGTCATAAGGGTGGACACACTTGCGGCTGAGAGGTTGGGTGAGGTTGGGTGAGCAAACACAGACCCTTTAAAGTAATACTGCGTGGTACCCATCCCATGGGTCCCAAATCTCCAGGTTCAAGGGCATCTTCCTACATCGAAAACATGCATGAGAAACCCAGAAGATGGTACACCGTGTGATTTTGAAAGGTTTCTAAAACGCACCTCATTTCTCATCTCCTTGTGTTCGGGTTCGCCATTCCAGCTACTTTACTAGCAATCTCCCTACTTGGAGAATCAGCACCTTTAACCTCCTGTTCCGTACAGGTTTCAATTTGTCCTAAGGATGAAAGGGAAGAGGGGCAACCAATGAGAGACTAGATCTAGGTGTTGGGACAGGCACAGGTCACTCTATTTTCCCATCAGGAAGAAGAATTAACCACAGGCTCAGCCTACCGCCGGGAACCAGAATAGGTCCTTAGGCAATCCCGTGCGTTTGCGGCCAGCTCCCAAAAAAGACAGTTGAAAAATGGAGCTCAGGGGCACTGCAATTCACAAACCTGCTGAGTTATAAATGATAACTCTCGTCCAAAAATATATTGAGGGAAGGCAACGAAGAGGATTTGAAAGCAAGGCAGAATTGCAGGAAACAGATTTCAGGAGGTAGATTCGAATCGCCTTTAAAGCACATGAAAGGTGGCAAAACGTCTACAATGATGACCTTGGCCAAAAAGAGCGTATGCGTTTTTTCCTGAATATATTCAGGAAAAAACGCATACGCTCTTTTTGGCCAACCAAACAACCTGGAAAGGCAAATCAGCGCTACAAAGTAGTCTCGCTTCCCATCGGTCAAAAGGGCCATGCTGCAAAAATTTTCAAAACCAGAAATGCAGGACAGGCCATGGAGAAATGGCAGCCTTGCTACGCTGATGGGAGGGATGTAAATTGCCAACAGCCACACTGGAGAAGTGTACGGTGTGTCCTGAAACTTCGAAAAAACACAGCTTAGGGAGCATAGGGCACGTCCACTCATGGTCGTATAAATTGGGAAAACTAAAAATCAGCAAGACATAGGCACCCCAATGATTAGGGCTGCTCTGTTCACAAGAACCTCCACTTCATGACACCTTAAATATCCCAGGAAAGAAAAAAATGGATAAAGAAGTTGTGGTCCTTATGTAAAATGGAATATCACTCAGACATGAAATAAATGTCATAAGGCTAGTAGAAGCAAGATGAGTGGATTTAGGAACGACGATTCTAAGTGAACTAAGTCACACAGAAAAAGACACTTATCATAAGCTATCACTTATAGAGGGAATGTAAAAGCCGCTACACTTGAGCTGAATTACAAAACAGAACAGAGTCACACGTTTAGAAAACACACTATGGCTGCTTAACGGGAAAGGTGAGGTGGGGTGATGCATAAAACAAGGGTTTCAAATTCGCTCACATACCGTTCCATACACCCAATATGTAATAGACAAGACCTACTCCTTGCTCAGTGAACTGGACACAACACCCCCTATTCACCGCACAAGAATATATCTGACTAGTAAGAATCGTAAAACCTATGTATTGATATCTCTCTGGAAGTGAGTCAAGTGGGTGTAAAGCCGCATCAACACAGCCGTGAAAGGCCGCTAAACACCATTATAAAAATAAATTACTTTTAAAAACCCGTAAAACAAAGACAGTGAAAGAGAGAGAAATTCTTCCAAAATTCGGTCAGGGGCTGTGATGCAACCTGGATTGACCATATCTAGACACACAGCTGGATGAGACATAAGGGTGGACACTCTTGGGGCTGAGAGGTTGGGTGAGGTTGGGTGAGCAAACGCACAACCTTTAAAGTAATACTGCGTGGTACGCATCCCATGGGTCCCAAATCTCCAGGTTCAAGGGCATCTTCCTCCATCGAAAACATACATGAGAAACCCAGAAGATGGTACACCGTGTGATTTTGAAAGGTTTCTAAAACGCACCTCATTTCTCATCTCCTTGTGCTCGGGTTCGCCATTCCAGGTACTTTACTAGCAATCTCCCTACTTGGAGAATCAGCACCTTTAACCTCCTGTTCCCTACAGGTTGCAATTTGTCCTGAGGATGAACGGGAAGAGGGGCAACCAATGAGAGACTAGATCTAGGTGTTGGGACAGGCACAGGTCACTCTATTTTCCCATCAGGAAGAAGAATTAACCACAGGCTCAGCCTGCCGCCCAGAAGCAGAATAGGGCCTGAGGCAATCCTGCGCTCTTGCGGCCAGCTCCCAAAAAAGCGAGTTGCAAAATGGAGCCCAGGGACACTGCCTTTCACAAACCCGCAGAGTTATAAATGATAACTCTCGTCCACAAATATATTGAGGGAAGGCAACGAAGAGGATTTGAAAGCAAGGCAGAATTGCAGGAAACAGGTTTCAGGAGGTAGATTCGAATCGCCTTTAAAGCACATGAAAAGTCGCAAAACGTCGACAATGATGCCCTTGGCCAAAAAGGGCGTATGCGTTTTTTCCTGAATATATTCAGGAAAAAACGCATACGCCCTTTTTGGCCAACCAAGCAACCTTGAAAGGCAAATCAGCGCTACAAAGTAGTCTCGCTTCCCATCGGTCAAAAGGGCCATGCTGCAAAAAGTGTCAAAACCAGAAATGCAGGACAGGCCATGGAGAAATGGCAGCCTTGCTACGCTGATGGGCGGGATGTAAATTGCCAACAGCCACTCTGAAGAAGTGTACGGTGTGTCCTGAAACATCTAAAACACACAGCTTAGGGAGCATAGGGCACGTCCACTCATGGGCGTATAAATTGGGAAAACTAAAAATCAGCAAGACACAGGCACCCCAAAGTTTAGGGCTGCTCTGTTGACAAGAACCTCCACTTCATGACACCTTAAATATCCCAGGAAAGAGAAAAATGGATAAAGAAGTTGTGGTCCTTATGTACAATGGAATATCACGCAGACATGAAATCAATATCATAAGGCTAGAAGAAGCAAGATGAGTGGACTTAGGTACGATGATTCTAAGTGAAATAAGTCACACAGAAAAAGACACTTATCATAAGCTATCACTTATAGAGGGAATGTAAAAACCGCTACACTTGAACTGAGTTACAAAACAGAACAGAGTCACACGTTTAGAAAACACACTATGGCTGCTTAACGGGAAAGGTGAGGTGGGGTGATGCATAAAACAAGGGTTTCAAATTGGCTCAGATACCGTTCCATACACCCAATATGTAATAGAAAAGACCGACTCCTTGCTCAGTGAACTGGACTCAACACCCCCTATTCACCGCACAAGAATATATGTGACTAGTAAGAATCTTAAAACCTATGTATTGATATCTGTCTGGAAGTGAGTCAAGTGGGTGTAAAGCCGCATAAACACAGCCGTGAAAAGCAGCTAAACCCCATTATAAAAATAAATTACTTTTAAAAACCCGTAAAACAAAGACAGTGAAAGAGAGAGAAATTCTTACAAAATTCGTTCAGAGGCTGTGATGCAACCTGGATTGAACATATCTAGACCCACAGCTGGATGAGACATAAGGGTGGACACACTTGGGGCTGAGAGGTTGGGTGAGGTTGGGTGAGCAAACACAGACCCTTTAAAGTAATACTGCATGGTACCCATCCCATGGGTCCCAAATCTCCAGGTTCAAGGGCATCTTCCTACATCGAAAACATGCATGAGAAACCCAGAAGATGGTACACCGTGTGATTTTGAAAGGTTTCTAAAACGCACCTCATTTCTCATCTCCTTGTGCTCGGGTTCGCCATTCCAGGTACGTTACTAGCAATCTCCCTACTTGGAGAATCAGCACCTTTAACCTCCTGTTCCCTACAGGTTGCAATTTGTCCTGAGGATGAACGGGAAGAGGGGCAACCAATGAGAGACTAGATCTAGGTGTTGGGACAGGCACAGGTCACTCTATTTTCCCATCAGGAAGAAGAATTAACCACAGGCTCAGCCTGCCGCCCAGAAGCAGAATAGGGCCTGAGGCAATCCCGCGCTCTTACGGCCAGCTCCCAAAAAAGCGAGTTGAAAAATGGAGACCAGGGACACTGCCATTCACAAACCCGCAGAGTTATAAATGATAACTCTCGTCCACAAATATATTGAGGGAAGACAACGAAGAGGATTTGAAAGCAAGGCAGAATTGCAGGAAACAGGTTTCAGGAGGTAGATTCGAATCGCCTTTAAAGCACATGAAAAGTCGCAAAACGTCGACAATGATGCCCTTGGCCAAAAAGGGCGTATGCGTTTTTTCCTGAATATATTCAGGAAAAAACGCATACGCCCTTTTTGGCCAACCAAGCAACCTGGAAAGGCAAATCAGCGCTACAAAGTAGTCTCGCTTCCCATCGGTCAAAAGGGCCATGCTGCAAAAAGTGTCAAAACCAGAAATGCAGGACAGGCCATGGAGAAATGGCAGCCTTGCTACGCTGAGGGGCGGGATGTAAATTGCCAACAGCCACTCTGGAGAAGTGTACGGTGTGTCCTGAAACATCTAAAACACACAGCTTAGGGAGCATAGGGCACGTCCACTCATGGGCGTATAAATTGGGAAAACTAAAAATCAGCAAGACACAGGCACCCCAAAGTTTAGGGCTGCTCTGTTGACAAGAACCTCCACTTCATGACACCTTAAATATCCCAGGAAAGAGAAAAATGGATAAAGAAGTTGTGGTCCTAATGTACAATGGAATATCACGCAGACATGAAATCAATATCATAAGGCTAGTAGAAGCAAGATGAGTGGACTTAGGTACGATGATTCTAAGTGAAATAAGTCACACAGAAAAAGACACTTATCATAAGCTATCACTTATAGAGGGAATGTAAAAACCGCTACACTTGAACTGAGTTACAAAACAGAACAGAGTCACACGTTTAGAAAACACACTATGGCTGCTTAACGGGAAAGGTGAGGTGGGGTGATGCATAAAACAAGGGTTTCAAATTCGCTCAGATACCGTTCCATACACCCAATATGTAATAGACAACACCGACTCATTGCTCAGTGAACTGGACTCAACACCCCCTATTCACCGCACAAGAATATATGTGACTAGTAAGAACCTTAAAACCTATGTATTGATATCTGTCTGGAAGTGAGTCAAGTGGGTGTAAAGCCGCATAAACACAGCCGTGAAAAGCAGCTAAACCCCATTATAAAAATAAATTACTTTTAAAAACCCGTAAAACAAAGACAGTGAAAGAGAGAGAAATTCTTACAAAATTCGTTCAGAGGCTGTGATGCAACCTGGATTGACCATATCTAGACCCACAGCTGGATGAGACATAAGGGTGGACACACTTGGGGCTGAGAGGTTGGGTGAGGTTGGGTGAGCAAACACAGACCCTTTAAAGTAATACTGCGTGGTACCCATCCCATGGGTCCCAAGTCTCCAGGTTCAAGGGCATCTTCCTACATCGAAAACATGCATGAGAAACCCAGAAGATGGTACACCGTGTGATTTTGAAAGGTTTCTAAAACGCACCTCATTTCTCATCTCCTTGTGCTCGGGTTCGCCATTCCAGGTACGTTACTAGCAATCTCCCTACTTGGAGAATCAGCACCTTTAACCTCCTGTTCCCTACAGGTTGCAATTTGTCCTGAGGATGAACGGGAAGAGGGGCAACCAATGAGAGACTAGATCTAGGTGTTGGGACAGGCACAGGTCACTCTATTTTCCCATCAGGAAGAAGAATTAACCACAGGCTCAGCCTACCGCCGGGAACCAGAATAGGGCCTTAGGCAATCCCGTGCGTTTGCGGCCAGCTCCCAAAAAAGACAGTTGAAAAATGGAGCTCAGGGGCACTGCAATTCACAAACCTGCTGAGTTATAAATGATAACTCTCGTCAAAAAATACATTGAGGGAAGGCAACGAAGAGGATTTGAAAGCAAGGCAGAATTGCAGGAAACAGATTTCAGGAGGTAGATTCGAATCGCCTTTAAAGCACATGAAAGGTGGCAAAACGTCGACAATGATGACCTTGGCCAAAAAGAGCGTATGCGTTTTTTCCTGAATATATTCAGGAAAAAACGCATACGCCCTTTTTGGCCAACCAAGCAACCTGGAAAGGCAAATCAGCGCTACAAAGAAGTCTCGCTTCCCATCGGTCAAAAGGGCCATGCTGCAAAAATTTTCAAAACCAGAAATGCAGGACAGGCCATGGAGAAATGGCAGCCTTGCTACGCGGATGGGAGGGATGTAAATTGCCAACAGCCACACTGGAGAAGTGTACGGTGTGTCCTGAAACTTCGAAAAAACACAGCTTAGGGAGCATAGGGCACGTCCACTCATGGTCGTATAAATTGGGAAAACTAAAAATCAGCAAGACACAGGCACCCCAATGATTAGGGCTGCTCTGTTGACAAGAACCTCCACTTCATGACACCTTAAATATCCCAGGAAAGAAAAAAATGGATAAAGAAGTTGTGGTCCTTATGTAAAATGGAATATCACTCAGACATGAAATAAATGTCATAAGGGTAGTAGAAGCAAGATGAGTGGATTTAGGAACGACGATTCTAAGTGAAATAAGTCACACAGAAAAAGACACTTATCATAAGCTATCACTTATAGAGGGAATGTAAAAACCGCTACACTTGAACTGAATTACAAAACAGAACAGAGTCACACGTTTAGAAAACACACTATGGCTGCTTAACGGGAAAGGTGAGGTGGGGTGATGCATAAAACAAGGGTTTCAAATTCGCTCACATACCGTTCCATACACCCAATATGTAATAGACAAGACCTACTCCTTGCGCAGTGAACTGGACACAACACCCCCTATTCACCGCACAAGAATATATCTGACTAGTAAGAATCGTAAAACCTATGTATTGATATCTCTCTGGAAGTGAGTCAAGTGGGTGTAAAGCCGCATCAACACAGCCGTGAAAGGCCGCTAAACACCATTATAAAAATAAATTACTTTTAAAAACCCGTAAAACAAATACAGTGAAAGAGAGAGAAATTCTTCCAAAATTCGGTCAGGGGCTGTGATGCAACCTGGATTGACCATATCTAGACTCACAGCTGGATGAGACATAAGGGTGGACACTCTTGGGGCTGAGAGGTTGGGTGAGGTTGGGTGAGCAAACGCACAACCTTTAAAGTAATACTGCGTGGTACGCATCCCATGGGTCCCAAATCTCCAGGTTCAAGGGCATCTTCCTCCATCGAAAACATACATGAGAAACCCAGAAGATGGTACACCGTGTGATTTTGAAAAGTTTCTAAAACGCACCTCATTTCTCATCTCCTTGTGCTCGGGTTCGCCATTCCAGGTACTTTACTAGCAATCTCCCTACTTGGAGAATCAGCACCTTTAACCTCCTGTTCCCTACAGGTTGCAATTTGTCCTGAGGATGAACGGGAAGAGGGGCAACCAATGAGAGACTAGATCTAGGTGTTGGGACAGGCACAGGTCACTCTATTTTCCCATCAGGAAGAAGAATTAACCACAGGCTCAGCCTGCTGCCCAGAAGCAGAATAGGGCCTGAGGCAATCCCGCGCTCTTATGGCCAGCTCCCAAAAAAGCGAGTTGAAAAATGGAGCCCAGGGACACTGCCATTCACAAACCCGCAGAGTTATAAATGATAACTCTCATCCACAAATATATTGAGGGAAGGCAACGAAGAGGATTTGAAAGCAAGGCAGAATTGCAGGAAACAGGTTTCAGGAGGTAGATTCGAATCGCCTTTAAAGCACATGAAAAGTCGCAAAACGTCGACAATGATGCCCTTGGCCAAAAAGGGCGTATGCGTTTTTTCCTGAATATATTCAGGAAAAAACGCATACGCCCTTTTTGGCCAACCAAGCAACCTGGAAAGGCAAATCAGCGCTACAAAGTAGTCTCGCTTCCCATCGGTCAAAAGGGCCATGCTGCAAAAAGTGTCAAAACCAGAAATGCAGGACAGGCCATGGAGAAATGGCAGCCTTGCTACGCTGAGGGGCGGGATGTAAATTGCCAACAGCCACTCTGAAGAAGTGTACGGTGTGTCCTGAAACATCTAAAACACACAGCTTAGGGAGCATAGGGCACGTCCACTCATGGGCGTATAAATTGGGAAAACTAAAAATCAGCAAGACACAGGCACCCCAAAGTTTAGGGCTGCTCTGTTGACAAGAACCTCCACTTCATGACACCTTAAATATCCCAGGAAAGAGAAAAATGGATAAAGAAGTTGTGGTCCTTATGTAC
The DNA here is from genome assembly GCF_028021215.1 of Eschrichtius robustus. Lineage (NCBI taxonomy): Eukaryota > Metazoa > Chordata > Mammalia > Artiodactyla > Eschrichtiidae > Eschrichtius > Eschrichtius robustus. Next base: position 795,787 of record NW_027175168.1, read on the forward strand.
AATGGAATATCACGCAGACATGAAATCAATATCATAAGGCTAGAAGAAGCAAGATGAGTGGACTTAGGTACGATGATTCTAAGTGAAATAAGTAACACAGAAAAAGACACTTATCATAAGCTATCACTTATAGAGGGAATGTAAAAACCGCTACACTTGAACTGAGTTACAAAACAGAACAGAGTCACACGTTTAGAAAACACACTATGGCTGCTTAACGGGAAAGGTGAGGTGGGGTGATGCATAAAACAAGGGTTTCAAATTCGCTCAGATACCGTTCCATACACCCAATATGTAATAGAAAAGACCGACTCATTGCTCAGTGAACTGGACTCAACACCCCCTATTCACCGCACAAGAATATATGTGACTAGTAAGAATCTTAAAACCTATGTATTGATATCTGTCTGGAAGTGAGTCAGGTGGGTGTAAAGCCACATAAGCACAGCCGTGAAAAGCAACTAAACCCCATTATAAAAATAAATTACTTTTAAAAACCCGTAAAACAAAGACAGTGAAAGAGAGAGAAATTCTTACAAAACTCGTTCAGAGGCTGTGATGCAACCTGGATTGACCATATCTAGACCCACAGCTGGATGAGACATAAGGGTGGACACACTTGGGGCTGAGAGGTTGGGTGAGGTTGGGTGAGCAAACACAGACCCTTTAAAGTAATACTGCGTGGTACCCATCCCATGGGTCCCAAATCTCCAGGTTCAAGGGCATCTTCCTACATCGAAAACATGCATGAGAAACCCAGAAGATGGTACACCGTGTGATTTTGAAAGGTTTCTAAAACGCACCTCATTTCTCATCTCCTTGTGCTCGGGTTCGCCATTCCAGGTACGTTACTAGCAATCTCCCTACTTGGAGAATCAGCACCTTTAACCTCCTGTTCCCTACAGGTTGCAATTTGTCCTGAGGATGAACGGGAAGAGGGGCAACCAATGAGAGACTAGATCTAGGTGTTGGGACAGGCACAGGTCACTCTATTTTCCCATCAGGAAGAAGAATTAACCACAGGCTCAGCCTGCCGCCCAGAAGCAGAATAGGGCCTGAGGCAATCCCGCGCTCTTACGGCCAGCTCCCAAAAAAGCGAGTTGAAAAATAGAGCCCAGGGACACTGCCATTCACAAACCCGCAGAGTTATAAATGATAACTCTCGTCCACAAATATATTGAGGGAAGGCAACGAAGAGGATTTGAAAGCAAGGCAGAATTGCAGGAAACAGGTTTCAGGAGGTAGATTCGAATCGCCTTTAAAGCACATGAAAAGTCGCAAAACGTCGACAATGATGCCCTTGGCCAAAAAGGGCGTATGCGTTTTTTCCTGAATATATTCAGGAAAAAACGCATACGCCCTTTTTGGCCAACCAAGCAACCTGGAAAGGCAAATCAGCGCTACAAAGTAGTCTCACTTCCCATCGGTCAAAAGGGCCATGCTGCAAAAAGTGTCAAAACCAGAAATGCAGGATAGGCCATGGAGAAATGGCAGCCTTGCTATGCTGAGGGGCGGGATGTAAATTGCCAACAGCCACTCTGGAGAAGTGTACGGTGTGTCCTGAAACGTCTAAAACACACAGCTTAGGGAGCATAGGGCACGTCCACTCATGGGCGTATAAATTGGGAAAACTAAAAATCAGCAAGACACAGGCACCCCAAAGTTTAGGGCTGCTCTGTTGACAAGAACCTCCACTTCATGACACCTTAAATATCCCAGGAAAGAGAAAAATGGATAAAGAAGTTGTGGTCCTTATGTACAATGGAATATCACGCAGACATGAAATCAATATCATAAGGCTAGAAGAAGCAAGATGAGTGGACTTAGGTACGATGATTCTAAGTGAAATAAGTAACACAGAAAAAGACACTTATCATAAGCTATCACTTATAGAGGGAATGTAAAAACCGCTACACTTGAACTGAGTTACAAAACAGAACAGAGTCACACGTTTAGAAAACACACTATGGCTGCTTAACGGGAAAGGTGAGGTGGGGTGATGCATAAAACAAGGGTTTCAAATTGGCTCAGATAGCGTTCCATACACCCAATATGTAATAGAAAAGACCGACTCCTTGCTCAGTGAACTGGACTCAACACCCCCTATTCACCGCACAAGAATATATGTGACTAGTAAGAATCTTAAAACCTATGTATTGATATCTGTCTGGAAGTGAGTCAAGTGGGTGTAAAGCCACATAAGCACAGCCGTGAAAAGCAGCTAAACCCCATTATAAAAATAAATTACTTTTAAAAACCCGTAAAACAAAGACAGTGAAAGAGAGAGAAATTCTTACAAAACTCGTTCAGAGGCTGTGATGCAACCTGGATTGACCATATCTAGACCCACAGCTGGATGAGACATAAGGGTGGACACACTTGGGGCTGAGAGGTTGGGTGAGGTTGGGTGAGCAAACACAGACCCTTTAAAGTAATACTGCGTGGTACCCATCCCATGGGTCCCAAATCTCCAGGTTCAAGGGCATCTTCCTACATCGAAAACATGCATGAGAAACCCAGAAGATGGTACACCGTGTGATTTTGAAAGGTTTCTAAAACGCACCTCATTTCTCATCTCCTTGTGCTCGGGTTCGCCATTCCAGGTACGTTACTAGCAATCTCCCTACTTGGAGAATCAGCACCTTTAACCTCCTGTTCCCTACAGGTTGCAATTTGTCCTGAGGATGAACGGGAAGAGGGGCAACCAATGAGAGACTAGATCTAGGTGTTGGGACAGGCACAGGTCACTCTATTTTCCCATCAGGAAGAAGAATTAACCACAGGCTCAGCCTGCCGCCCAGAAGCAGAATAGGGCCTGAGGCAATCCCGCGCTCTTACGGCCAGCTCCCAAAAAAGCGAGTTGAAAAATGGAGCCCAGGGACACTGCCATTCACAAACCCGCAGAGTTATAAATGATAACTCTCGTCCACAAATATATTGAGGGAAGGCAACGAAGAGGATTTGAAAGCAAGGCAGAATTGCAGGAAACAGGTTTCAGGAGGTAGATTCGAATCGCCTTTAAAGCACATGAAAAGTCGCAAAACGTCGACAATGATGCCCTTGGCCAAAAAGGGCGTATGCGTTTTTTCCTGAATATATTCAGGAAAAAACGCATACGCCCTTTTTGGCCAACCAAGCAACCTGGAAAGGCAAATCAGCGCTACAAAGTAGTCTCGCTTCCCATCGGTCAAAAGGGCCATGCTGCAAAAAGTGTCAAAACCAGAAATGCAGGATAGGCCATGGAGAAATGGCAGCCTTGCTACGCTGAGGGGCGGGATGTAAATTGCCAACAGCCACTCTGGAGAAGTGTACGGTGTGTCCTGAAACATCTAAAACACACAGCTTAGGGAGCATAGGGCACGTCCACTCATGGGCGTATAAATTGGGAAAACTAAAAATCAGCAAGACACAGGCACCCCAAAGTTTAGGGCTGCTCTGTTGACAAGAACCTCCACTTCATGACACCTTAAATATCCCAGGAAAGAGAAAAATGGATAAAGAAGTTGTGGTCCTTATGTACAATGGAATATCACGCAGACATGAAATCAATATCATAAGGCTAGAAGAAGCAAGATGAGTGGACTTAGGTACGATGATTCTAAGTGAAATAAGTAACACAGAAAAAGACACTTATCATAAGCTATCACTTATAGAGGGAATGTAAAAACCGCTACACTTGAACTGAGTTACAAAACAGAACAGAGTCACACGTTTAGAAAACACACTATGGCTGCTTAACGGGAAAGGTGAGGTGGGGTGATGCATAAAACAAGGGTTTCAAATTCGCTCACATACCGTTCCATACACCCAATATGTAATAGACAAGACCTACTCCTTGCTCAGTGAACTGGACACAACACCCCCTATTCACCGCACAAGAATATATCTGACTAGTAAGAATCGTAAAACCTATGTATTGATATCTCTCTGGAAGTGAGTCAAGTGGGTGTAAAGCCGCATCAACACAGCCGTGAAAGGCCGCTAAACCCCATTATAAAAATAAATTACTTTTAAAAACCCGTAAAACAAAGACAGTGAAAGAGAGAGAAATTCTTCCAAAATTCGGTCAGGGGCTGTGATGCAACCTGGATTGACCATATCTAGACACACAGCTGGATGAGACATAAGGGTGGACACTCTTGGGGCTGAGAGGTTGGGTGAGGTTGGGTGAGCAAACGCACAACCTTTAAAGTAATACTGCGTGGTACGCATCCCATGGGTCCCAAATCTCCAGGTTCAAGGGCATCTTCCTCCATCGAAAACATACATGAGAAACCCAGAAGATGGTACACCGTGTGATTTTGAAAGGTTTCTAAAACGCACCTCATTTCTCATCTCCTTGTGCTCGGGTTCGCCATTCCAGGTACTTTACTAGCAATCTCCCTACTTGGAGAATCAGCACCTTTAACCTCCTGTTCCCTACAGGTTGCAATTTGTCCTGAGGATGAACGGGAAGAGGGGCAACCAATGAGAGACTAGATCTAGGTGTTGGGACAGGCACAGGTCACTCTATTTTCCCATCAGGAAGAAGAATTAACCACAGGCTCAGCCTGCCGCCCAGAAGCAGAATAGGGCCTGAGGCAATCCTGCGCTCTTGCGGCCAGCTCCCAAAAAAGCGAGTTGCAAAATGGAGCCCAGGGACACTGCCTTTCACAAACCCGCAGAGTTATAAATGATAACTCTCGTCCACAAATATATTGAGGGAAGGCAACGAAGAGGATTTGAAAGCAAGGCAGAATTGCAGGAAACAGGTTTCAGGAGGTAGATTCGAATCGCCTTTAAAGCACATGAAAAGTCGCAAAACGTCGACAATGATGCCCTTGGCCAAAAAGGGCGTATGCGTTTTTTCCTGAATATATTCAGGAAAAAACGCATACGCCCTTTTTGGCCAACCAAGCAACCTGGAAAGGCAAATCAGCGCTACAAAGTAGTCTCGCTTCCCATCGGTCAAAAGGGCCATGCTGCAAAAAGTGTCAAAACCAGAAATGCAGGACAGGCCATGGAGAAATGGCAGCCTTGCTACGCTGATGGGCGGGATGTAAATTGCCAACAGCCACTCTGAAGAAGTGTACGGTGTGTCCTGAAACATCTAAAACACACAGCTTAGGGAGCATAGGGCACGTCCACTCATGGGCGTATAAATTGGGAAAACTAAAAATCAGCAAGACACAGGCACCCCAAAGTTTAGGGCTGCTCTGTTGACAAGAACCTCCACTTCATGACACCTTAAATATCCCAGGAAAGAGAAAAATGGATAAAGAAGTTGTGGTCCTTATGTACAATGGAATATCACGCAGACATGAAATCAATATCATAAGGCTAGAAGAAGCAAGATGAGTGGATTTAGGTACGACGATTCTAAGTGAAATAAGTCACACAGAAAAAGACACTTATCATAAGCTATCACTTATAGAGGGAATGTAAAAACCGCTACACTTGAACTGAATTACAAAACAGAACAGAGTCACACGTTTAGAAAACACACTATGGCTGCTTAATGGGAAAGGTGAGGTGGGGTGATGCATAAAACAAGGATTTCAAATTCGCTCAGATACCGTTCCATACACCCAATATGTAATAGAAAAGACCGACTCATTGCTCAGTGAACTGGACTCAACACCCCCTATTCACCGCACAAGAATATATGTGACTAGTAAGAATCTTAAAACCTATGTATTGATATCTGTCTGGAAGTGAGTCAAGTGGGTGTAAAGCCACATAAGCACAGCCGTGAAAAGCAGCTAAACCCCATTATAAAAATAAATTACTTTTAAAAACCCGTAAAACAAAGACAGTGAAAGAGAGAGAAATTCTTACAAAACTCGTTCAGAGGCTGTGATGCAACCTGGATTGACCATATCTAGACCCACAGCTGGATGAGACATAAGGGTGGACACACTTGGGGCTGAGAGGTTGGGTGAGGTTGGGTGAGCAAACACAGACCCTTTAAAGTAATACTGCGTGGTACCCATCCCATGGGTCCCAAATCTCCTGGTTCAAGGGCATCTTCCTACATCGAAAACATGCATGAGAAACCCAGAAGATGGTACACCGTGTGATTTTGAAAGGTTTCTAAAACGCACCTCATTTCTCATCTCCTTGTGCTCGGGTTCGCCATTCCAGGTACGTTACTAGCAATCTCCCTACTTGGAGAATCAGCACCTTTAACCTCCTGTTCCCTACAGGTTGCAATTTGTCCTGAGGATGAACGGGAAGAGGGGCAACCAATGAGAGACTAGATCTAGGTGTTGGGACAGGCACAGGTCACTCTATTTTCCCATCAGGAAGAAGAATTAACCACAGGCTCAGCCTGCCGCCCAGAAGCAGAATAGGGCCTGAGGTAATCCCGTGCTCTTACGGCCAGCTCCCAAAAAAGCGAGTTGAAAAATGGAGCCCAGGGACACTGCCATTCACAAACCCGCAGAGTTATAAATGATAACTCTCGTCCACAAATATATTGAGGGAAGGCAACGAAGAGGATTTGAAAGCAAGGCAGAATTGCAGGAAACAGGTTTCAGGAGGTAGATTCGAATCGCCTTTAAAGCACATGAAAAGTCGCAAAACGTCGACAATGATGCCCTTGGCCAAAAAGGGCGTATGCGTTTTTTCCTGAATATATTCAGGAAAAAACGCATACGCCCTTTTTGGCCAACCAAGCAACCTGGAAAGGCAAATCAGCGCTACAAAGTAGTCTCGCTTCCCATCGGTCAAAAGGGCCATGCTGCAAAAAGTGTCAAAACCAGAAATGCAGGATAGGCCATGGAGAAATGGCAGCCTTGCTACGCTGAGGGGCGGGATGTAAATTGCCAACAGCCACTCTGGAGAAGTGTACGGTGTGTCCTGAAACATCTAAAACACACAGCTTAGGGAGCATAGGGCACGTCCACTCATGGGCGTATAAATTGGGAAAATTAAAAATCAGCAAGACACAGGCACCCCAAAGTTTAGGGCTGCTCTGTTGACAAGAACCTCCACTTCATGACACCTTAAATATCCCAGGAAAGAGAAAAATGGATAAAGAAGTTGTGGTCCTTATGTACAATGGAATATCACGCAGACATGAAATCAATATCATAAGGCTAGAAGAAGCAAGATGAGTGGACTTAGGTACGATGATTCTAAGTGAAATAAGTAACACAGAAAAAGACACTTATCATAAGCTATCACTTATAGAGGGAATGTAAAAACCGCTACACTTGAACTGAGTTACAAAACAGAACAGAGTCACACGTTTAGAAAACACACTATGGCTGCTTAACGGGAAAGGTGAGGTGGGGTGATGCATAAAACAAGGGTTTCAAATTCGCTCAGATACCGTTCCATACACCCAATATGTAATAGAAAAGACCGACTCATTGCTCAGTGAACTGGACTCAACACTCCCTATTCACCGCACAAGAATATATGTGACTAGTAAGAATCTTAAAACCTATGTATTGATATCTGTCTGGAAGTGAGTCAAGTGGGTGTAAAGCCGCATAAACACAGCCGTGAAAAGCAGCTAAACCCCATTATAAAAATAAATTACTTTTAAAAACCCGTAAAACAAAGACAGTGAAAGAGAGAGAAATTCTTACAAAATTCGTTCAGAGGCTGTGATGCAACCTGGATTGACCATATCTAGACCCAAAGCTGGATGAGTCATAAGGGTGGACACACTTGCGGCTGAGAGGTTGGGTGAGGTTGGGTGAGCAAACACAGACCCTTTAAAGTAATACTGCGTGGTACCCATCCCATGGGTCCCAAATCTCCAGGTTCAAGGGCATCTTCCTACATCGAAAACATGCATGAGAAACCCAGAAGATGGTACACCGTGTGATTTTGAAAGGTTTCTAAAACGCACCTCATTTCTCATCTCCTTGTGTTCGGGTTCGCCATTCCAGCTACTTTACTAGCAATCTCCCTACTTGGAGAATCAGCACCTTTAACCTCCTGTTCCGTACAGGTTTCAATTTGTCCTAAGGATGAAAGGGAAGAGGGGCAACCAATGAGAGACTAGATCTAGGTGTTGGGACAGGCACAGGTCACTCTATTTTCCCATCAGGAAGAAGAATTAACCACAGGCTCAGCCTACCGCCGGGAACCAGAATAGGTCCTTAGGCAATCCCGTGCGTTTGCGGCCAGCTCCCAAAAAAGACAGTTGAAAAATGGAGCTCAGGGGCACTGCAATTCACAAACCTGCTGAGTTATAAATGATAACTCTCGTCCAAAAATATATTGAGGGAAGGCAACGAAGAGGATTTGAAAGCAAGGCAGAATTGCAGGAAACAGATTTCAGGAGGTAGATTCGAATCGCCTTTAAAGCACATGAAAGGTGGCAAAACGTCTACAATGATGACCTTGGCCAAAAAGAGCGTATGCGTTTTTTCCTGAATATATTCAGGAAAAAACGCATACGCTCTTTTTGGCCAACCAAACAACCTGGAAAGGCAAATCAGCGCTACAAAGTAGTCTCGCTTACCATCGGTCAAAAGGGCCATGCTGCAAAAATTTTCAAAACCAGAAATGCAGGACAGGCCATGGAGAAATGGCAGCCTTGCTACGCTGATGGGAGGGATGTAAATTGCCAACAGCCACACTGGAGAAGTGTACGGTGTGTCCTGAAACTTCGAAAAAACACAGCTTAGGGAGCATAGGGCACGTCCACTCATGGTCGTATAAATTGGGAAAACTAAAAATCAGCAAGACATAGGCACCCCAATGATTAGGGCTGCTCTGTTCACAAGAACCTCCACTTCATGACACCTTAAATATCCCAGGAAAGAAAAAAATGGATAAAGAAGTTGTGGTCCTTATGTAAAATGGAATATCACTCAGACATGAAATAAATGTCATAAGGCTAGTAGAAGCAAGATGAGTGGATTTAGGAACGACGATTCTAAGTGAACTAAGTCACACAGAAAAAGACACTTATCATAAGCTATCACTTATAGAGGGAATGTAAAAACCGCTACACTTGAGCTGAATTACAAAACAGAACAGAGTCACACGTTTAGAAAACACACTATGGCTGCTTAACGGGAAAGGTGAGGTGGGGTGATGCATAAAACAAGGGTTTCAAATTCGCTCACATACCGTTCCATACACCCAATATGTAATAGACAAGACCTACTCCTTGCTCAGTGAACTGGACACAACACCCCCTATTCACCGCACAAGAATATATCTGACTAGTAAGAATCGTAAAACCTATGTATTGATATCTCTCTGGAAGTGAGTCAAGTGGGTGTAAAGCCGCATCAACACAGCCGTGAAAGGCCGCTAAACACCATTATAAAAATAAATTACTTTTAAAAACCCGTAAAACAAAGACAGTGAAAGAGAGAGAAATTCTTCCAAAATTCGGTCAGGGGCTGTGATGCAACCTGGATTGACCATATCTAGACACACAGCTGGATGAGACATAAGGGTGGACACTCTTGGGGCTGAGAGGTTGGGTGAGGTTGGGTGAGCAAACGCACAACCTTTAAAGTAATACTGCGTGGTACGCATCCCATGGGTCCCAAATCTCCAGGTTCAAGGGCATCTTCCTCCATCGAAAACATACATGAGAAACCCAGAAGATGGTACACCGTGTGATTTTGAAAGGTTTCTAAAACGCACCTCATTTCTCATCTCCTTGTGCTCGGGTTCGCCATTCCAGGTACTTTACTAGCAATCTCCCTACTTGGAGAATCAGCACCTTTAACCTCCTGTTCCCTACAGGTTGCAATTTGTCCTGAGGATGAACGGGAAGAGGGGCAACCAATGAGAGACTAGATCTAGGTGTTGGGACAGGCACAGGTCACTCTATTTTCCCATCAGGAAGAAGAATTAACCACAGGCTCAGCCTGCCGCCCAGAAGCAGAATAGGGCCTGAGGCAATCCTGCGCTCTTGCGGCCAGCTCCCAAAAAAGCGAGTTGCAAAATGGAGCCCAGGGACACTGCCTTTCACAAACCCGCAGAGTTATAAATGATAACTCTCGTCCACAAATATATTGAGGGAAGGCAACGAAGAGGATTTGAAAGCAAGGCAGAATTGCAGGAAACAGGTTTCAGGAGGTAGATTCGAATCGCCTTTAAAGCACATGAAAAGTCGCAAAACGTCGACAATGATGCCCTTGGCCAAAAAGGGCGTATGCGTTTTTTCCTGAATATATTCAGGAAAAAACGCATACGCCCTTTTTGGCCAACCAAGCAACCTTGAAAGGCAAATCAGCGCTACAAAGTAGTCTCGCTTCCCATCGGTCAAAAGGGCCATGCTGCAAAAAGTGTCAAAACCAGAAATGCAGGACAGGCCATGGAGAAATGGCAGCCTTGCTACGCTGATGGGCGGGATGTAAATTGCCAACAGCCACTCTGAAGAAGTGTACGGTGTGTCCTGAAACATCTAAAACACACAGCTTAGGGAGCATAGGGCACGTCCACTCATGGGCGTATAAATTGGGAAAACTAAAAATCAGCAAGACACAGGCACCCCAAAGTTTAGGGCTGCTCTGTTGACAAGAACCTCCACTTCATGACACCTTAAATATCCCAGGAAAGAGAAAAATGGATAAAGAAGTTGTGGTCCTTATGTACAATGGAATATCACGCAGACATGAAATCAATATCATAAGGCTAGAAGAAGCAAGATGAGTGGACTTAGGTACGATGATTCTAAGTGAAATAAGTCACACAGAAAAAGACACTTATCATAAGCTATCACTTATAGAGGGAATGTAAAAACCGCTACACTTGAACTGAGTTACAAAACAGAACAGAGTCACACGTTTAGAAAACACACTATGGCTGCTTAACGGGAAAGGTGAGGTGGGGTGATGCATAAAACAAGGGTTTCAAATTGGCTCAGATACCGTTCCATACACCCAATATGTAATAGAAAAGACCGACTCCTTGCTCAGTGAACTGGACTCAACACCCCCTATTCACCGCACAAGAATATATGTGACTAGTAAGAATCTTAAAACCTATGTATTGATATCTGTCTGGAAGTGAGTCAAGTGGGTGTAAAGCCGCATAAACACAGCCGTGAAAAGCAGCTAAACCCCATTATAAAAATAAATTACTTTTAAAAACCCGTAAAACAAAGACAGTGAAAGAGAGAGAAATTCTTACAAAATTCGTTCAGAGGCTGTGATGCAACCTGGATTGAACATATCTAGACCCACAGCTGGATGAGACATAAGGGTGGACACACTTGGGGCTGAGAGGTTGGGTGAGGTTGGGTGAGCAAACACAGACCCTTTAAAGTAATACTGCATGGTACCCATCCCATGGGTCCCAAATCTCCAGGTTCAAGGGCATCTTCCTACATCGAAAACATGCATGAGAAACCCAGAAGATGGTACACCGTGTGATTTTGAAAGGTTTCTAAAACGCACCTCATTTCTCATCTCCTTGTGCTCGGGTTCGCCATTCCAGGTACGTTACTAGCAATCTCCCTACTTGGAGAATCAGCACCTTTAACCTCCTGTTCCCTACAGGTTGCAATTTGTCCTGAGGATGAACGGGAAGAGGGGCAACCAATGAGAGACTAGATCTAGGTGTTGGGACAGGCACAGGTCACTCTATTTTCCCATCAGGAAGAAGAATTAACCACAGGCTCAGCCTGCCGCCCAGAAGCAGAATAGGGCCTGAGGCAATCCCGCGCTCTTACGGCCAGCTCCCAAAAAAGCGAGTTGAAAAATGGAGCCCAGGGACACTGCCATTCACAAACCCGCAGAGTTATAAATGATAACTCTCGTCCACAAATATATTGAGGGAAGACAACGAAGAGGATTTGAAAGCAAGGCAGAATTGCAGGAAACAGGTTTCAGGAGGTAGATTCGAATCGCCTTTAAAGCACATGAAAAGTCGCAAAACGTCGACAATGATGCCCTTGGCCAAAAAGGGCGTATGCGTTTTTTCCTGAATATATTCAGGAAAAAACGCATACGCCCTTTTTGGCCAACCAAGCAACCTGGAAAGGCAAATCAGCGCTACAAAGTAGTCTCGCTTCCCATCGGTCAAAAGGGCCATGCTGCAAAAAGTGTCAAAACCAGAAATGCAGGACAGGCCATGGAGAAATGGCAGCCTTGCTACGCTGAGGGGCGGGATGTAAATTGCCAACAGCCACTCTGGAGAAGTGTACGGTGTGTCCTGAAACATCTAAAACACACAGCTTAGGGAGCATAGGGCACGTCCACTCATGGGCGTATAAATTGGGAAAACTAAAAATCAGCAAGACACAGGCACCCCAAAGTTTAGGGCTGCTCTGTTGACAAGAACCTCCACTTCATGACACCTTAAATATCCCAGGAAAGAGAAAAATGGATAAAGAAGTTGTGGTCCTAATGTACAATGGAATATCACGCAGACATGAAATCAATATCATAAGGCTAGTAGAAGCAAGATGAGTGGACTTAGGTACGATGATTCTAAGTGAAATAAGTCACACAGAAAAAGACACTTATCATAAGCTATCACTTATAGAGGGAATGTAAAAACCGCTACACTTGAACTGAGTTACAAAACAGAACAGAGTCACACGTTTAGAAAACACACTATGGCTGCTTAACGGGAAAGGTGAGGTGGGGTGATGCATAAAACAAGGGTTTCAAATTCGCTCAGATACCGTTCCATACACCCAATATGTAATAGACAACACCGACTCATTGCTCAGTGAACTGGACTCAACACCCCCTATTCACCGCACAAGAATATATGTGACTAGTAAGAACCTTAAAACCTATGTATTGATATCTGTCTGGAAGTGAGTCAAGTGGGTGTAAAGCCGCATAAACACAGCCGTGAAAAGCAGCTAAACCCCATTATAAAAATAAATTACTTTTAAAAACCCGTAAAACAAAGACAGTGAAAGAGAGAGAAATTCTTACAAAATTCGTTCAGAGGCTGTGATGCAACCTGGATTGACCATATCTAGACCCACAGCTGGATGAGACATAAGGGTGGACACACTTGGGGCTGAGAGGTTGGGTGAGGTTGGGTGAGCAAACACAGACCCTTTAAAGTAATACTGCGTGGTACCCATCCCATGGGTCCCAAATCTCCAGGTTCAAGGGCATCTTCCTACATCGAAAACATGCATGAGAAACCCAGAAGATGGTACACCGTGTGATTTTGAAAGGTTTCTAAAACGCACCTCATTTCTCATCTCCTTGTGCTCGGGTTCGCCATTCCAGGTACGTTACTAGCAATCTCCCTACTTGGAGAATCAGCACCTTTAACCTCCTGTTCCCTACAGGTTGCAATTTGTCCTGAGGATGAACGGGAAGAGGGGCAACCAATGAGAGACTAGATCTAGGTGTTGGGACAGGCACAGGTCACTCTATTTTCCCATCAGGAAGAAGAATTAACCACAGGCTCAGCCTACCGCCGGGAACCAGAATAGGGCCTTAGGCAATCCCGTGCGTTTGCGGCCAGCTCCCAAAAAAGACAGTTGAAAAATGGAGCTCAGGGGCACTGCAATTCACAAACCTGCTGAGTTATAAATGATAACTCTCGTCAAAAAATACATTGAGGGAAGGCAACGAAGAGGATTTGAAAGCAAGGCAGAATTGCAGGAAACAGATTTCAGGAGGTAGATTCGAATCGCCTTTAAAGCACATGAAAGGTGGCAAAACGTCGACAATGATGACCTTGGCCAAAAAGAGCGTATGCGTTTTTTCCTGAATATATTCAGGAAAAAACGCATACGCCCTTTTTGGCCAACCAAGCAACCTGGAAAGGCAAATCAGCGCTACAAAGAAGTCTCGCTTCCCATCGGTCAAAAGGGCCATGCTGCAAAAATTTTCAAAACCAGAAATGCAGGACAGGCCATGGAGAAATGGCAGCCTTGCTACGCGGATGGGAGGGATGTAAATTGCCAACAGCCACACTGGAGAAGTGTACGGTGTGTCCTGAAACTTCGAAAAAACACAGCTTAGGGAGCATAGGGCACGTCCACTCATGGTCGTATAAATTGGGAAAACTAAAAATCAGCAAGACACAGGCACCCCAATGATTAGGGCTGCTCTGTTGACAAGAACCTCCACTTCATGACACCTTAAATATCCCAGGAAAGAAAAAAATGGATAAAGAAGTTGTGGTCCTTATGTAAAATGGAATATCACTCAGACATGAAATAAATGTCATAAGGGTAGTAGAAGCAAGATGAGTGGATTTAGGAACGACGATTCTAAGTGAAATAAGTCACACAGAAAAAGACACTTATCATAAGCTATCACTTATAGAGGGAATGTAAAAACCGCTACACTTGAACTGAATTACAAAACAGAACAGAGTCACACGTTTAGAAAACACACTATGGCTGCTTAACGGGAAAGGTGAGGTGGGGTGATGCATAAAACAAGGGTTTCAAATTCGCTCACATACCGTTCCATACACCCAATATGTAATAGACAAGACCTACTCCTTGCGCAGTGAACTGGACACAACACCCCCTATTCACCGCACAAGAATATATCTGACTAGTAAGAATCGTAAAACCTATGTATTGATATCTCTCTGGAAGTGAGTCAAGTGGGTGTAAAGCCGCATCAACACAGCCGTGAAAGGCCGCTAAACACCATTATAAAAATAAATTACTTTTAAAAACCCGTAAAACAAATACAGTGAAAGAGAGAGAAATTCTTCCAAAATTCGGTCAGGGGCTGTGATGCAACCTGGATTGACCATATCTAGACTCACAGCTGGATGAGACATAAGGGTGGACACTCTTGGGGCTGAGAGGTTGGGTGAGGTTGGGTGAGCAAACGCACAACCTTTAAAGTAATACTGCGTGGTACGCATCCCATGGGTCCCAAATCTCCAGGTTCAAGGGCATCTTCCTCCATCGAAAACATACATGAGAAACCCAGAAGATGGTACACCGTGTGATTTTGAAAAGTTTCTAAAACGCACCTCATTTCTCATCTCCTTGTGCTCGGGTTCGCCATTCCAGGTACTTTACTAGCAATCTCCCTACTTGGAGAATCAGCACCTTTAACCTCCTGTTCCCTACAGGTTGCAATTTGTCCTGAGGATGAACGGGAAGAGGGGCAACCAATGAGAGACTAGATCTAGGTGTTGGGACAGGCACAGGTCACTCTATTTTCCCATCAGGAAGAAGAATTAACCACAGGCTCAGCCTGCTGCCCAGAAGCAGAATAGGGCCTGAGGCAATCCCGCGCTCTTATGGCCAGCTCCCAAAAAAGCGAGTTGAAAAATGGAGCCCAGGGACACTGCCATTCACAAACCCGCAGAGTTATAAATGATAACTCTCATCCACAAATATATTGAGGGAAGGCAACGAAGAGGATTTGAAAGCAAGGCAGAATTGCAGGAAACAGGTTTCAGGAGGTAGATTCGAATCGCCTTTAAAGCACATGAAAAGTCGCAAAACGTAGACAATGATGCCCTTGGCCAAAAAGGGCGTATGCGTTTTTTCCTGAATATATTCAGGAAAAAACGCATACGCCCTTTTTGGCCAACCAAGCAACCTGGAAAGGCAAATCAGCGCTACAAAGTAGTCTCGCTTCCCATCGGTCAAAAGGGCCATGCTGCAAAAAGTGTCAAAACCAGAAATGCAGGACAGGCCATGGAGAAATGGCAGGCTTGCTACGCTGAGGGGCGGGATGTAAATTGCCAACAGCCACTCTGGAGAAGTGTACGGTGTGTCCTGAAACATCTAAAACACACAGCTTAGGGAGCATAGGGCACGTCCACTCATGGGCGTATAAATTGGGAAAACTAAAAATCAGCAAGACACAGGCACCCCAAAGTTTAGGGCTGCTCTGTTGACAAGAACCTCCACTTCATGACACCTTAAATATCCCAGGAAAGAGAAAAATGGATAAAGAAGTTGTGGTCCTTATGTACAATGCAATATCACTCAGACATGAAATCAATGTCATAAGGCTAGTAGAAGCAAGATGAGTGGACTTAGGTACGATGATTCTAAGTGAAATAAGTCACACAGAAAAAGACACTTATCATAAGCTATCACTTATAGAGGGAATGTAAAAACCGCTACACTTGAACTGAGTTACAAAACAGAACAGAGTCACACGTTTAGAAAACACACTATGGCTGCTTAACGGGAAAGGTGAGGTGGGGTGATGCATAAAACAAGGGTTTCAAATTCGCTCAGATACCGTTCCATACACCCAATATGTAATAGACAACACCGACTCATTGCTCAGTGAACTGGACTCAACACCCCCTATTCACCGCACAAGAATATATGTGACTAGTAAGACCCTTAAAACCTATGTATTGATATCTGTCTGGAAGTGAGTCAAGTGGGTGTAAAGCCGCATAAACACAGCCGTGAAAAGCAGCTAAACCCCATTATAAAAATAAATTACTTTTAAAAACCCGTAAAACAAAGACAGTGAAAGAGAGAGAAATTCTTACAAAATTCGTTCAGAGGCTGTGATGCAACCTGGATTGACCATATCTAGACCCACAGCTGGATGAGACATAAGGGTGGACACACTTGGGGCTGAGAGGTTGGGTGAGGTTGGGTGAGCAAACACAGACCCTTTAAAGTAATACTGCGTGGTACCCATCCCATGGGTCCCAAATCTCCAGGTTCAAGGGCATCTTCCTACATCGAAAACATGCATGAGAAACCCAGAAGATGGTACACCGTGTGATTTTGAAAGGTTTCTAAAACGCACCTCATTTCTCATCTCCTTGTGCTCGGGTTCGCCATTCCAGGTACGTTACTAGCAATCTCCCTACTTGGAGAATCAGCACCTTTAACCTCCTGTTCCCTACAGGTTGCAATTTGTCCTGAGGATGAACGGGAAGAGGGGCAACCAATGAGAGACTAGATCTAGGTGTTGGGACAGGCACAGGTCACTCTATTTTCCCATCAGGAAGAAGAATTAACCACAGGCTCAGCCTACCGCCGGGAACCAGAATAGGGCCTTAGGCAATCCCGTGCGTTTGCGGCCAGCTCCCAAAAAAGACAGTTGAAAAATGGAGCTCAGGGGCACTGCAATTCACAAACCTGCTGAGTTATAAATGATAACTCTCGTCCACAAATATATTGAGGGAAGGCAACGAAGAGGATTTGAAAGCAAGGCAGAATTGCAGGAAACAGGTTTCAGGAGGTAGATTCGAATCGCCATTAAAGCACATGAAAAGTCGCAAAACGTCGACAATGATGCCCTTGGCCAAAAAGGGCGTATGCGTTTTTTCCTGAATATATTCAGGAAAAAACGCATACGCCCTTTTTGGCCAACCAAGCAACCTGGAAAGGCAAATCAGCGCTACAAAGTAGTCTCGCTTCCCATCGGTCAAAAGGGCCATGCTGCAAAAAGTGTCAAAACCAGAAATGCAGGACAGGCCATGGAGAAATGGCAGCCTTGCTACGCTGAGGGGCGGGATGTAAATTGCCAACAGCCACTCTGGAGAAGTGTACGGTGTGTCCTGAAACATCTAAAACACACAGCTTAGGGAGCATAGGGCACGTCCACTCATGGGCGTAAAAATTGGGAAAACTAAAAATCAGCAAGACACAGGCACCCCAAAGTTTAGGGCTGCTCTGTTGACAAGAACCTCCACTTCATGACACCTTAAATATCCCAGGAAAGAGAAAAATGGATAAAGAAGTTGTGGTCCTTATGTACAATGGAATATCACGCAGACATGAAATCAATATCATAAGGCTAGAAGAAGCAAGATGAGTGGACTTAGGTACGATGATTCTAAGTGAAATAAGTAACACAGAAAAAGACACTTATCATAAGCTATCACTTATAGAGGGAATGTAAAAACCGCTACACTTGAACTGAGTTACAAAACAGAACAGAGTCACACGTTTAGAAAACACACTATGGCTGCTTAACGGGAAAGGTGAGGTGGGGTGATGCATAAAACAAGGGTTTCAAATTCGCTCAGATACCGTTCCATACACCCAATATGTAATAGACAACACCGACTCATTGCTCAGTGAACTGGACTCAACACCCCCTATTCACCGCACAAGAATATATGTGACTAGTAAGAACCTTAAAACCTATGTATTGATATCTGTCTGGAAGTGAGTCAAGTGGGTGTAAAGCCGCATAAACACAGCCGTGAAAAGCAGCTAAACCCCATTATAAAAATAAATTACTTTTAAAAACCCGTAAAACAAAGACAGTGAAAGAGAGAGAAATTCTTACAAAATTCGTTCAGAGGCTGTGATGCAACCTGGATTGACCATATCTAGACCCAAAGCTGGATGAGTCATAAGGGTGGACACACTTGGGGCTGAGAGGTTGGGTGAGGTTGGGTGAGCAAACACAGACCCTTTAAAGTAATACTGCGTGGTACCCATCCCATGGGTCCCAAATCTCCAGGTTCAAGGGCATCTTCCTACATCGAAAACATGCATGAGAAACCCAGAAGATGGTACACCGTGTGATTTTGAAAGGTTTCTAAAACGCACCTCATTTCTCATCTCCTTGTGTTCGGATTCGCCATTCCATCTACTTTACTAGCAATCTCCCTACTTGGAGAATCAGCACCTTTAACCTCCTGTTCCGTACAGGTTGCAATTTGTCCTAAGGATGAAAGGGAAGAGGGGCAACCAATGAGAGACTAGATCTAGGTGTTGGGACAGGCACAGGTCACTCTATTTTCCCATCAGGAAGAAGAATTAACCACAGGCTCAGCCTACCGCCGGGAACCAGAATAGGGCCTCAGGCAATCCCGTTTGTTTGCGGCCAGCTCCCAAAAAAGACAGTTGAAAAATGGAGCTCAGGGGCACTGCAATTCACAAACCTGCTGAGTTATAAATGATAACTCTCGTCCAAAAATATATTGAGGGAAGGCAACGAAGAGGATTTGAAAGCAAGGCAGAATTGCAGGAAACAGATTTCAGGAGGTAGATTCGAATCGCCTTTAAAGCACATGAAAGGTGGCAAAACGTCGACAATGATGACCTTGGCCAAAAAGAGCGTATGCGTTTTTTCCTGAATATATTCAGGAAAAAACGCATACGCTCTTTTTGGCCAACCAAACAACCTGGAAAGGCAAATCAGCGCTACAAAGAAGTCTCGCTTCCCATCGGTCAAAAGGGCCATGCTGCAAAAAGTGTCAAAACCAGAAATGCAGGACAGGCCATGGAGAAATGGCAGCCTTGCTACGTGGATGGGAGGGATGTAAATTGCCAACAGCCACACTGGAGAAGTGTACGGTGTGTCCTGAAACTTCGAAAAAACACAGCTTAGGGAGCATAGGGCACGTCTACTCATGGTCGTATAAATTGGGAAAACTAAAAATCAGCAAGACACAGGCACCCCAATGATTAGGGCTGCTCTGTTGACAAGAACCTCCACTTCATGACACCTTAAATATCCCAGGAAAGAAAAAAATGGATAAAGAAGTTGTGGTCCTTATGTAATATGGAATATCACTCAGACATGAAATAAATGTCATAAGGCTAGTAGAAGCAAGATGAGTGGATTTAGGAACGACGATTCTAAGTGAAATAAGTCACACAGAAAAAGACACTTATCATAAGCTATCACTTATAGAGGGAATGTAAAAACCGCTACACTTGAACTGAATTACAAAACAGAACAGAGTCACACGTTTAGAAAACACACTATGGCTGCTTAACGGGAAAGGTGAGGTGGGGTGATGCATAAAACAAGGGTTTCAAATTCGCTCACATACCGTTCCATACACCCAATATGTAATAGACAAGACCTACTCCTTGCTCAGTGAACTGGACACAACACCCCCTATTCACCGCACAAGAATATATCTGACTAGTAAGAATCGTAAAACCTATGTATTGATATCTCTCTGGAAGTGAGTCAAGTGGGTGTAAAGCCGCATCAACACAGCCGTGAAAGGCCGCTAAACCCCATTATAAAAATAAATTACTTTTAAAAACCCGTAAAACAAAGACAGTGAAAGAGAGGGAAATTCTTCCAAAATTCGGTCAGGGGCTGTGATGCAACCTGGATTGACCATATCTAGACACACAGCTGGATGAGACATAAGGGTGGACACTCTTGGGGCTGAGAGGTTGGGTGAGGTTGGGTGAGCAAACACAGACCCTTTAAAGTAATACTGCGTGGTACCCATCCCATGGGTCCCAAATCTCCAGGTTCAAGGGCATCTTCCTACATCGAAAACATGCATGAGAAACCCAGAAGATGGTACACCGTGTGATTTTGAAAGGTTTCTAAATCGCACCTCATGTCTCATCTCCTTGTGCTCGGGTTCACCTTTCCAGCTACTTTACTAGCAATCTCCCTACTTGGAGAATCAGCACCTTTAACCTCCTGTTCCCTACAGGTTGCAATTTGTCCTGAGGATGAACGGGAAGAGGGGCAACCAATGAGAGACTAGATCTAGGTGTTGGGACAGGCACAGGTCACTCTATTTTCCCATCAGGAAGAAGAATTAACCACAGGCTCAGCCTGCCGCCCAGAAGCAGAATAGGGCCTGAGGCAATCCCGCGCTCTTGCGGCCAGCTCCCAAAAAAGCGAGTTGCAAAATGGAGCCCAGGGACACTGCCTTTCACAAACCCGCAGAGTTATAAATGATAACTCTCGTCCACAAATATATTGAGGGAAGGCAACGAAGAGGATTTGAAAGCAAGGCAGAATTGCAGGAAACAGGTTTCAGGAGGTAGATTCGAATCGCCTTTAAAGCACATGAAAAGTCGCAAAACGTCGACAATGATGCCCTTGGCCAAAAAGGGCGTATGCGTTTTTTCCTGAATATATTCAGGAAAAAACGCATACGCCCTTTTTGGCCAACCAAGCAACCTTGAAAGGCAAATCAGCGCTACAAAGTAGTCTCGCTTCCCATCGGTCAAAAGGGCCATGCTGCAAAAAGTGTCAAAACCAGAAATGCAGGACAGGCCATGGAGAAATGGCAGCCTTGCTACGCTGAGGGGCGGGATGTAAATTGCCAACAGCCACTCTGAAGAAGTGTACGGTGTGTCCTGAAACATCTAAAACACACAGCTTAGGGAGCATAGGGCACGTCCACTCATGGGCGTATAAATTGGGAAAACTAAAAATCAGCAAGACACAGGCACCCCAAAGTTTAGGGCTGCTCTGTTGACAAGAACCTCCACTTCATGACACCTTAAATATCCCAGGAAAGAGAAAAATGGATAAAGAAGTTGTGGTCCTTATGTACAATGGAATATCACGCAGACATGAAATCAATATCATAAGGCTAGTAGAAGCAAGATGAGTGGATTTAGGAACGACGATTCTAAGTGAAATAAGTCACACAGAAAAAGACACTTATCATAAGCTATCACTTATAGAGGGAATGTAAAAACCGCTACACTTGAACTGAATTACAAAACAGAACAGAGTCACACGTTTAGAAAACACACTATGGCTGCTTAACGGGAAAGGTGAGGTGGGGTGATGCATAAAACAAGGGTTTCAAATTCGCTCACATACCGTTCCATACACCCAATATGTAATAGACAAGACCTACTCCTTGCTCAGTGAACTGGACACAACACCCCCTATTCACCGCACAAGAATATATCTGACTAGTAAGAATCATAAAACCTATGTATTGATATCTCTCTGGAAGTGAGTCAAGTCGGTGTAAAGCCGCATCAACACAGCCGTGAAAGGCCGCTAAACCCCATTATAAAAATAAATTACTTTTAAAAACCCGTAAAACAAAGACAGTGAAAGAGAGAGTAATTCTTCCAAAATTCGGTCAGGGGCTGTGATGCAACCTGGATTGACCATATCTAGACACACAGCTGGATGAGACAAAGGGTGGACACTCTTGGGGCTGAGAGGTTGGGTGAGGTTGGGTGAGCAAACACAGACCCTTTAAAGTAATACTGCGTGGTACCCATCCCATGGGTCCCAAATCTCCAGGTTCAAGGGCATCTTCCTACATCGAAAACATGCATGAGAAACCCAGAAGATGGTACACCGTGTGATTTTGAAAGGTTTCTAAAACGCACCTCATTTCTCATCTCCTTGTGCTCGGGTTCGCCATTCCAGGTACGTTACTAGCAATCTCCCTACTTGGAGAATCAGCACCTTTAACCTCCTGTTCCCTACAGGTTGCAATTTGTCCTGAGGATGAACGGGAAGAGGGGCAACCAATGAGAGACTAGATCTAGGTGTTGGGACAGGCACAGGTCACTCTATTTTCCCATCAGGAAGAAGAATTAACCACAGGCTCAGCCTACCGCCGGGAACCAGAATAGGGCCTTAGGCAATCCCGTGCGTTTGCGGCCAGCTCCCAAAAAAGACAGTTGAAAAATGGAGCTCAGGGGCACTGCAATTCACAAACCTGCTGAGTTATAAATGATAACTCTCGTCCACAAATATATTGAGGGAAGGCAACGAAGAGGATTTGAAAGCAAGGCAGAATTGCAGGAAACAGGTTTCAGGAGGTAGATTCGAATCGCCTTTAAAGCACATGAAAAGTCGCAAAACGTCGACAATGATGCCCTTGGCCAAAAAGGGCGTATGCGTTTTTTCCTGAATATATTCAGGAAAAAACGCATACGCCCTTTTTGGCCAACCAAGCAACCTGGAAAGCAAATCAGCGCTACAAAGTAGTCTCGCTTCCCGTCGGTCAAAAGGGCCATGCTGCAAAAAGTGTCAAAACCAGAAATGCAGGACAGGCCATGGAGAAATGGCAGCCTTGCTACGCTGAGGGGCGGGATGTAAATTGCCAACAGCCAATCTGGAGAAGTGTACGGTGTGTCCTGAAACATCTAAAACACACAGCTTAGGGAGCATAGGGCACGTCCACTCATGGGCGTATAAATTGGGAAAACTAAAAATCAGCAAGACACAGGCACCCCAAAGTTTAGGGCTGCTCTGTTGACAAGAACCTCCACTTCATGACACCTTAAATATCCCAGGAAAGAGAAAAATGGATAAAGAAGTTGTGGTCCTTATGTACAATGGAATATCACGCAGACATGAAATCAATATCATAAGGCTAGAAGAAGCAACATGAATGGACTTAGGTACGATGATTCTAAGTGAAATAAGTCACACAGAAAAAGACACTTATCATAAGCTATCACTTATAGAGGGAATGTAAAAACCGCTACACTTGAACTGAGTTACAAAACAGAACAGAGTCACACGTTTAGAAAACACACTATGGCTGCTTAACGGGAAAGGTGAGGTGGGGTGATGCATAAAACAAGGGTTTCAAATTGGCTCAGATACCGTTCCATACACCCAATATGTAATAGACAACACCGACTCATTGCTCAGTGAACTGGACTCAAAACCCCCTATTCACCGCACAAGAATATATGTGACTAGTAAGAATCTTAAAACCTATGTATTGATATCTGTCTGGAAGTGAGTCAACTGGGTGTAAAGCTGCATAAACACAGCCGTGAAAAGCAGCTAAACCCCATTATAAAAATAAATTACTTTTAAAAAACCGTAAAACAAAGACAGTGAAAGAGAGAGAAATTCTTACAAAATTCGTTCAGAGGCTGTGATGCAACCTGGATTGACCATATCTAGACCCACAGCTGGATGAGACATAAGGGTGGACCCACTTGGGGCTGAGAGTTTGGGTGAGGTTGGGTGAGCAAACACAGACCCTTTAAAGTAATACTGCGTGGTACCCATCCCATGGGTCCCAAATCTCCAGGTTCAAGGGCATCTTCCTACATCGAAAACATGCATGAGAAACCCAGAAGATGGTACACCGTGTGATTTTGAAAGGTTTCTAAAACGCACCTCATTTCTCATCTCCTTGTGTTCGGGTTCGCCATTCCAGCTACTTTACTAGCAATCTCCCTACTTGGAGAATCAGCACCTTTAACCTCCTGTTCCGTACAGGTTGCAATTTGTCCTGAGGATGAAAGGGAAGAGGGGCAACCAATGAGAGACTAGATCTAGGTGTTGGGACAGGCACAGGTCACTCTCTTTTCCCATCAGAAAAAAGAATTAACCACAGGCTCAGCCTACCGCCGGGAACCAGTATAGTGCCTTAGGCAATCCCGCGCTCTTACAGCCAGCTCCCAAAAAAGACAGTTGAAAAATGGAGCTCAGGGGCACTGCAATTCACAAACCTGCTGAGTTATAAATGATAACTCTCGTCCAAAAATATATTGAGGGAAGGCAACGAAGAGGATTTGAAAGCAAGGCAGAATTGCAGGAAACAGATTTCAGGAGGTAGATTCGAATCGCCTTTAAAGCACATGAAAGGTGGCAAAACGTCGACAATGATGACCTTGGCCAAAAAGAGCGTATGCGTTTTTCCTGAATATATTCAGGAAAAAACGCATACGCCCTTTTTGGCCAACCAAGCAACCTGGAAAGGGAAATCAGCGCTACAAAGTAGTCTCGCTTCCCATCGGTCAAAAGGGCCATGCTGCAAAAAGTGTGAAAACCAGAAATGCAGGACAGGCCATGGAGAAATGGCAGCCTTGCTACGCTGATGGGCGGGATGTAAATTGCCAACAGCCACTCTGAAGAAGTGTACGGTGTGTCCTGAAACATCTAAAACACACAGCTTAGGGAGCATAGGGCACGTCCACTCATGGGCGTATAAATTGGGAAAACTAAAAATCAGCAAGACACAGGCACCCCAAAGTTTAGGGCTGCTCTGTTGACAAGAACCTCCACTTCATGACACCTTAAATATCCCAGGAAAGAGAAAAATGGATAAAGAAATTGTGGTCCTTATGTACAATGGAATATCACGCAGACATGAAATCAAGGTCATAAGGCTAGTACAAGCAAGATGAGTGGACTTAGGTACGACGATTCTAAGTGAAATAAGTCACACAGAAAAAGACACTTATCATAAGCTATCACTTATAGAGGGAATGTAAAAACCGCTACACTTGAACTGAGTTACAAAACAGAACAGAGTCACACGTTTAGAAAACACACTATGGCTGCTTAAAGGGAAAGGTGAGGTGGGGTGATGCATAAAACAAGGGTTTCAAATTCGCTCAGATACCGTTCCATACACCCAATATGCAATAGAAAAGACCGACACCTTGCTCAGTGACCTGGACTCAACACCCCCTATTCACCACACAAGAATATATGTGACTAGTAAGAATCTTAAAACCTATGTATTGATATCTGTCTGGAAGTGAGTCAAGTGGGTGTAAAGCCGCATAAACACAGCCGTGAAAAGCAGATAAACCCCATTATATAAAAAAATTACTTTTAAAAACCCGTAAAACAAAGACAGTGAAAGAGAGAGAAATTCTTACAAAATTCGTTCAGAGGCTGTGATGCAACCTGGATTAACCATATCTAGACCCACAGCTGGATGAGACATAAGGGTGGACACACTTGGGGCTGAGAGGTTGGGTGAGGTTGGGTGAGCAAACACAGACCCTTTAAAGTAATACTGCGTGGTACCCATCCCATGGGTCCCAAATCTCCAGGTTCAAGGGCATCTTCCTACATCGAAAACATGCATGAGAAACCCAGAAGATGGTACACCGTGTGATTTTGAAAGGTTTCTAAAACGCACCTCATTTCTCAACTCCTTGTGCTCGGGTTCGCCATTCCAGGTACGTTACTAGCAATCTCCCTACTTGAAGAATCAGCACCTTTAACCTCCTGTTCCCTACAGGTTGCAATTTGTCCTGAGGATGAACGGGAAGAGGGGCAACCAATGAGAGACTAGATCTAGGTGTTGGGACAGGCACAGGTCACTCTATTTTCCCATCAGGAAGAAGAATTAACCACAGGCTCAGCCTGCCGCCCAGAAGCAGAATAGGGCCTGAGGCAATCCCGCGCTCTTGCGGCCAGCTCCCAAAAAAGCGAGTTGAAAAATGGAGCCCAGGGACACTGCCATTCAAAAAACCGCAGAGTTATAAATGATAACTCTCGTCCACAAATATATTGAGGGAGGGCAACGAAGAGGATTTGAAAGCAAGGCAGAATTGCAGGAAACAGGTTTCAGGAGGTAGATTCGAATCGCCTTTAAAGCACATGAAAGGCGGGAAAACGTCGACAATGATGCCCTTGGCCAAAAAGGGCGTATGTGTTTTTTCCTGAATATATTCAGGAAAAAACGCATACGCCCTTTTTGGCCAACCAAGCAACGTGGAAAGGCAAATCAGCGCTACAAGGAAGTCTCGCTTCCCATCGGTCAAAAGGGCCATGTTTCAAAAAGTGTCAAAACCAGAAATGCAGGACAGGCCATGGAGAAATGGCAGCCTTGCTACACTGATGGGTGGGATGTAAATTACCAACAGCCACTCTGGAGAAGTGTACGGTGTGTCCTGAAACATCGAAAAAACACAGCTTAGGGAGCATAGGGCACGTCCACTCATGGGCGTATAAATTGGGAAAACTAAAAATCAGCAAGACACAGGCACCCCAAAGTTTAGGGCTGCTCTGTTGACAAGAACCTCCACTTCATGACACCTTAAATATCCCAGGAAAGAGAAAAATGGATAAAGAAGTTGTGGTCCTTAAGTACAATGGAATATCACTCAGACATGAAATCAATGTCATAAGGCTAGGAGAAGCAAGATGATTGGATTTAGGTACGACGATTCTAAGTGAAATAAGTCACACAGAAAAAGACACTTATCATAAGCTATCACTTATAGAGGGAATGTAAAAACCGCTACACTTGAACTGAATTACAAAACAGAACAGAGTCACACGTTTAGAAAACACACTATGTCTGCTTAACGGGAAAGGTGAGGTGGGGTGATGCATAAAACAAGGGTTTCAAATTCGCTGAGATACCGATCCATACACCCAATATGTAATAGACAAGACCTACTCCTTGCTCAGTGAACTGGACTCAACACCCCCTATTCACCGCACAAGAATATATCTGACTAGTAAGAATCGTAAAACCTATGTATTGATATCTGTCTGGAAGTGAGTCAAGTGGGTGCAAAGCCTCATAAACACAGCCGTGAAAAGGAGCTAAACCCCATTATAAAAATAAATTACTTTAAAAAACACATAAAACAAAGACAGTGAAAGAGAGATAAATTCTTACACAATTCGTTCAGGGGCTGTGATGCAACCTGGATTGACCATATCTAGACCCACAGCTGGATGAGACATAAGGGTGGACACTCTTGGGGCTGAGAGGTTGGGTGAGGTTGGGTGAGCAAACGCAGAACCTTTAAAGTAATACTGCATGGTACCCATCCCATGGGTCCCAAATCTCCAGGTTCAAGGGCATCTTCCTACATCAAAAACATGCATGAGAAACCCAGAAGATGGTACACCGTGTGATTTTGAAAGGTTTTTAAAACGCTCCTCATTTCTCATCTCCTTGTGCTCGGGTTCGCCATTCCAGCTACTTTACTAGCAAACTCCCTACGTGGAGAATCAGCACCTTTAACCTCCTGTTCCCTACAGGTTGCAATTGGTCCTGAGGATGAACGGGAAGAGGGGCAACCAATGAGAGACTAGATCTAGGTGTTGGGACAGGCACAGGTCACTCTATTTTCCCATCATGAAGAAGAATTAACCACAGGCTCAGCCTGCCCCCCAGAAGCAGAATAGGGCCTGAGGCAATACCGCGCTTTTGCGGCCAGCTCCCAAAAAAGCTAGTTGAAAAATGGAGCTCAAGCACATTGCAATTCACAAACCCGCAGAGTTATAAATGATAACTCTCGTCCACAAATATATTGAGGGAAGGCAATGAAGAGGATTTGAAAGCAAGGCAGAATTGCAGGAAACAGGTTTCAGGAGGTAGATTCGAATCGCCTTTAAAGCACATGAAAAGTCGCAAAACGTCGACAATGATGCCCTTGGCCAAAAAGGGCGTATGCGTTTTTTCCTGAATATATTCAGGAAAAAACGCATACGCCCTTTTTGGCCAACCAAGCAACCTGGAAAGGCAAATCAGCGCTACAAAGAAGTCTCGCTTCCCATCGGTCAAAAGGGCCATGCTGCAAAAAGTGTCAAAACCAGAAATGCAGGACAGGCCATGGAGAAATGTCAGCCTTGCTACGCTGATGGGCGGGATGTAAATTGCCAACAGGCACTCTGGAGAAGTGTACGGTGTGTCCTGAAACATCTAAAACACACAGCTTAGGGAGCATAGGGCACGTCCACTCATGGGCGTATAAATTGGGAAAACTAAAAATCAGCAAGACACAGGCACCCCAAAGTTTAGGGCTGCTCTGTTGACAAGAACCTCCACTTCATGACACCTTAAATATCCCAGGAAAGAGAAAAATGGATAAAGAAGTTGTGGTCCTTATGTACAATGGAATATCACTCAGACATGAAATCAATGTCATAAGGCTAGTAGAAACAAGGTGAGTGGATTTAGGTACGACGATTCTAAGTGAAATAAGTCACACAGAAAAAGACACTTATCATAAGCTATCACTTATAGAGGGAATGTAAAAACCGCTACACTTGAACTGAATTACAAAACAGAACAGAGTCACACGTTTAGAAAACACACTATGGCTGCTTAACGGGAAAGGTGAGGTGGGGTGATGCATAAAACAAGGGTTTCAAATTCGCTCAGATACCGTTCCATACACCCAATATGTAATAGACAAGACCTACTCCTTGCTCAGTGAACTGGACTCAACACCCCCTATTCACCGCACAAGAATATATGTGACTAGTAAGAATCTTAAAACCTATGTATTGATATTTGTCTGGAAGTGAGTCAAGTGGGTGTAAAGCGGCATAAACACAGCAGTGAAAAGTAGCGAATCCCCATTTTAAATTAAATAACTTTAAAAAACCCAAAAAAATAAGACAGTGATATAGAGAGGAAATTTTACATAATTCGTTCCTGGGCTGTGATGCAACCTTGTTTGATCATATCTAGACCCACAGCTGGATGAGAAATAAAGCTGGACACTCTTGCAGCTGAAGGACTCTTTCCCTAGTTACCAGATTGGGGAACGTAAATAGGCTGCCGCCCTCTGGCCGTTACCTGCAAAAGCAGCTTTAATACGTGTGTTAATGGTCACTTCATATGAACAAGTACTTCAGGGCTGTAAATGAAACCTGCCCTCAAAATGTCTTGAGGGAGGTAGTGGCCAAAACTTTTCAAAATGTGACACTTACTTTAAGAAAACAATTTGAAGAACTAAGCTGTTATCACAGTTTGATAAATAAAAAGAGCATGCTTTAAAAATCAATTTCAACAGATTATGGGACACATGCAAATTCAGCCACACAGAGGTATCAGCTCGCACCTGTTAGAATAACCAGCAGCAAGCAAACTACAAACAATAAATATTGAAGGTGTTTTGGAGAAATGCATACCCTCAATTTTAAGTGGGACATAACCTGGAAAGAGCCACTAATGAGAACTGAATGGTGGTGCCTTTAAAACGTACACACTGAGCTACCATATGATACAGCAAGCCCACTCCTTGGCCTATAACATAAGGAGATAGAACTGGAAAGACACAGGCAAGCAAATGTGCATTGCAGCAGTATTACAATAACCAAGACATTCAGGCAACCAAAAAGTCCATCAAGAGGTGCGTGGCCAAAGAATAACTGGTACACGTACAGATGGAATATGAGCCAGGGAAAAAAACAAAACAATGCCATTTGCAGCACTGTGTATGATTCTTGAGTTAATCAGGCAAATTGTACTAAGTCAGAAAGCAAAAGACACATATCCTATAATATCACTTATAGGTCTTAGCTAAAAATTGATACCAATGAAGATATTTCCACAGAGAAATGCAATCACAGATTCATTAAACAAACTTAGGGTTCACCAAATGGAAAGGTGTGAGGATTGGATACATTAGGATATTGGGGTTAAGATAGATATAGAAACACATGTGAAATATGTAATCACCAAAGACCTACGTAATACCAAGACAAGACTACTCAACATGGTGTCATAACCTACATGGGAAAATGATCCAAAGAAGAATAGATATATGTATATGTTTAAAAGAACCACATCTTGCACACCTAGAAGAAACAAAACATTTTAATCAAATTTGCTCTGACAAAAAATAAAAATTAAATTAAAAAAAGAACAAGAAGTAATGAGACATAAACTTAAGGGGCTTTGTGCTGGCACATTGCATTCTAATTTACAACCAGAACATGACTTCCATTAAGGCTCTGTGATCACTAATAAAGCAGCTTTATAAGCAATGTTGAAGGTAGCTTAAAAGAAGTCTCACTAATTATTGATAGTAACAAGGAAACAAAGAAAAGTAAAAATCTCACTGCAAAAAGTATACATAGGGTAAGGATAGTAGATCAAACACTGATTAAACTTCTGTAAAGAATAAAAGACAACAGTAGTATGGTTTGTTAAAAAAGAGAGGGCCCAAATAAATCTGAAATGAAAGAGATGATGTTACAACAGACACCACAGAAATACAAAGTATCCTAAGATACACACAGGGTAACTCAGGGCTCAGACTGGACAGAGCCCACTCTCCAGTCCCCTGTACATGACTTACAGGAGCCTCAGGAACTGAGGAGGGGGTCCCTGAGGAGAGGCTCAAGATAGAATATGGTAGGCATTAACATGACTGCATTCATCTTAAACATGCCTGAACTACATTCACACGAGATGATTTTGTCCTGTATGTACATCGGCACCTCTAGCCGGAACTGCAGATCTTTGGCTTCAACACCTCTACTGACAACATTAGCTTCACCTGCTGTGGACCGTCTCCTATAGGATTTCTAGAATCACAAAACATCGAAGCTTCACAGGACCCAGAGTCTGTGCGACTCCACACAGAGTCTCAGAGTCTCAACTCCACTCAGATACTCCACTCTTGGAGGGCACACACAAAGTAGTGTGCACATCAGGACCCAGGGGAAGGAGCAGTGACCCCGTAGGAGAATGACCAGAACTACCTGCTACTTTTAGAGGGTCTCCTGCAGAGGCAGCTGGTGGCTGTGGCTGTGGCTCACCGTGAGGACAACGACACTGGCAGCAGAAGTTCTGGGAAATACTCCTTGGTGTGAGCCCTCCCAGAGTCCGCCATTAGCCCCACCAAGAGCAAGGTAGGCTCCAGTGCTGGGTCGCCTCAGGCCAAACAACCAACAGGGAGGGAACCCAGCCCCATGCATCAGCAGACAAGCAGATTCAACTTTTTATTAAAGTTTTATTTAATCCGTAGACAAGCGGATTAAAGCTCTGCCCACCAAAGCAACACCCAGCTCTACCCACCACCAGTCCCTCCCATCAGGAAGCTTGCACAAGCCTCTAAGATAGACTCATCCACCAGAGAGCAGACAGCAGAAGCAAGAAGAACTACAATTCTGCAGCCTGTGGAAGGAAAACCACATTCACAAAAAGATAGACAAAATGAAAAGGCAGAGGACTTTATACCAGATCAAGGAACAAGATAAAACCCCAGAAAAAAAACGAAATGAGGTGGAGATAGGGAACCTTCCAGAAAAAGAATTCAGAATAATGATAGTGAAGTTGAGCCAAGACCTTAGAAAAAGAAAGGAGGCAAAGATCGAGAAGACACAAGAAATGCTTAACAAAGACCTAGAAGAATTAAGGAACAAACACCTAGAAGAATTAAAGAACAAACAAACAGAGGTGAACAATGTAATAACTGAAATGAAAAATACACTAGAAGGAATCAGTAGCAGAATAACTGTGGCAGAAGAACGGATAAGTGGCCTGGAAGACAGAAAGGTGGAAATCACTGCCATGGAACAGAATAAAGAAAAAGAATGAAAATAAATGAAGACACCCCAAGAGTCCCCTGGGACAACATTAAACGCAACAACATTCGCATTATAGGGGTCCCAGAAGGAGAAGAGAGAGAGAAAGGACCCGAGAATATATTTGAAGAGATTATGGTCAAAAACTTCCCTAGCATGGGAAAAGAAATAGCCACCCAAGTCCAGAAGCACAGAGTGTCCCAGGCAGGAGAAACCAAAGGAGAAAAATGACAAGACACATAGTAATCAAATTGACAAAAATTAACGACAAAGAAAAATTATTGAAAGCAGCAAGGGAAAAATGACAAATAACATACAAGGGAAATCCCATAAGGATAACAGCTGATTTCTCAGCAGAAAATCTACAAGCCAGAAGGAAGTGGCATGATAAATTTAAAGTGATGAAAGGGAAGAACCTACAACCAAGGGTACTGCACCCTGCAAAGAGCTCATTCAGATTTGATGGAGAAATCAAAAGCCTTACAGAGAAGCAAAAGCTAAGAGAATTCAGCACCATGCAACCAGCTCTACACCAAATGCTAAAAGAACTTCTCTAAGTGGGAAACACAAGAGAAGAAAAGGACCCACCAAGACAAACCCATAACAATTAAGAAAATAGTAGTAGGAACATACATATCGATAATTACCTTAAACGTGAATGCACTAAATGTTCCAACCAAAAGACATAGACTGGCTGAATGGATACAAAAACAAGACCCATATATATGCTGTCTACAAGAGACCCATTTCAGACCTAGGGACACATACAGACTGAAAGTGAGGCGATGGAAAAATATATTCTATGCTAATGAAAATCAAAAGAAAGCTGGAGTAGCAATACTCATATCAGATAAAATAGACTTTAAAATAAAGAATGTTACAAGAGACAAGGAAAGACACTACATAATGGTCAAGGGATCAATCCAAGAAGAAGATATAACAATTATAAATATATATGTACCCAACATAGGAGCACCTCAATGTATAAGGCAACTGCTAACAGCTATAAAAGAGGAAATCGACAGTAACACAATAATAGCGGGGGACTTTAACAGCTCACTTACACCAGTGGAGATCAGCCAGACAGAAAATTAATAAGGAAACACAAGCTTTAAATGACACAATAGACCAGATAGAGTTCATTGATATTTATAGGACATTCCATCCAAAAACAGCAGATTACACGTTCTTCTCAACTGCACACGGAACATTCTCCAGGATAGATCACATCTTGGGTCACAGATAAAGCCTCAGTAAATTTAGGAAAACTGAAATCATATCAAGCAGCTGTTCCGACCACAATGCTATGAGATTAGAAATCAATTACACGGAAAAAACCATAAAAAACACAAACACATGGAGGCTAAACAATACGTTACTAAATAACCAAGAGATCACTGAAGAAATCAAAGGGGAAATCAAAAACTACCTAGAGACAAATGACAACAAAAACACGATGATCCAAAACCTATGGGATGCAGCAAAAGGAGTTCTAAGAGGGAAGTTTATAGCAATACAAGCCTACCTCAAGAAACAAGAAAAATCTCAAATAAACAATCTAACCTTACACCTAGAGGAACTAGAGTAAGAAGAACAAAACCCAAAGTTAGTAGAAGGAAAGAAATCCTAAAGATCAGAGCAGAAATAAATGAAATATAAACAAAGAAAACGGAAGCAAAGATCATCAAAACTAAAAGCTGGTTCTTTGAGAAGATAAGCAAAAATGATCAACTTTTAGCCACACTCAAGAAAAAGAGGGAGAGGACGCAAATCAACAAAATTAGAAGTGAAAAAGGAGAAGTTACAACAGACACCACAGGAATACAAAGCATCCTAAGAGACTACTACAAGCAACTCTGTGCCAATAAAATGGACAATCTGGAAGAAATGGACAAATTCTTAGAAAGGTATAACCTTCTAAGACTGAACCAGGAAGAAATAGAAAATATGAACAAACCTATCACAAGCAATGAAATTGAAACTGTGATTAAAAATCTTCCAACAAACAAAAGTCCAGAACCAGATGGCATCACAGGTGAATTCTATCAAACATTTAGAGAAGAGCTAACACCCAACCTTCTCAAATTCTTCAAAACAATTGCAGGGGAAGGAACACTCCCAAACTCATTCTATGAGACCACCATCACCCTGATACCAAAATCAGACAGAGATACTACAAGGAAAGAAAATTATACACCAATATCCCTGATGAATATAGATGCAAAAATCCTCAACAAAATACTAGCAAACAGAATCGAACAACACATTAAAAGGATCATACACCATGATCAAGTGGGGTTTATCCCAGGGATGCAAGGATTCTTCAATATACACAAATCAATGTGATACACCATATTAACAAATTGTAGAATAAAACCATATGGTCATCTCAATAGATGAAGGAAAAGATTTTGAGAAAATTCAACACTCATTTACGATAAAAACTCTGCAGAGTGTGGGCATAGAGGGAAACTACCTCAACATAATAAAGGCCATATATGACAAACCCACAGCAAACAGCATTCTCAATGGTGAAAAACTGAAAGCGTTTCCTCTAAGATCAGGAACAAGACGAGGATGTCCACTCTCACCACTGCTATTCAACATAGTTTTGGAAGTCCTAGCCATGGCAATCAGAGAAGAAAAAGAAATAAAAGGAATACAAAACGGAAAAGAAGAAGTAAAATTGTCACTGTTTGCAGATGACATGATATCATAGATAGAGAATCTTAAAGATGCCACCAGAAAACCACTGGAGCTAATCAATGAATTTGGTAAAGTTGCAGGATACAAAATTAATGCACAGAAATTGCTTGCATTCCTATACACTAACAATGAAAGATCAGAAAGAGAAATTAAGGAAACAATCCCATTACCACTGCAACAAAAAGAATAAAATACCTAGGAATAAACCTACCTAAGGAAGTAAAAGACCTGTACTCAGAAAACTATAAGACACTGATGAAAGAAATCAAAGATGATATAAACAGATGGAGACATATACCATGTCCTTGGATTAGAAGAATCAATATTGTGAAAATGACTATACTACCCAAAGCAATCTACAGATTCAATGCAATCCCGATCAAAATACTTTTGGCATTTTCTACAGAACAAGAAAAAAATATCTTAAAATTTGTAGGGAGACACAAAAGACCCTGGATAGCCAAAGCAGTCTTGAGGGGGAAAAAAAAAGAGCTGGAGGAATCAGATTTCCAGACTTCAGACTATATTACAAAGCTACAGTAATCAAGATAATATGGTACTGACACAAACACAGAAATATAGGTCAATAGAAAAGGATAGAAAGCACAGAGATAAACCCACGTACCTATGGTTAACTAATCTATGACAAAGGAGGCAAGGGTATACAATGGAGAAAAGACAGTGTCTTCAGTAAGTGGTGCTGGGAAAACTGGACAGCTACATGTAAATAATGAAATTAGTACACTCCCTAACACCATACACAAAAATAACTCAAAATGGATTAGAGACCTAAATATAAGACCAGCCACTATAAAACTCTTAGAAGAAAACATAAGCAGAACAGTCTATGACATAAATCACAGCAAGATCCTTTTTGACCCACCTCCTAGAGAAATGGAAATAAAAACAAAAATTAAAAAATGGGACCGAATGAAACATAAATTCTTTTGCACAGCAAAGGAAAACTTAAGCAAGATGAAAAGACGACCATCAGAATGGGAGAAAATATTTTCAAATGAAGCAAATGGCAAAGGATTAATCTACAAAAAGCAGCTCATGTAGCTCAATATCACAAAACCAAAAAACCCAATCCAAAAATGGGCAGAAGACCTAAATAGACATTTCTCCAAAGAAGATATACAGGTTGCCAACAAACACATGAAAGGATGCTGAACATCACTAATCATTAGAGAAATGCAAATCAAAACTACAGTGAGGTATCACCTCACACCAGTCAGAATGGCCATCTTCAAAAAATCTACCAACAATAAATGCTGGAGAGGCATTTATTGGAGAAAAAAGAACCCTCTTGCACTGTTGGTGGGAATGTAAATTGATATAGCCACTAGGGAGAACGGTATGGGGCTTCCTTAAAACTAAAAATAGATCTACCATACAACCCAGCAAACCCACTCCTGGACATTTACCCTGAGAAAACCATAATTCAAAAAGAGTCATGTACCACAATGTTCACTGTAGCTCTATTTACAATAGCCAGGACATGGAAGCAACCTAAGTGTCCATCAACAGATAAATGGATAAAGAAGATGTGGCACATATATACAATGGAACATTATTCAGCCATAAAAAGAAACGAAATTGAGTTATTTTTAGTGAGGTGGATGGATCTAGAGTCTGTCCTACAGAGTGAAGTAAGTCAGAAAGAGAAAAACAAATACCGTATGCTAACACATATATATGGAATCTAAAAAAAAAAAAAAAGTTTATGAAGAACCTAGGGGCAGGAAAGGATTAAGGACACAGACGTAGAGAAAGGACTTGAGGACATGGGGAGAGGGAAGGGTAAGCTGGGACAAAGTGAGAGAGTGGTATGGACATATATACACTACCAAATGTAAAATTGATAGCTACTGGGAAGCAGCCACATAGCACAGGGAGATCAGCTCTGTGCTTTGTGACCACCTAAAAGGGTGGGATAAGGGAGTGAGAGGGAGGTGCAAGAGGGAGGGGATATGGTGTTATATGTATACGCATAGCTGATTCACTTTTTTATACAGCAGAAACTAACACACAATTGTAAAGCAATTATACTCCAATAAAGATGTAAAAGAAAAAAAAAAAAAAAAAGAAAGCCCAGAGATAAACCTACACACCTATGGCCCACTAATCTATGACAAAGGAGGCAAGGGTATACAATGGAGAAAAGACAGTCTCTTCAATAAGTGGTGCTGGGAAAAATGGACAGCTACATGTAAAAGAATGAAATTAGAACACTCCCTAACACCATACACAAAAAATAAACTCCAAATGGATTAGAGACCGAAATGTAAGACCGGACACTATAAAACTCTTAGAGGAAAACATAGGAAGAATACTCTTTGACATAAATCACAGCAAGATCTTTTTTGATCCACCTCCTAGAGTAATGGAATAAAAAAAAAAAAAAAAACCAAATGGGAGCAAATGAAACCTAAAAGCTTTTGCAAAGCAAAGGAAACTACAAACAAGACGAAAAGACAACCCTCAGAATGGGAGAAAATATTTGCAAACGAATCAATGGACAAAGGATTAATCTCCAATGTATATAAACAGCTCATGCACCTCAACAGTAAAAAAAACAAACAACCCAATCCAAAAATGGGCAGATGACGTAAATAGACATTTGTCCCAAGAAGACATACAGATGACCAAGAAACACATGAAAAGCTACTCAACATCACTAATTATTAGAGAAATATAAACCAAAACTACAATGAGGTATCACCTCACACGAGTTAGAATGGGCATCATCAGAAAATCTACAAACAACAAATGCTGGAGAGGGTGTGGAGAAAAGGGAACCCTCTTACACTATTTGTGGGAATGTAAATTGATACAGTCACTATGGAGAACAGTATGGAGGTTCCTTAAAAAACTAAAAATAGAATTACCATATGACCCAGCAATCCCACTACTGGCCATATACCCAGAGAAAACCATAATTCAAAAAGACATATTCACCACAATATTCATTGCAGCACTATTTACAATAGCCAGGTCATGGAAGCAACCTAAATGCCCATAGACAGACGAACGGAAAAGATGTGCTACATATATAAAATGGAATATTACTCAGCCATAAAAAGGAATGAAATTGGGTCATTTGTAGAGACGTGGATAGATCTAGAGACTGTCATACAGAGTGAAGTAAGTCAGAAAGAGAAAAACAAATATCGTATATTAACGCATACATGTAGAACCTAGAAAAATGGTAAAGATGAACTGGTTTGCAAGGCAGAAATAGAGACACAGATGTAGAGAACAAATGTATGGACACCAAGGGGGGAAAGTGGCAGGGTGGTGGTGGTGGGATGAATTGCGACCCTGGGATTGACATATATACACTTATATGTATAAAATAGATAACCAATAAGAGCCTGCTGTATAAAAAAATGAATAAAATAAATTCAAAAATTAAAACATAAATAATACTTAAAAAAAATAAAACAGAAAAAAAAAGTTCTGTCCTTCCCATAGACGTATTTATATGAATGAATTATTTCCATGCTTATATCCATAAATACAAAAAGAGGAATAAAACTTACCTTGAACCAAAAAAGAAAAAAAAAAAAAAAACAGAACCCACTGGTCATACAGAGGAAAACCCTATCAGCACACTTGCTCCAGTGGTAAACAATTCTTAAGTTGGTCACAGGTGTGGAATCATCTCCCATGCAGCCAGCAGCCCCCACACAAGGAGCGTCCTCATTGCAAAGCTGGGGGACCGTGAGGAGGCGTCTCTGACTAAACGTGAGCTGAGCCCCAGGCCAGCTGCTGCTGAACTTTTCCCACCGTTCCCAGGTAAAACACCTGAATGTGTGCAAAGACTAAAAACTAGAGGAAGGGGCTTGGAGTCACACCAGCGACAGCACGCAGGCCGACTTGGTGCCTGCAGGCCAGCCAGGATGGTCCTGGCCCCGGGCGCTCATCTGGAAACTTTCCATTTCCCTGCCTGAGGTACCCCTCCTGTCCCGGCCCCCACTGCTTTTTTCCTTCCTTACCTCTGCCCGGGCAGAAATTCCAGCAGCAAGTATGGGTGACACATCCTCTTCTTTAGCAGGTGGCAGCCCGGCAACTCCTGCAGAAAGTCCAGTAGAGCCCCAGTCACAACGGGCCACTCATAGAGCCGTGGGCCCTACTGCCTCCCACCAGCCCAACCCCGAGACTGCTGACGGGGCAGAGAATATGGCGTCAGGCACAGCTGCAGAGGCTTTTGCTGCCTGGAGGGGTGTTTATATTGACCTCAACCCAGGCACACCTGGGAAGGGCTGGCCGGCCAGGTCAGGCTGCCCAGGTCAGCCAGTCCTCGCCCCTCAGGGGCTCAGATTTGCAGAAAATGGGCCTTGCTGCACCGGCCAGATCCAAGGAACAGGTGTAGGGTCCCGAGAGTCAGGATAGATAAGGGGCGGCAGCCCTGGCTTGTTTTCTAATCATTTTATCTGGTCCATGAGTGGGAGACAACTTCAAGAAGACCCTCTGCTAATGAGAGGAACCAAGGACTCAGGGAGAGGAGGGGTGGTGGGTGGAGACAGAGGCCTGGTGCCCCGGCTGCTGTGGAAGCCCCTGGAAGACCAGGCAGAGGGAGGTCGCACAGAGTGAAGCCTAGGGTCACAGACCTGTTGGAGCTGCTGTTTATTAGTTCAAGCTCTGCTCTGAGGTGCTCTGTGTCAGCTCTGAGTGACAGGTGTGCTGGGGGTGCTCTGCAATGAGGGCTATGTGCACAGTTCCTGTGTGCCCAGCCCTGTCGGGGTACCTGTCCACGGGAGCTCCATATCCAGGGAGGGGCCTGCCCACGAGAGCCCCGTGGGCTGCTGGGTACCTGCCCAGGTGAGCTCCATATCCTGGGAGGGGCCTGACCATGATGGCCCCATGGGCTGCTGGGTACCTGCCCAGGTGAGCTCCATATCCTGGGAGGGGCCTAACCACCAGAGCCCCGTGGGCTGCTGGGTACCTGCCCAGGTGAGCTCCATATCCTGGGAGGGGCCTGACCACCAGAGCCCCATGGGCTGCTGGGGACCTGGTAGAGGACGCCAGGACAGTCAGTGAAGCCACAGAGGATATACATCTAGTAGTTCCTAATTCCTACACCCTGCTGGTCATTCTACCATCCACCAGGACATGGTATTCTGTATTAGACTTCAATGATGCCTTCTTCTGTATTCCATTCGTCCCAGAGTCACAAGAAATTTTGGCTGTGAGTGGCAGGACTCAACATACAACAAAAACAATACTGCTGGGCCGTCCTGCCCCAGGGGTTCAAAAATTCCCACACCATCTTTGTGGAAACGTTAGCTAAAGACCTAAAAGATCTACCTCTGGAGAAGGGAACCCTCCTTCAATATGCAGATGACATTCTGATCACCAGCCCGACTAAGGAGGCCTCTGAACTACCTAGCCAATAAAAGATAGAAGGTGTCCAAGAAAAAGGCTCAAATATCACAAACTAAGGTGACCTTCCTGGGCTTCATTCGCTCAGAAGGTCGGAGAAGCCCACCCCAGGAAAGGGAAGAAGCCATTTGCAGCCTCACCCTTCCTGAAACTAGAAGACAGCTTAGGGGTTCCTGGGGAGACCGGGGTTTGCTGCATCTGAATCCCTAACTACAGTCTAATAGCTGGGCCTCTATATGAAACACTGAAAGGAAAAGATGATGATCCTTTTGAATAGAATCCAGAAGCGGCCTTTCAAGAATGGAAAGAGCAGTCAGTTCAGACCCGTGCCCTGGACCTCCCTAAGTTAGCTAAACCCTTTGACCTTTACATTCCTGGTCCAAGGCGAATCGCCCTTGGAGTATTAGTGCAAAAACTGGGACCACTTGAAATGGAACAATGCAAGAATGCCCTCCAGGCATTGGCCAGCCACCCCATCCGACCAGGATACTGGGGGTATCTAAAAACCTGGAAATCAGCAGCCCACAAGGCCAGCTCCCTCCTAAGGGAAAAGGACGCCACTTGGTGATCCTAACCACCCACCATGCCCTGAAGTTGCAGGGATTGCTCCGTGGGCACAATGACCTCGAGTGAGGAGGCCCTCCAACCCCAACCTCCAGAGAGACAACCTGAGGCAATGGGCCCCCATGACGACTCGTGTGACCATCACTTGACCTGGAGCTTCTCTCAGAAAACAACAAGAGTGTGCCCCAAAAGAGCAGACTATTGCTTACAGGACTTACTGCACCCAGAGCGGAGCTAATAAACTTGGTAGGGGAAACGTA
The DNA here is from genome assembly GCF_028021215.1 of Eschrichtius robustus. Taxonomy (NCBI): domain Eukaryota; kingdom Metazoa; phylum Chordata; class Mammalia; order Artiodactyla; family Eschrichtiidae; genus Eschrichtius; species Eschrichtius robustus. Next base: position 836,291 of record NW_027175168.1, read on the forward strand.
AATAACGCTGCCACCATAGAAAAGCCTACAGACACCGCGGTGACGGCGGCCAATGAGACTGGCTGTACTCCTGGCTACTTCAAAAGGCCGTTGACTGAGTGGCCATCATGGTCCTGGATCACCACCGGCCCTGGACTCTCTGGGAGTTGAGCAAGCAGGGCTCTGACACCTGGTGCTGTTTGTACGTTAATTCAGTGGCCTAACTGAAGAAAGCGCAGACTACTGGTCAGAGCATCTAGGCTGGCAGAAACCGTCAGCCTAAGGGGGCCGAACCAATGTGGAGCAGGGTAAAACGGCCCACCCCCCCCCCAGCGTCTCTGCACATCTCTTTCCTGGACCCTTAAAGATCATTAGAATCTATAAAACTTCCAATGCTGGTGCTCAGGCAGACGAGCAGTGAGGGAGGAGGCCTGGGGACAATCAACCTCACATGGAGGCTGCTTGGGAGAAGTCCTCCCCCTTGCCCCGGGTATGAGGACACCCAACTCAGCACGAAGCATTTACAGAAGAGGTGTCTGCACCCTCAGCACCCCAAGAATGAGGAATGGGACAAAAGGCAGAGGAGGGCTTTGTCACTGGCAAAGCCCATGAAAAATTCCTGGGAGATGAAAATAGAATCTGGGCAATAAAATAAAGTCTAACCATTTTTTCCTTTGTGCTTTGTCTAATTTCACTTGCTCCTAGGTTTCCACATGCAGAGGTCCCACACCCGACACTTCAGACCCGATTTCCTAGTGCAAAATGGCTGGGCCGACACCTCAGCTCGTGGGGCCCCGTGCAGACTCTGCGACATAGAGCCTGAGCTCCAGCCAACCCGGCCCTCGAGAGTTCTACCCCTCCCTCCCGCTGACGCTGCCAGGATCTCTACACAGCAGCCCGGCCCACAACCCGCAAGGGAGCACACACTCTCACCTCTCCATTCTCTGATCAAAATATAAAGTTTTCCTTTGCTTCTGAACCAAAGTCAGTCTCGATCTGTTGGCTCCAATGACACTGGGCAGGGAGACCCTTGTTGGGACCCACTCTGCAGGATCAGTAACAGAATTTGAGAACATTGTAACTTCAAAGAACAGATGTGTGAGCCAAACTGTAATTAACATAGAGCAGTGTATAAGGCTCGTGTAAAATAAGATGTTTCTAACACTTCCATTTGATATTTCCATCACTTTATTATAAGCAAGTTCAGTGGAGGGGTTTGTCTTATTTGTCAGGTCAACAGTAGAGAAATGCAGTGATTTCTTTCCAAGGATGGACATCTAATAATCTTGGTTGAAGTTTCAACCTTGTTTTGACTGATTTTCCATTGAAAATGATACCTCTCTTTCAGCTCCTAGATTTCTGAGAAGTATAAAATCTTATATTTTTTATTACCAAAGGGGAAAGGTGGGAGGAGGGATAAATTAACAGTTTCAGATTAACATATACACACTGCTATGTATAAAATATATCATCAACAAGGAACTACTGTATAACACAGGGAACTATACTCAATATTTTGTAATGACCCCTAAGGGGAAATAATCTGAAAAACAATAGATATCTATATCGACATCATCTATCAACTACAGATAAAATGGAAACTAAAGGAGGCCGATGGTGAGCGTTTCTGAACCTGAAGACTTCAATCATCTAAAGTTCGGACTCTGACTAAGGCCCAAGTCCCTTAATGAACACACATGTACCAGTAGCTTAAACGTTCCCCAGATTGGAGTTCGGGGAGACACTGATTTGGAAAAATCCCTGGTGTTCTCCTTACATACACGGGACCTTTCCTACAGCTAAAACATGCCTGTGACACCCAGAAGATGGAACACGGTTGGATCAGGGAGATTTTGGAAAAGGCACAAAACTCCTAATTTCCTGGTTGTTGGGTTCACCCCTCCAGCCTTTTTCCTTAAAATCTCCCCACTTGAGGATGTCAGCACCTTCAACATCCAGTTGCACAAAATTTGGAATTTTTCCAAAGGAAGAAGGGGAAGGAGGAGAAACAAGGAGAGCCAAGCCCTAGATGTTCGGACAGGAACATGTCACTATACTTTCCAATCAGGAAGAAGAATTAAGCAAAGGCTTAGCCTGCCACCGGGAACCAGAGTAGGGCCAGAAGCAAACCAGCGGTTCTGCGGACAGCTCCCAAAAAAGCGAGTTGAAAAATGGAGCTCAGGGGCACTGCAATTCACAAACCTGCAGAGTTATAAATTATAACTATTGTCCAAAACTATATTGAGGGAAGGCAATGAACAGGATTGGAAAGGAAGGCAGAATTGCAGGAAACAGATTTCAGGAGTTAGATTCGAATAGCCCCTAAAGCACATGAAAAGCGGCCAAACGTCAACAACGATGCACATGGCCAAAAAGAGCATATGTGTTTTTTTCTGAATAAATTCAGGAAAAAACGCATAGGCCCTCTTTGGCCAACCAAGCAAGCCGGAAATAAAATTCAGCACTACAAAGAAGTCTCACTTCCCATCGGTCAAAAGCGCCTTCCTAAAAAAGTGTAAAAAAAAAAATACTGGAGAGGCCAGGGAGGAAAGGGAGCATTGTTACACTGATGGTCGGGATGCAAATTGCCAATGGCGACTCTGGAGAAGGGTATGGTATTTCCTAAAACATCTAAAAAACACAGCTAGAGAGAAAGGGGCAAATCCATTCATGGGCGTATAAATTGGAAAAATAAAAATCAAAAAGACACAGGCACCCCAAAGTTAAAGGGCTGCTCTGGTTACAAGAACCTCCACTTGTGTACATCTTAAATATCCCAGGGATGAAAAAAATGGTAAAGAAGTTGTGGTCCTTATGTACAATGGAATATCATTCAGCCATGAAATCAATGTCCTAAGGCTAGTAGCAGCATGATGAGTGGATTTAGGTACGAGGATTCTAAGTGAAATAAGTCACACAGAAAAACACACTTATCATAAGATATCACTTAGAGAGGGAATGTAAAAACCGATACCCTTGAACTGAATTACAAAACAGAACAGAGTCACACATTTTGAAAACACACTATGGCTGCTTAACGCGAAAGGTGAGGTGGGGTGATGCATAAAACAAGGGTGTCAAATTAGCTCAGATACCGTTCCATAAACCAAATATGTAATAGACAAGACCTACTCCTTGCTCAGTGAACTGGACTCAACACCCCCTATTCACCGCACAAGAATATATCTGACTAGTAAGAATCTGAAAACCTATGTATTGATCTCTCTCTGGAAGAGAGTCAAGTGAGTGTAAAGCGGCATAAACACAGCCGTGAAAAGCAGCGAAACCCCATTTTAAAAATAAATTACCTTTAAAAACCGGTGAAACAAAGACAGTGAAAGAGAGAGAAATTCTTACAAAATTCGTGCAGGGGCTGTGTTGCAACCTGGATTGACCATGTCTAGACCCACAGCTGGATGAGACATAAGGGTGGACACTCTTGGGGCTGAGAGGTTGGGTGAGGTTGGGTGAGCAAACGCAGACCCTTTAAAGTAATACTGCGTGTTTCCCATCCTATGGGTCCCAAATCTCCAGGTTCAAGGGCATCTTCCTACATCGAAAACATGCATGAGAAACCCAGAAGATGGTACACCGTGTGATTTTGAAAGGTTTCTAAATCGCACCTCATGTCTCATCTCCTTGTGCTCGGGTTCGCCTTTCCAGCTACTTTACTAGCAATCTCCCTACTTGGAGAATCAGCACCTTTAAGCTCCTGTTCCCTACAGGTTGCAATTTGTCCTGAGGATGAACGGGAAGAGGGGCAACCAATGAGAGACTAGATATAGGTGTTGGGACAGGCACAGGTCACTGTATTTTCCCATCAGGAAGAAGAATTAACCACAGGCTAATCCTGCCGCCGGGAACCAGAATAGTGCCTGAGGCAATCCAGTGCTTTTGCGGCCAGCTCCCAAAAAAGACAGTTGAAAAATGGAGCTCAGGGGCACTGCAATTCACAAACCCGCTGAGTTATAAATGATAACTCTCGTCCACAAATATATTGAGGGAAGGCAACGAAGAGGATTTGAAAGCAAGGCAGAATTGCAGGAAACAGGTTTCAGGAGGTAGATTCGAATCGCCCTTAAAGCACATGAAAAGCGGCAAAACGTCGACAATGATGCCCTGGGCCAAAAAGTGCGTATGCATTTTTTCCTGATTATATTCAGGAAAAAACGCATACGCCCTTTTTGGCCAACCAAGCAACCTGGAAAGGCTAATCAGCGCTACAAAGAAGTCTCGCTTCCCATCGGTCAAAAGGGCCATGCTGCAAAAAGTGTCAAAACCAGAAATGCAGGACAGGCCATGGAGAAATGGCAGCCTTGCTATGCTGATGGGCGGGATGTAAATTGCCAACAGCCACTCTGGAGAAGTGTGTGGTGTGTCGTGAAACATCGAAAAAACACAGCTTAGGGAGCATAGGGCACGTCCACTCATGGGCGTATAAATTGGGAAAACTAAAAATCAGCAAGACACAGGCACCCCAAAGTTTAGGGCTGCTCTGTTGACAAGAACCTCCAATTCATCACACCTTAAATATCCCAGGAAAGAGAAAAATGGATAAAGAAGTTGTGGTCCTTATGTACAATGGAATATCACTCAGACATGAAATCAAAGTCATAAGGCTAGTAGAAGCAAGATGAGTGGATTTAGGTATGACGATTCTAAGTGAAATAAGTCACACAGAAAAAGACACTTATCATAAGCTATCACTTATAGAGGGAATGTAAAAACCGTTACCCTTGAACTGAATTACAAAACAGAACAGAGTCACACATTTTGAAAACACACTATGGCTGCTTAACGGGAAATGTGATTTGGGGTGATGCATAAATCAAGTGTTTCAAATTATCTCAGATACCGTTCCATAAACCCAATATGTAGTAGACAAGACCTACTCCTTGCTCAGTGAACTGGATTCAACACCCCCTATTCACCGCACAAGAATATATCTGACTAGTAAGAATCTTAAAACCTATGTATTGATATTTCACTGGAAGTGTGTCAAGTGGGGGTAAAGCAGCATAAACACAGCAGTGAAAAGCAGCTAAACCCCATTTTAAAAATAAATTACTTTTATAAACCCATGAAACCAAGAGAGTGAAAGACAGAGAAATTCTTACATAATTTCGTTCAGGGGCTGTGATGCAACGTGGACTGACCATATCTAGACCCACAGCTAGATGAGACATAAGGGTGGACACTCTTGGGGCTGAGAGGTTTGGTGAGGTTGGGTGGGCAAACGCAGTCCCTTTAAAGTAATACTGCATCGTACCCATCCCATGGATCCCAAATCTCCAGGTTCAAGGGCATCTTCCTACATCGAAAACATGCGTGAGAAACCCAGAAGATGGTACACCATCTCATCGGGAAAGGTTCCTGAAACGCACCTCACTTCTCATCTCCTTGTGCTCGTGTTCGCCATTCCAGCCGCTTTATTAGCAATCTCCCTCGTTGGAGAATCAGCACCTTTAACCTCCAGTTCTGTACAGACTGCAATTTATCCTGAGGTTGAACGGGAAGAGGGGCAACCAACGAGAGACTAGCTCTAGGTGTTGGGACAGGCACAGGTCACACTTTTTTCCCATCAGGAAGAAGATTTAACCACAGGCTCAGCCTGCCGCCCAGAAGCAGAATAGGGCCTCAGGCAATCCCGCGCTTTTGCGGCCAGCTCCCAAAAAAGCGAGTTGAAAAATGGAGCTCAGGGACACTGCAATTCACAAACCCGCAGAGTTATAAATGATAACTCTCATCCACAGATATATTGAGGGAAGGCAACGAAGAGGATTTGAAAGCAAGGCAGAATTTCAGGAAATAGGTTTCAGGAGGTAGATTCGAATCGCCTTTAAAGCACATGAAAAGTCGCAAAACGTCGACAATGATGCCCTTGGCCAAAAAGTGCGTATGCGTTTTTTCCTGATTATATTCAGGAAAAAACGCATACGCCCTTTTTGGCCAACCAAGCAACCTGGAAAGGCTAATCAGCGCTACAAAGAAGTCTCGCTTCCCATCGGTCAAAAGGGCCATGCTGCAAAAAGTGTCAAAACCAGAAATGCAGGACAGGCCATGGAGAAATGGCAGCCTTGCTACGCTGATGGGCGGGATGTAAATTGCCAACAGACACTCTGGAGAAGTGTACGGTGTGTCGTGAAACATCGAAAAAACACAGCTTAGGGAGCATAGGGCACGTCCACTCATGGGCGTATAAATTGGGAAAACTAAAAATCAGCAAGACAGAGGCACCCCAAAGTTTAGGGCTGCTCTGTTGACAAGAACCTCCAATTCATCACACCTTAAATATCCCAGGAAAGAGAAAAATGCATAAAGAAGTTGTGGTCCTTATGTACAATGGAATATCACTCAGACATGAAATCAAAGTCATAAGGCTAGTAGAAGCAAGATGAGTGGATTTAGGTACGACGATTCTAAGTGAAATAAGTCACACAGAAAAAGACACTTATCATAAGCTTTCACTTATAGAGGGAATGTAAAAACCGCTACACTTGAACTGAATTTCAAAACAGAACAGAGTCACACGTTTAGAAAACACACTATGGCTGCTTAACGGGAAAGGTGAGGTGGGGTGATGCATAAAACAAGGGTTTCAAATTCGCTCAGATACCGTTCCATACACCCAATATGTAATAGACAAGACCTACTCCTTGCTCAGTGAACTGGACTCAACACCCCCTATTCACCGCACAAGAATATATGTGACTAGTAAGAATCTTAAAACCTATGTATTGATATCTGTCTGGAAGTGAGTCAAGTGGGTGTAAGGCCGCATAAACACAGCCGTGAAAAGCAGCTAAACCCCATTATAAAAATAAATTACTTTTAAAAACCCGTAAAACAAAGACAGTGAAAGAGAGAGAAATTCTTACACAATTCCTTCAGGGGCTGTGATGCAACCTGGATTGACCATATCTAGACCCACAGCTGGATGAGACATAAGGGTGGACACTCTTGGGGCTGAGAGGTTGGGTGAGGTTGGGTGAGCAAACGCAGACCCTTTAAAGTAATACTGTGTGGTACCCATCCCATGGGTCCCAAATCTCCAGGTTCAAGGGCATCTTCCTACATTGAAAACATGCATGAGAAACCCAGAAGATGGTACACCGTGTGATTTTGAAAGGTTTCTAAAACGCACCTCATTTCTCATCACCTTGTGCTTGGGTTCGCCATTCCAGCTACTTTACTAGCAATCTCCCTCGTTGGAGAATCAGCACCTTTAACCTCCAGTTCCGTACAGACTGCAATTTATCCTGAGGTTGAACGGGAAGAGGGGCAACCAACGAGAGACTAGCTCTAGGTGTTGGGACAGGCACAGGTCACACTTTTTTCCCATCAGGAAGAAGATTTAACCACAGGCTCAGCCTGCCGCCCAGAAGCAGAATAGGGCCTCAGGCAATCCCGCGCTTTTGCGGCCAGCTCCCAAAAAAGCGAGTTGAAAAATGGAGCTCAGGGACACTGCAATTCACAAACCCGCAGAGTTATAAATGATAACTCTCATCCACAGATATATTGAGGGAAGGCAACGAAGAGGATTTGAAAGCAAGGCAGAATTGCAGGAAACAGGTTTCAGGAGGTAGATTCGAATCGCCTTTAAAGCACATGAAAAGCGGCAAAACGTCGACAGTGATGCCCTTGGCCAAAAAGGGCGTATGCGTTTTTTCCTGAATGTATTCAGGAAAAAACGCATACGCCCTTTTTGGCCAACCAAGCAACCTGGAAAGGCAAATCAGCGCTACAAAGAAGTCTCGCTTCCCATCGGTCAAAAGGGTCATGCTGCAAAAAGTGTCAAAACCAGAAATGCAGGACAGGCCATGGAGAAATGGCAGCCTTGCTACGCTGATGGGCGGGATGTAAATTGCCAACAGCCACTCTGGAGAAGTGTGCGGTGTGTCCTGAAACATCGAAAAAACACAGCTTAGGGAGCATAGGGCACGTCCACTCATGGGCGTATAAATAGGGAAAACTAAAAATCAGCAAGACACAGGCACCCCAAAGTTTAGGGCTGCTCTGTTGACAAGAACCTCCACTTCATGACACCTTAAATATCCCAGGAAAGAGAAAAATGGATAAAGAAGTTGTGGTCCTTATGTACAATGGAATATCACTCAGACATGAAATCAATGTCATAAGGCTAGTAGAAGCAAGATGAGTGGATTTAGGTACGACGATTCTAAGTGAAATAAGTCACACAGAAAAAGACACTTATCATAAGCTATCATTTATAGAGGGAATGGAAAAAACCGCTACACTTGAACTGAATTACAAAAGAGAACAGAGTCACACGTTTAGAAAACACACTATGGCTGCTTAACGGGAAAGGTGAGGTGGGGTGATGCATAAAACAAGGGTTTCAAATTCGCTCAGATACCGTTCCATACACCCAATATGTAATAGACAAGACCTACTCCTTGCTCAGTGAACTGGACTCAACACCCCCTATTCAGCGCACAAGAATATATCTGAGTAGTAAGAATCTTAAAACCTATGTATTGATATCTGTCTGGAAGTGAGTCAAGTGGTTGTAAAGCCACATAAACACAGCCGTGAAAAGCAGCTAAACCCCATTATAAAAATAAATTACTTTTAAAAACCCGTAAAACAAAGACAGTGAAAGAGAGAGAAATTCTTACAAAATTCGTTCAGGGGCTGTGTTGCAACCTGGATTGACCATGTCTAGACCCACAGCTGGATGAGACATAAGGGTGGACACGCTTGGGGCTGAGAGGTTGGGTGAGGTTGGGTGAGCAAACGCAGACCCTTTAAAGTAATACTGCGTGGTACCCATCCCATGGGTCCCAAATCTCCAGGTTCAAGGGCATCTTCCTACATCGAAAACATGCATGAGAAACCCAGAAGATGGTACACCGTGTGATTTTGAAAGGTTTCTAAATCGCACCTCATGTCTCATCTCCTTGTGCTCGGGTTCACCTTTCCAGCTACTTTACTAGCAATCTCCCTACTTGGAGAATCAGCACCTTTAAGCTCCTGTTCCCTACAGGTTGCAATTTGTCCTGAGGATGAACGGGAAGAGGGGCAACCAATGAGAGACTAGATCTAGGTGTTGGGACAGGCACAGGTCACTCTATTTTCCCATCAGGAAGAAGAATTAACCACAGGCTAATCCTGCCGCCGGGAACCAGAATAGTGCCTGAGGCAATCCAGTGCTTTTGCGGCCAGCTCCCAAAAAAGACAGTTGAAAAATGGAGCTCAGGGGCACTGCAATTCACAAACCCGCTGAGTTATAAATGATAACTCTCGTCCACAAATATATTGAGGGAAGGCAACGAAGAGGATTTGAAAGCAAGGCAGAATTGCAGGAAACAGGTTTCAGGAGGTAGATTCGAATCGCCCTTAAAGCACATGAAAAGCGGCAAAACGTCGACAATGATGCCCTAGGCCAAAAAGGGCGTATGCGTTTTTTCCTGATTATATTCAGGAAAAAACGCATACGCCCTTTTTGGCCAACCAAGCAACCTGGAAAGGCTAATCAGCGCTACAAAGAAGTCTCGCTTCCCATCGGTCAAAAGGGCCATGCTGCAAAAAGTGTCAAATCCAGAAATGCAGGACAGGCCATGGAGAAATGGCAGCCTTGCTATGCTGATGGGCGGGATGTAAATTGCCAACAGCCACTCTGGAGAAGTGTGCGGTGTGTCCTGAAACATCGAAAAAACACAGCTTAGGGAGCATAGGGCACGTCCACTCATGGGCGTATAAATTGGGAAAACTAAAAATCAGCAAGACACAGGCACCCCATAGTTTAGGGCTGCTCTGTTGACAAGAACCTCCAATTCATCACACCTTAAATATCCCAGGAAAGAGAAAAATGCATAAAGAAATTGTGGTCCTTATGTACAATGGAATATCACTCAGACATGAAATCAAAGTCATAAGGCTAGTAGAAGCAAGATGAGTGGATTTAGGTATGACGATTCTAAGTGAAATAAGTCACACAGAAAAAGACACTTATCATAAGCTATCACTTATAGAGGGAATGTAAAAACCGTTACCCTTGAACTGAATTACAAAACAGAACAGAGTCACACATTTTGAAAACACACTATGGCTGCTTAACGGGAAATGTGATTTGGGGTGATGCATAAATCAAGTGTTTCAAATTATCTCAGATACCGTTCCATACACCCAATATGTAGTAGACAAGACCTACTCCTTGCTCAGTGAACTGGATTCAACACCCCCTATTCACCGCACAAGAATATATCTGACTAGTAAGAATCTTAAAACCTATGTATTGATATTTCACTGGAAGTGTGTCAAGTGGGGGTAAAGCAGCATAAACACAGCAGTGAAAAGCAGCTAAACCCCATTTTAAAAATAAATTACTTTTATAAACCCATGAAACCAAGAGAGTGAAAGACAGAGAAATTCTTACATAATTTCGTTCAGGGGCTGTGATGCAACGTGGACTGACCATATCTAGACCCACAGCTAGATGAGACATAAGGGTGGACACACTTGGGGCTGAGAGGTTGGGTGAGGTTGGGTGAGCAAACACAGACCCTTTAAAGTAATACTGCGTGGTACCCATCCCATGGGTCCCAAATCTCCAGGTTCAAGGGCATCTTCCTACATCGAAAACATACATGAGAAACCCAGAAGATGGTACACCATCTCATCGGGAAAGGTTCCTGAAACGCACCTCACTTCTCATCTCCTTGTGCTCGTGTTCGCCATTCCAGCCGCTTTATTAGCAATCTCCCTCGTTGGAGAATCAGCACCTTTAACCTCCAGTTCTGTACAGACTGCAATTTATCCTGAGGTTGAACGGGAAGAGGGGCAACCAACGAGAGACTAGCTCTAGGTGTTGGGACAGGCACAGGTCACACTTTTTTCCCATCAGGAAGAAGATTTAACCACAGGCTCAGCCTGCCGCCCAGAAGCAGAATAGGGCCTCAGGCAATCCCGCGCTTTTGCGGCCAGCTCCCAAAAAAGCGAGTTGAAAAATGGAGCTCAGGGACACTGCAATTCACAAACCCGCAGAGTTATAAATGATAACTCTCATCCACAGATATATTGAGGGAAGGCAACGAAGAGGATTTGAAAGCAAGGCAGAATTGCAGGAAACAGGTTTCAGGAGGTAGATTCGAATCGCCTTTAAAGCACATGAAAAGCGGCAAAACGTCGACAGTGATGCCCTTGGCCAAAAAGGGCGTATGCGTTTTTTCCTGAATGTATTCAGGAAAAAACGCATACGCCCTTTTTGGCCAACCAAGCAACCTGGAAAGGCAAATCAGCGCTACAAAGAAGTCTCGCTTCCCATCGGTCAAAAGGGCCATGCTGCAAAAAGTGTCAAAACCAGAAATGCAGGACAGGCCATGGAGAAATGGCAGCCTTGCTACGCTGATGGGCGGGATGTAAATTGCCAACAGCCACTCTGGAGAAGTGTGCGGTGTGTCCTGAAACATCGAAAAAACACAGCTTAGGGAGCATAGGGCACGTCCACTCATGGGCGTATAAATAGGGAAAACTAAAAATCAGCAAGACACAGGCACCCCAAAGTTTAGGGCTGCTCTGTTGACAAGAACCTCCACTTCATGACACCTTAAATATCCCAGGAAAGAGAAAAATGGATAAAGAAGTTGTGGTCCTTATGTACAATGGAATATCACTCAGACATGAAATCAATGTCATAAGGCTAGTAGAAGCAAGATGAGTGGATTTAGGTACGACGATTCTAAGTGAAATAAGTCACACAGAAAAAGACACTTATCATAAGCTATCATTTATAGAGGGAATGGAAAAAACCGCTACACTTGAACTGAATTACAAAAGAGAACAGAGTCACACGTTTAGAAAACACACTATGGCTGCTTAACGGGAAAGGTGAGGTGGGGTGATGCATAAAACAAGGGTTTCAAATTCGCTCAGATACCGTTCCATACACCCAATATGTAATAGACAAGACCTACTCCTTGCTCAGTGAACTGGACTCAACACCCCCTATTCAGCGCACAAGAATATATCTGAGTAGTAAGAATCTTAAAACCTATGTATTGATATCTGTCTGGAAGTGAGTCAAGTGGGTGTAAAGCCGCATAAACACAGCCGTGAAAAGCAGCTAAACCCCATTATAAAAATAAATTACTTTTAAAAACCCGTAAAACAAAGACAGTGAAAGAGAGAGAAATTCTTACAAAATTCGTTCAGGGGCTGTGTTGCAACCTGGATTGACCATGTCTAGACCCACAGCTGGATGAGACATAAGGGTGGACACGCTTGGGGCTGAGAGGTTGGGTGAGGTTGGGTGAGCAAACGCAGACCCTTTAAAGTAATACTGCGTGGTACCCATCCCATGGGTCCCAAATCTCCAGGTTCAAGGGCATCTTCCTACATCGAAAACATGCATGAGAAACCCAGAAGATGGTACACCGTGTGATTTTGGAAGGTTTCTAAATCGCACCTCATGTCTCATCTCCTTGTGCTCGGGTTCACCTTTCCAGCTACTTTACTAGCAATCTCCCTACTTGGAGAATCAGCACCTTTAAGCTCCTGTTCCCTACAGGTTGCAATTTGTCCTGAGGATGAACGGGAAGAGGGGCAACCAATGAGAGACTAGATCTAGGTGTTGGGACAGGCACAGGTCACTCTATTTTCCCATCAGGAAGAAGAATTAACCACAGGCTAATCCTGCCTCCGGGAACCAGAATAGTGCCTGAGGCAATCCAGTGCTTTTGCGGCCAGCTCCCAAAAAAGACAGTTGAAAAATGGAGCTCAGGGGCACTGCAATTCACAAACCCGCTGAGTTATAAATGATAACTCTCGTCCACAAATATATTGAGGGAAGGCAACGAAGAGGATTTGAAAGCAAGGCAGAATTGCAGGAAACAGGTTTCAGGAGGTAGATTCGAATCGCCCTTAAAGCACATGAAAAGCGGCAAAACGTCGACAATGATGCCCTTGGCCAAAAAGGGCGTATGCGTTTTTTCCTGATTATATTCAGGAAAAAACGCATACGCCCTTTTTGGCCAACCAAGCAACCTGGAAAGGCTAATCAGCGCTACAAAGAAGTCTCGCTTCCCATCGGTCAAAAGGGCCATGCTGCAAAAAGTGTCAAAACCAGAAATGCAGGACAGGCCATGGAGAAATGACAGCCTTGCTACGCTGATGGGCGGGATGTAAATTGCCAACAGCCACTCTGGAGAAGTGTGCGGTGTGTCCTGAAACATCGAAAAAACACAGCTTAGGGAGCATAGGGCACGTCCACTCATGGGCGTATAAATTGGGAAAACTAAAAATCAGCAAGACACAGGCACCCCAAAGTTTAGGGCTGCTCTGTTGACAAGAACCTCCACTTCATCACACCTTAAATATCCCAGGAAAGAGAAAAATGCATAAAGAAATTGTGGTCCTTATGTACAATGGAATATCACTCAGACATGAAATCAAAGTCATAAGGCTAGTAGAAGCAAGATGAGTGGATTTAGGTATGACGATTCTAAGTGAAATAAGTCACACAGAAAAAGACACTTATCATAAGCTATCACTTATAGAGGGAATGTAAAAACCGTTACCCTTGAACTGAATTACAAAACAGAACAGAGTCACACAATTTGAAAACACACTATGGCTGCTTAACGGGAAATGTGATTTGGGGTGATGCATAAATCAAGTGTTTCAAATTATCTCAGATACCGTTCCATACACCCAATATGTAGTAGACAAGACCTACTCCTTGCTCAGTGAACTGGATTCAACACCCCCTATTCACCGCACAAGAATATATCTGACTAGTAAGAATCTTAAAACCTATGTATTGATATTTCACTGGAAGTGTGTCAAGTGGGGGTAAAGCAGCATAAACACAGCAGTGAAAAGCAGCTAAACCCCATTTTAAAAATAAATTACTTTTATAAACCCATGAAACCAAGAGAGTGAAAGACAGAGAAATTCTTACATAATTTCGTTCAGGGGCTGTGATGCAACGTGGACTGACCATATCTAGACCCACAGCTAGATGAGACATAAGGGTGGACACTCTTGGGGCTGAGAGGTTTGGTGAGGTTGGGTGGGCAAACGCAGTCCCTTTAAAGTAATACTGCATCGTACCCATCCCATGGATCCCAAATCTCCAGGTTCAAGGGCATCTTCCTACATCGAAAACATGCGTGAGAAACCCAGAAGATGGTACACCTTCTCTTCGGGAAAGGTTCCTGAAACGCACCTCACTTCTCATCTCCTTGTGCTCGTGTTCGCCATTCCAGCCACTTTATTAGCAATCTCCCTCGTTGGAGAATCAGCACCTTTAACCTCCAGTTCTGTACAGACTGCAATTTATCCTGAGTTTGAACGGGAAGAGGGGCAACCAACGAGAGACTAGCTCTAGGTGTTGGGACAGGCACAGGTCACACTTTTTTCCCATCAGGAAGAAGATTTAACCACAGGCTCAGCCTGCCGCCCAGAAGCAGAATAGGGCCTCAGGCAATCCCGCGCTTTTGCGGCCAGCTCCCAAAAAAGCGAGTTGAAAAATGGAGCTCAGGGACACTGCAATTCACAAACCCGCAGAGTTATAAATGATAACTCTCATCCACAGATATATTGAGGGAAGGCAACGAAGAGGATTTGAAAGCAAGGCAGAATTGCAGGAAACAGGTTTCAGGAGGTAGATTCGAATCGCCTTTAAAGCACATGAAAAGCGGCAAAACGTCGACAGTGATGCCCTTGGCCAAAAAGGGCGTATGCGTTTTTTCCTGAATGTATTCAGGAAAAAACGCATACGCCCTTTTTGGCCAACCAAGCAACCTGGAAAGGCAAATCAGCGCTACAAAGAAGTCTCGCTTCCCATCGGTCAAAAGGGCCATGCTGCAAAAAGTGTCAAAACCAGAAATGCAGGACAGGTCATGGAGAAATGGCAGCCTTGCTACGCTGATGGGCGGGATGTAAATTGCCAACAGCCACTCTGGAGAAGTGTGCGGTGTGTCCTGAAACATCGAAAAAACACAGCTTAGGGAGCATAGGGCACGTCCACTCATGGGCGTATAAATAGGGAAAACTAAAAATCAGCAAGACACAGGCACCCCAAAGTTTAGGGCTGCTCTGTTGACAAGAACCTCCACTTCATGACACCTTAAATATCCCAGGAAAGAGAAAAATGGATAAAAAAGTTGTGGTCCTTATGTACAATGGAATATCACTCAGACATGAAATCAATGTCATAAGGCTAGTAGAAGCAAGATGAGTGGATTTAGGTACGACGATTCTAAGTGAAATAAGTCACACAGAAAAAGACACTTATCATAAGCTATCATTTATAGAGGGAATGGAAAAAACCGCTACACTTGAACTGAATTACAAAAGAGAACAGAGTCACACGTTTAGAAAACACACTATGGCTGCTTAACGGGAAAGGTGAGGTGGGGTGATGCATAAAACAAGGGTTTCAAATTCGCTCAGATACCGTTCCATACACCCAATATGTAATAGACAAGACCTACTCTTTGCTCAGTGAACTGGACTCAAAACCCCCTATTCAGCGCACAAGAATATATCTGAGTAGTAAGAATCTTAAAACCTATGTATTGATATCTGTCTGGAAGTGAGTCAAGTGGGTGTAAAGCCGCATAAACACAGCCGTGAAAAGCAGCTAAACCCCATTATAAAAATAAATTACTTTTAAAAACCCGTAAAACAAAGACAGTGAAAGAGAGAGAAATTCTTACAAAATTCGTTCAGGGGCTGTGTTGCAACCTGGATTGACCATGTCTAGACCCACAGCTGGATGAGACATAAGGGTGGACACGCTTGGGGCTGAGAGGTTGGGTGAGGTTGGGTGAGCAAACGCAGACCCTTTAAAGTAATACTGCGTGGTACCCATCCCATGGGTCCCAAATCTCCAGGTTCAAGGGCATCTTCCTACATCGAAAACATGCATGAGAAACCCAGAAGATGGTACACCGTGTGATTTTGAAAGGTTTCTAAATCGCACCTCATGTCTCATCTCCTTGTGCTCGGGTTCACCTTTCCAGCTACTTTACTAGCAATCTCCCTACTTGGAGAATCAGCACCTTTAAGCTCCTGTTCCCTACAGGTTGCAATTTGTCCTGAGGATGAACGGGAAGAGGGGCAACCAATGAGAGACTAGATCTAGGTGTTGGGACAGGCACAGGTCACTGTATTTTCCCATCAGGAAGAAGAATTAACCACAGGCTAATCCTGCCGCCGGTAACCAGAATAGTGCCTGAGGCAATCCAGTGCTTTTGCGGCCAGCTCCCAAAAAAGACAGTTGAAAAATGGAGCTCAGGGGCACTGCAATTCACAAACCCGCTGAGTTATAAATGATAACTCTCGTCCACAAATATATTGAGGGAAGGCAACGAAGAGGATTTGAAAGCAAGGCAGAATTGCAGGAAACAGGTTTCAGGAGGTAGATTCGAATCGCCCTTAAAGCACATGAAAAGCGGCAAAACGTCGACAATGATGCCCTTGGCCAAAAAGGGCGTATGCGTTTTTTCCTGATTATATTCAGGAAAAAACGCATACGCCCTTTTTGGCCAACCAAGCAACCTGGAAAGGCTAATCAGCGCTACAAAGAAGTCTCGCTTCCCATCGGTCAAAAGGGCCATGCTGCAAAAAGTGTCAAAACCAGAAATGCAGGACAGGCCATGGAGAAATGACAGCCTTGCTACGCTGATGGGCGGGATGTAAATTGCCAACAGCCACTCTGGAGAAGTGTGCGGTGTGTCCTGAAACATCGAAAAAACACAGCTTAGGGAGCATAGGGCACGTCCACTCATGGGCGTATAAATTGGGAAAACTAAAAATCAGCAAGACACAGGCACCCCAAAGTTTAGGGCTGCTCTGTTGACAAGAACCTCCACTTCATCACACCTTAAATATCCCAGGAAAGAGAAAAATGCATAAAGAAATTGTGGTCCTTATGTACAATGGAATATCACTCAGACATGAAATCAAAGTCATAAGGCTAGTAGAAGCAAGATGAGTGGATTTAGGTATGACGATTCTAAGTGAAATAAGTCACACAGAAAAAGACACTTATCATAAGCTATCACTTATAGAGGGAATGTAAAAACCGTTACCCTTGAACTGAATTACAAAACAGAACAGAGTCACACAATTTGAAAACACACTATGGCTGCTTAACGGGAAATGTGATTTGGGGTGATGCATAAATCAAGTGTTTCAAATTATCTCAGATACCGTTCCATACACCCAATATGTAGTAGACAAGACCTACTCCTTGCTCAGTGAACTGGATTCAACACCCCCTATTCACCGCACAAGAATATATCTGACTAGTAAGAATCTTAAAACCTATGTATTGATATTTCACTGGAAGTGTGTCAAGTGGGGGTAAAGCAGCATAAACACAGCAGTGAAAAGCAGCTAAACCCCATTTTAAAAATAAATTACTTTTATAAACCCATGAAACCAAGAGAGTGAAAGACAGAGAAATTCTTACATAATTTCTTTCAGGGGCTGTGATGCAACGTGGACTGACCATATCTAGACCCACAGCTAGATGAGACATAAGGGTGGACACTCTTGGGGCTGAGAGGTTTGGTGAGGTTGGGTGGGCAAACGCAGTCCCTTTAAAGTAATACTGCATCGTACCCATCCCATGGATCCCAAATCTCCAGGTTCAAGGGCATCTTCCTACATCGAAAACATGCGTGAGAAACCCAGAAGATGGTACACCTTCTCTTCGGGAAAGGTTCCTGAAACGCACCTCACTTCTCATCTCCTTGTGCTCGTGTTCGCCATTCCAGCCACTTTATTAGCAATCTCCCTCGTTGGAGAATCAGCACCTTTAACCTCCAGTTCTGTACAGACTGCAATTTATCCTGAGTTTGAACGGGAAGAGGGGCAACCAACGAGAGACTAGCTCTAGGTGTTGGGACAGGCACAGGTCACACTTTTTTCCCATCAGGAAGAAGATTTAACCACAGGCTCAGCCTGCCGCCCAGAAGCAGAATAGGGCCTCAGGCAATCCCGCGCTTTTGCGGCCAGCTCCCAAAAAAGCGAGTTGAAAAATGGAGCTCAGGGACACTGCAATTCACAAACCCGCAGAGTTATAAATGATAACTCTCATCCACAGATATATTGAGGGAAGGCAACGAAGAGGATTTGAAAGCAAGGCAGAATTGCAGGAAACAGGTTTCAGGAGGTAGATTCGAATCGCCTTTAAAGCACATGAAAAGCGGCAAAACGTCGACAGTGATGCCCTTGGCCAAAAAGGGCGTATGCGTTTTTTCCTGAATGTATTCAGGAAAAAACGCATACGCCCTTTTTGGCCAACCAAGCAACCTGGAAAGGCAAATCAGCGCTACAAAGAAGTCTCGCTTCCCATCGGTCAAAAGGGCCATGCTGCAAAAAGTGTCAAAACCAGAAATGCAGGACAGGTCATGGAGAAATGGCAGCCTTGCTACGCTGATGGGCGGGATGTAAATTGCCAACAGCCACTCTGGAGAAGTGTGCGGTGTGTCCTGAAACATCGAAAAAACACAGCTTAGGGAGCATAGGGCACGTCCACTTATGGGCGTATAAATAGGGAAAACTAAAAATCAGCAAGACACAGGCACCCCAAAGTTTAGGGCTGCTCTGTTGACAAGAACCTCCACTTCATGACACCTTAAATATCCCAGGAAAGAGAAAAATGGATAAAAAAGTTGTGGTCATTATGTACAATGGAATATCACTCAGACATGAAATCAATGTCATAAGGCTAGTAGAAGCAAGATGAGTGGATTTAGGTACGACGATTCTAAGTGAAATAAGTCACACAGAAAAAGACACTTATCATAAGCTATCATTTATAGAGGGAATGGAAAAAACCGCTACACTTGAACTGAATTACAAAAGAGAACAGAGTCACACGTTTAGAAAACACACTATGGCTGCTTAACGGGAAAGGTGAGGTGGGGTGATGCATAAAACAAGGGTTCAAATTCGCTCAGATACCGTTCCATACACCCAATATGTAATAGACAAGACCTACTCCTTGCTCAGTGAACTGGACTCAAAACCCCCTATTCAGCGCACAAGAATATATCTGAGTAGTAAGAATCTTAAAACCTATGTATTGATATCTGTCTGGAAGTGAGTCAAGTGGGTGTAAAGCCGCATAAACACAGCCGTGAAAAGCAGCTAAACCCCATTATAAAAATAAATTACTTTTAAAAACCCGTAAAACAAAGACAGTGAAAGAGAGAGAAATTCTTACAAAATTCGTTCAGGGGCTGTGTTGCAACCTGGATTGACCATGTCTAGACCCACAGCTGGATGAGACATAAGGGTGGACACGCTTGGGGCTGAGAGGTTGGGTGAGGTTGGGTGAGCAAACGCAGACCCTTTAAAGTAATACTGCGTGGTACCCATCCCATGGGTCCGAAATCTCCAGGTTCAAGGGCATCTTCCTACATCGAAAACATGCATGAGAAACCCAGAAGATGGTACACCGTGTGATTTTGAAAGGTTTCTAAATCGCACCTCATGTCTCATCTCCTTGTGCTCGGGTTCACCTTTCCAGCTACTTTACTAGCAATCTCCCTACTTGGAGAATCAGCACCTTTAAGCTCCTGTTCCCTACAGGTTGCAATTTGTCCTGAGGATGAACGGGAAGAGGGGCAACCAATGAGAGACTAGATCTAGGTGTTGGGACAGGCACAGGTCACTGTATTTTCCCATCAGGAAGAAGAATTAACCACAGGCTAATCCTGCCGCCGGTAACCAGAATAGTGCCTGAGGCAATCCAGTGCTTTTGCGGCCAGCTCCCAAAAAAGACAGTTGAAAAATGGAGCTCAGGGGCACTGCAATTCACAAACCCGCTGAGTTATAAATGATAACTCTCGTCCACAAATATATTGAGGGAAGGCAACGAAGAGGATTTGAAAGCAAGGCAGAATTGCAGGAAACAGGTTTCAGGAGGTAGATTCGAATCGCCCTTAAAGCACATGAAAAGCGGCAAAACGTCGACAATGATGCCCTAGGCCAAAAAGGGCGTATGCGTTTTTTCCTGAATATATTCAGGAAAAAACGCATACGCCCTTTTTGGCCAACCAAGCAACCTGCAAAGGCTAATCAGCGCTACAAAGAAGTCTCGCTTCCCATCGGTCAAAAGGGCCATGCTGCAAAAAGTGTCAAAACCAGAAATGCAGGACAGGCCATGGAGAAATGGCAGCCTTGCTACGCTGATGGGCGGGATGTAAATTGCCAACAGCCACTCTGGAGAAGTGTACGGTGTGTCCTGAAACATCGAAAAAACACAGCTTAGGGAGCATAGGGCACGTCCACTCATGGGCGTATAAATTGGGAAAACTAAAAATCAGCAAGACACAGGCACCCCAAAGTTTAGGGCTGCTCTGTTGACAAGAACCTCCACTTCATCACACCTTAAATATCCCAGGAAAGAGAAAAATGCATAAAGAAGTTGTGGTCCTTATATACAATGGAATATCACTCAGACATGAAATCAAAGTCATAAGGCTAGTAGAAGCAAGATGAGTGGATTTCGGTACGACGATTCTAAGTGAAATAAGTCACACAGAAAAAGACACTTATCATAAGCTATCACTTATAGAGGGAATGTAAAAACCGCTACACTTGAACTGAATTACAAAACAGAACAGAGTCACACGTTTAGAAAACACACTATGTCTGCTTAACGGGAAAGGTGAGGTGGGGTGATGCATAAAACAAGGGTTTCAAATTCGCTCAGATACCGTTCCATACACCCAATATGTAATAGACAAGACCTACTCCTTGCTCAGTGAACTGGACTCAACACCCCCTATTCACCGCACAAGAATATATGTGACTAGTAAGAATCTTAAAACCTATGTATTGATATCTGTCTGGAAGTGAGTCAAGTGGGTGTAAGGCCGCATAAACACAGCCGTGAAAAGCAGCTAAACCCCATTATAAAAATAAATTACTTTTAAAAACCCGTAAAACAAAGACAGTGAAAGAGAGAGAAATTCTTACACAATTCCTTCAGGGGCTGTGATGCAACCTGGATTGACCATATCTAGACCCACAGCTGGATGAGACATAAGGGTGGACACTCTTGGGGCTGAGAGGTTGGGTGAGGTTGGGTGAGCAAACGCAGACCCTTTAAAGTAATACTGCGTGGTACCCATCCCATGGGTCCCAAATCTCCAGGTTCAAGGGCATCTTCCTACATTGAAAACATGCATGAGAAACCCAGAAGATGGTACACCGTGTGATTTTGAAAGGTTTCTAAAACGCACCTCATTTCTCATCTCCTTGTGCTTGGGTTCGCCATTCCAGCTACTTTACTAGCAATCTCCCTACTTGGAGAATCAGCACCTTTAAGCTCCTGTTCCCTACAGGTTGCAATTTGTCCTGAGGATGAACGGGAAGAGGGGCAACCAATAAGAGACTAGATATAGGTGTTGGGACAGGCACAGGTCACTCTATTTTCCCATCAGGAAGAAGAATTAACTACAGGCTCAGCATGCCGAGGGGAACCAAAATAGTGCCTGAGGCAATCCAGTGCTTTTGCGGCCAGCTCCCAAAAAAGACAGTTGAAAAATGGAGCTCAGGGGCACTGCAATTCACAAACCCGCTGAGTTATAAATGATAACTCTCGTCCACAAATATATTGAGGGAAGGCAACGAAGAGGATTTGAATGCAAGGCAGAATTGCAGGAAACAGGTTTCAGGAGGTAGATTCGAATCGCCCTTAAAGCACATGAAAAGCGGCAAAACGTCGACAATGATGCCCTTGGCCAAAAAGTGCGTATGCATTTTTTCCTGATTATATTCAGGAAAAAACGCATACGCCCTTTTTGGCCAACCAAGCAACCTGGAAATGCTAATCAGCGCTACAAAGAAGTCTCGTTTCCCATCGGTCAAAAGGGCCATGCTGCAAAAAGTGTCAAAACCAGAAATGCAGGACAGGCCATGGAGAAATTGCAGCCTTGCTACGCTGATGGGCGGGATGTAAATTGCCAACAGCCACTCTGGAGAAGTGTGCGGTGTGTCGTGAAACATCGAAAAAACACAGCTTAGGGAGCATAGGACACGTCCACTCATGGGCGTATAAATTGGGAAAACTAAAAATCAGCAAGACACAGGCACCCCAAAGTTTAGGGCTGCTCTGTTGACAAGAACCTCCAATTCATCACACCTTAAATATCCCAGGAAAGAGAAAAATGCATAAAGAAGTTGTGGTCCTTATGTACAATGGAATATCACTCAGACATGAAATCAAAGTCATAAGGCTAGTAGAAGCAAGATGAGTGGATTTAGGTATGACGATTCTAAGTGAAATAAGTCACACAGAAAAAGACACTTATCATAAGCTATCACTTATAGAGGGAATGTAAAAACCGTTACCCTTGAACTGAATTACAAAGCAGAACAGTGTCACACATTTTGAAAACACACTATGGCTGCTTAACGGGAAATGTGATTTGGGGTGATGCATAAATCAAGTGTTTCAAATTATCTCAGATACCGTTCCATACACCCAATATGTAGTAGACAAGACCTACTCCTTGCTCAGTGAACTGGATTCAACACCCCCTATTCACCGCACAAGAATATATCTGACTAGTAAGAATCTTAAAACCTATGTATTGATATTTCACTGGAAGTGTGTCAAGTGGGGGTAAAGCAGCATAAACACAGCAGTGAAAAGCAGCTAAACCCCATTTTAAAAATAAATTACTTTTATAAACCCATGAAACCAAGAGAGTGAAAGACAGAGAAATTCTTACATAATTTCGTTCAGGGGCTGTGATGCAACGTGGACTGACCATATCTAGACCCACAGCTAGATGAGACATAAGGGTGGACACTCTTGGGGCTGAGAGGTTTGGTGAGGTTGGGTGGGCAAACGCAGTCCCTTTAAAGTAATACTGCATCGTACCCATCCCATGGATCCCAAATCTCCAGGTTCAAGGGCATCTTCCTACATCGAAAACATGCGTGAGAAACCCAGAAGATGGTACACCATCTCATCGGGAAAGGTTCCTGAAACGCACCTCACTTCTCATCTCCTTGTGCTCGTGTTCGCCATTCCAGCCGCTTTATTAGCAATCTCCCTCGTTGGAGAATCAGCACCTTTAACCTCCAGTTCTGTACAGACTGCAATTTATCCTGAGGTTGAACGGGAAGAGGGGCAACCAACGAGAGACTAGCTCTAGGTGTTGGGACAGGCACAGGTCACACTTTTTTCCCATCAGGAAGAAGATTTAACCACAGGCTCAGCCTGCCGCCCAGAAGCAGAATAGGGCCTCAGGCAATCCCGCGCTTTTGCGGCCAGCTCCCAAAAAAGCGAGTTGAAAAATGGAGCTCAGGGACACTGCAATTCAAAAACCCGCAGAGTTATAAATGATAACTCTCATCCACAGATATATTGAGGGAAGGCAACGAAGAGGATTTGAAAGCAAGGCAGAATTGCAGGAAACAGGTTTCAGGAGGTAGATTCGAATCGCCTTTAAAGCACTTGAAAAGCGGCAAAACGTCGACAGTGATGCCCTTGGCCAAAAAGGGCGTATGCGTTTTTTCCTGAATGTATTCAGGAAAAAACGCATACGCCCTTTTTGGCCAACCAAGCAACCTGGAAAGGCAAATCAGCGCTACAAAGAAGTCTCCCTTCCCATCGGTCAAAAGGGCCATGCTGCAAAAAGTGTCAAAACCAGAAATGCAGGACAGGCCATGGAGAAATGGCAGCCTTGCTACGCTGATGGGCGGGATGTAAATTGCCAACAGCCACTCTGGAGAAGTGTGCGGTGTGTCCTGAAACATCGAAAAAACACAGCTTAGGGAGCATAGGGCACGTCCACTCATGGGCGTATAAATAGGGAAAACTAAAAATCAGCAAGACACAGGCACCCCAAAGTTTAGGGCTGCTCTGTTGACAAGAACCTCCACTTCATGACACCTTAAATATCCCAGGAAAGAGAAAAATGGATAAAGAAGTTGTGGTCCTTATGTACAATGGAATATCACTCAGACATGAAATCAATGTCATAAGGCTAGTAGAAGCAAGATGAGTGGATTTAGGTACGACGATTCTAAGTGAAATAAGTCACACAGAAAAAGACACTTATCATAAGCTATCATTTATAGAGGGAATGGAAAAAACCGCTACACTTGAACTGAATTACAAAAGAGAACAGAGTCACACGTTTAGAAAACACACTATGGCTGCTTAACGGGAAAGGTGAGGTGGGGTGATGCATAAAACAAGGGTTTCAAATTCGCTCAGATACCGTTCCATACACCCAATATGTAATAGACAAGACCTACTCCTTGCTCAGTGAACTGGACTCAACACCCCCTATTCAGCGCACAAGAATATATCTGAGTAGTAAGAATCTTAAAACCTATGTATTGATATCTGTCTGGAAGTGAGTCAAGTGGTTGTAAAGCCACATAAACACAGCCGTGAAAAGCAGCTAAACCCCATTATAAAAATAAATTACTTTTAAAAACCCGTAAAACAAAGACAGTGAAAGAGAGAGAAATTCTTACAAAATTCGTTCAGGGGCTGTGTTGCAACCTGGATTGACCATGTCTAGACCCACAGCTGGATGAGACATAAGGGTGGACACGCTTGGGGCTGAGAGGTTGGGTGAGGTTGGGTGAGCAAACGCAGACCCTTTAAAGTAATACTGCGTGGTACCCATCCCATGGGTCCCAAATCTCCAGGTTCAAGGGCATCTTCCTACATCGAAAACATGCATGAGAAACCCAGAAGATGGTACACCGTGTGATTTTGAAAGGTTTCTAAATCGCACCTCATGTCTCATCTCCTTGTGCTCGGGTTCACCTTTCCAGCTACTTTACTAGCAATCTCCCTACTTGGAGAATCAGCACCTTTAAGCTCCTGTTCCCTACAGGTTGCAATTTGTCCTGAGGATGAACGGGAAGAGGGGCAACCAATGAGAGACTAGATCTAGGTGTTGGGACAGGCACAGGTCACTCTATTTTCCCATCAGGAAGAAGAATTAACCACAGGCTAATCCTGCCGCCGGGAACCAGAATAGTGCCTGAGGCAATCCAGTGCTTTTGCGGCCAGCTCCCAAAAAAGACAGTTGAAAAATGGAGCTCAGGGGCACTGCAATTCACAAACCCGCTGAGTTATAAATGATAACTCTCGTCCACAAATATATTGAGGGAAGGCAACGAAGAGGATTTGAAAGCAAGGCAGAATTGCAGGAAACAGGTTTCAGGAGGTAGATTCGAATCGCCCTTAAAGCACATGAAAAGCGGCAAAACGTCGACAATGATGCCCTTGGCCAAAAAGGGCGTATGCGTTTTTTCCTGATTATATTCAGGAAAAAACGCATACGCCCTTTTTGGCCAACCAAGCAACCTGGAAAGGCTAATCAGCGCTACAAAGAAGTCTCGCTTCCCATCGGTCAAAAGGGCCATGCTGCAAAAAGTGTCAAATCCAGAAATGCAGGACAGGCCATGGAGAAATGGCAGCCTTGCTATGCTGATGGGCGGGATGTAAATTGCCAACAGCCACTCTGGAGAAGTGTGCGGTGTGTCCTGAAACATCGAAAAAACACAGCTTAGGGAGCATAGGGCACGTCCACTCATGGGCGTATAAATTGGGAAAACTAAAAATCAGCAAGACACAGGCACCCCATAGTTTAGGGCTGCTCTGTTGACAAGAACCTCCAATTCATCACACCTTAAATATCCCAGGAAAGAGAAAAATGCATAAAGAAATTGTGGTC
Organism: Eschrichtius robustus; assembly: GCF_028021215.1. Taxonomy (NCBI): domain Eukaryota; kingdom Metazoa; phylum Chordata; class Mammalia; order Artiodactyla; family Eschrichtiidae; genus Eschrichtius; species Eschrichtius robustus. The sequence continues at coordinate 861,970 of NW_027175168.1, forward strand.
CTTATGTACAATGGAATATCACTCAGACATGAAATCAAAGTCATAAGGCTAGTAGAAGCAAGATGAGTGGATTTAGGTATGACGATTCTAAGTGAAATAAGTCACACAGAAAAAGACACTTATCATAAGCTATCACTTATAGAGGGAATGTAAAAACCGTTACCCTTGAACTGAATTACAAAACAGAACAGAGTCACACATTTTGAAAACACACTATGGCTGCTTAACGGGAAATGTGATTTGGGGTGATGCATAAATCAAGTGTTTCAAATTATCTCAGATACCGTTCCATACACCCAATATGTAGTAGACAAGACCTACTCCTTGCTCAGTGAACTGGATTCAACACCCCCTATTCACCGCACAAGAATATATCTGACTAGTAAGAATCTTAAAACCTATGTATTGATATTTCACTGGAAGTGTGTCAAGTGGGGGTAAAGCAGCATAAACACAGCAGTGAAAAGCAGCTAAACCCCATTTTAAAAATAAATTACTTTTATAAACCCATGAAACCAAGAGAGTGAAAGACAGAGAAATTCTTACATAATTTCGTTCAGGGGCTGTGATGCAACGTGGACTGACCATATCTAGACCCACAGCTAGATGAGACATAAGGGTGGACACTCTTGGGGCTGAGAGGTTTGGTGAGGTTGGGTGGGCAAACGCAGTCCCTTTAAAGTAATACTGCATCGTACCCATCCCATGGATCCCAAATCTCCAGGTTCAAGGGCATCTTCCTACATCGAAAACATGCGTGAGAAACCCAGAAGATGGTACACCATCTCATCGGGAAAGGTTCCTGAAACGCACCTCACTTCTCATCTCCTTGTGCTCGTGTTCGCCATTCCAGCCGCTTTATTAGCAATCTCCCTCGTTGGAGAATCAGCACCTTTAACCTCCAGTTCTGTACAGACTGCAATTTATCCTGAGGTTGAACGGGAAGAGGGGCAACCAACGAGAGACTAGCTCTAGGTGTTGGGACAGGCACAGGTCACACTTTTTTCCCATCAGGAAGAAGATTTAACCACAGGCTCAGCCTGCCGCCCAGAAGCAGAATAGGGCCTCAGGCAATCCCGCGCTTTTGCGGCCAGCTCCCAAAAAAGCGAGTTGAAAAATGGAGCTCAGGGACACTGCAATTCACAAACCCGCAGAGTTATAAATGATAACTCTCATCCACAGATATATTGAGGGAAGGCAACGAAGAGGATTTGAAAGCAAGGCAGAATTGCAGGAAACAGGTTTCAGGAGGTAGATTCGAATCGCCTTTAAAGCACATGAAAAGCGGCAAAACGTCGACAGTGATGCCCTTGGCCAAAAAGGGCGTATGCGTTTTTTCCTGAATGTATTCAGGAAAAAACGCATACGCCCTTTTTGGCCAACCAAGCAACCTGGAAAGGCAAATCAGCGCTACAAAGAAGTCTCGCTTCCCATCGGTCAAAAGGGCCATGCTGCAAAAAGTGTCAAAACCAGAAATGCAGGACAGGCCATGGAGAAATGGCAGCCTTGCTACGCTGATGGGCGGGATGTAAATTGCCAACAGCCACTCTGGAGAAGTGTGCGGTGTGTCCTGAAACATCGAAAAAACACAGCTTAGGGAGCATAGGGCACGTCCACTCATGGGCGTATAAATAGGGAAAACTAAAAATCAGCAAGACACAGGCACCCCAAAGTTTAGGGCTGCTCTGTTGACAAGAACCTCCACTTCATGACACCTTAAATATCCCAGGAAAGAGAAAAATGGATAAAGAAGTTGTGGTCCTTATGTACAATGGAATATCACTCAGACATGAAATCAATGTCATAAGGCTAGTAGAAGCAAGATGAGTGGATTTAGGTACGACGATTCTAAGTGAAATAAGTCACACAGAAAAAGACACTTATCATAAGCTATCATTTATAGAGGGAATGGAAAAAACCGCTACACTTGAACTGAATTACAAAAGAGAACAGAGTCACACGTTTAGAAAACACACTATGGCTGCTTAACGGGAAAGGTGAGGTGGGGTGATGCATAAAACAAGGGTTTCAAATTCGCTCAGATACCGTTCCATACACCCAATATGTAATAGACAAGACCTACTCCTTGCTCAGTGAACTGGACTCAACACCCCCTATTCAGCGCACAAGAATATATCTGAGTAGTAAGAATCTTAAAACCTATGTATTGATATCTGTCTGGAAGTGAGTCAAGTGGGTGTAAAGCCGCATAAACACAGCCGTGAAAAGCAGCTAAACCCCATTATAAAAATAAATTACTTTTAAAAACCCGTAAAACAAAGACAGTGAAAGAGAGAGAAATTCTTACAAAATTCGTTCAGGGGCTGTGTTGCAACCTGGATTGACCATGTCTAGACCCACAGCTGGATGAGACATAAGGGTGGACACGCTTGGGGCTGAGAGGTTGGGTGAGGTTGGGTGAGCAAACGCAGACCCTTTAAAGTAATACTGCGTGGTACCCATCCCATGGGTCCCAAATCTCCAGGTTCAAGGGCATCTTCCTACATCGAAAACATGCATGAGAAACCCAGAAGATGGTACACCGTGTGATTTTGGAAGGTTTCTAAATCGCACCTCATGACTCATCTCCTTGTGCTCGGGTTCACCTTTCCAGCTACTTTACTAGCAATCTCCCTACTTGGAGAATCAGCACCTTTAAGCTCCTGTTCCCTACAGGTTGCAATTTGTCCTGAGGATGAACGGGAAGAGGGGCAACCAATGAGAGACTAGATCTAGGTGTTGGGACAGGCACAGGTCACTCTATTTTCCCATCAGGAAGAAGAATTAACCACAGGCTAATCCTGCCTCCGGGAACCAGAATAGTGCCTGAGGCAATCCAGTGCTTTTGCGGCCAGCTCCCAAAAAAGACAGTTGAAAAATGGAGCTCAGGGGCACTGCAATTCACAAACCCGCTGAGTTATAAATGATAACTCTCGTCCACAAATATATTGAGGGAAGGCAACGAAGAGGATTTGAAAGCAAGGCAGAATTGCAGGAAACAGGTTTCAGGAGGTAGATTCGAATCGCCCTTAAAGCACATGAAAAGCGGCAAAACGTCGACAATGATGCCCTTGGCCAAAAAGGGCGTATGCGTTTTTTCCTGATTATATTCAGGAAAAAACGCATACGCCCTTTTTGGCCAACCAAGCAACCTGGAAAGGCTAATCAGCGCTACAAAGAAGTCTCGCTTCCCATCGGTCAAAAGGGCCATGCTGCAAAAAGTGTCAAAACCAGAAATGCAGGACAGGCCATGGAGAAATGACAGCCTTGCTACGCTGATGGGCGGGATGTAAATTGCCAACAGCCACTCTGGAGAAGTGTGCGGTGTGTCCTGAAACATCGAAAAAACACAGCTTAGGGAGCATAGGGCACGTCCACTCATGGGCGTATAAATTGGGAAAACTAAAAATCAGCAAGACACAGGCACCCCAAAGTTTAGGGCTGCTCTGTTGACAAGAACCTCCACTTCATCACACCTTAAATATCCCAGGAAAGAGAAAAATGCATAAAGAAATTGTGGTCCTTATGTACAATGGAATATCACTCAGACATGAAATCAAAGTCATAAGGCTAGTAGAAGCAAGATGAGTGGATTTAGGTATGACGATTCTAAGTGAAATAAGTCACACAGAAAAAGACACTTATCATAAGCTATCACTTATAGAGGGAATGTAAAAACCGTTACCCTTGAACTGAATTACAAAACAGAACAGAGTCACACAATTTGAAAACACACTATGGCTGCTTAACGGGAAATGTGATTTGGGGTGATGCATAAATCAAGTGTTTCAAATTATCTCAGATACCGTTCCATACACCCAATATGTAGTAGACAAGACCTACTCCTTGCTCAGTGAACTGGATTCAACACCCCCTATTCACCGCACAAGAATATATCTGACTAGTAAGAATCTTAAAACCTATGTATTGATATTTCACTGGAAGTGTGTCAAGTGGGGGTAAAGCAGCATAAACACAGCAGTGAAAAGCAGCTAAACCCCATTTTAAAAATAAATTACTTTTATAAACCCATGAAACCAAGAGAGTGAAAGACAGAGAAATTCTTACATAATTTCTTTCAGGGGCTGTGATGCAACGTGGACTGACCATATCTAGACCCACAGCTAGATGAGACATAAGGGTGGACACTCTTGGGGCTGAGAGGTTTGGTGAGGTTGGGTGGGCAAACGCAGTCCCTTTAAAGTAATACTGCATCGTACCCATCCCATGGATCCCAAATCTCCAGGTTCAAGGGCATCTTCCTACATCGAAAACATGCGTGAGAAACCCAGAAGATGGTACACCTTCTCTTCGGGAAAGGTTCCTGAAACGCACCTCACTTCTCATCTCCTTGTGCTCGTGTTCGCCATTCCAGCCACTTTATTAGCAATCTCCCTCGTTGGAGAATCAGCACCTTTAACCTCCAGTTCTGTACAGACTGCAATTTATCCTGAGTTTGAACGGGAAGAGGGGCAACCAACGAGAGACTAGCTCTAGGTGTTGGGACAGGCACAGGTCACACTTTTTTCCCATCAGGAAGAAGATTTAACCACAGGCTCAGCCTGCCGCCCAGAAGCAGAATAGGGCCTCAGGCAATCCCGCGCTTTTGCGGCCAGCTCCCAAAAAAGCGAGTTGAAAAATGGAGCTCAGGGACACTGCAATTCACAAACCCGCAGAGTTATAAATGATAACTCTCATCCACAGATATATTGAGGGAAGGCAACGAAGAGGATTTGAAAGCAAGGCAGAATTGCAGGAAACAGGTTTCAGGAGGTAGATTCGAATCGCCTTTAAAGCACATGAAAAGCGGCAAAACGTCGACAGTGATGCCCTTGGCCAAAAAGGGCGTATGCGTTTTTTCCTGAATGTATTCAGGAAAAAACGCATACGCCCTTTTTGGCCAACCAAGCAACCTGGAAAGGCAAATCAGCGCTACAAAGAAGTCTCGCTTCCCATCGGTCAAAAGGGCCATGCTGCAAAAAGTGTCAAAACCAGAAATGCAGGACAGGTCATGGAGAAATGGCAGCCTTGCTACGCTGATGGGCGGGATGTAAATTGCCAACAGCCACTCTGGAGAAGTGTGCGGTGTGTCCTGAAACATCGAAAAAACACAGCTTAGGGAGCATAGGGCACGTCCACTCATGGGCGTATAAATAGGGAAAACTAAAAATCAGCAAGACACAGGCACCCCAAAGTTTAGGGCTGCTCTGTTGACAAGAACCTCCACTTCATGACACCTTAAATATCCCAGGAAAGAGAAAAATGGATAAAAAAGTTGTGGTCCTTATGTACAATGGAATATCACTCAGACATGAAATCAATGTCATAAGGCTAGTAGAAGCAAGATGAGTGGATTTAGGTACGACGATTCTAAGTGAAATAAGTCACACAGAAAAAGACACTTATCATAAGCTATCATTTATAGAGGGAATGGAAAAAACCGCTACACTTGAACTGAATTACAAAAGAGAACAGAGTCACACGTTTAGAAAACACACTATGGCTGCTTAACGGGAAAGGTGAGGTGGGGTGATGCATAAAACAAGGGTTTCAAATTCGCTCAGATACCGTTCCATACACCCAATATGTAATAGACAAGACCTACTCTTTGCTCAGTGAACTGGACTCAAAACCCCCTATTCAGCGCACAAGAATATATCTGAGTAGTAAGAATCTTAAAACCTATGTATTGATATCTGTCTGGAAGTGAGTCAAGTGGGTGTAAAGCCGCATAAACACAGCCGTGAAAAGCAGCTAAACCCCATTATAAAAATAAATTACTTTTAAAAACCCGTAAAACAAAGACAGTGAAAGAGAGAGAAATTCTTACAAAATTCGTTCAGGGGCTGTGTTGCAACCTGGATTGACCATGTCTAGACCCACAGCTGGATGAGACATAAGGGTGGACACGCTTGGGGCTGAGAGGTTGGGTGAGGTTGGGTGAGCAAACGCAGACCCTTTAAAGTAATACTGCGTGGTACCCATCCCATGGGTCCCAAATCTCCAGGTTCAAGGGCATCTTCCTACATCGAAAACATGCATGAGAAACCCAGAAGATGGTACACCGTGTGATTTTGAAAGGTTTCTAAATCGCACCTCATGTCTCATCTCCTTGTGCTCGGGTTCACCTTTCCAGCTACTTTACTAGCAATCTCCCTACTTGGAGAATCAGCACCTTTAAGCTCCTGTTCCCTACAGGTTGCAATTTGTCCTGAGGATGAACGGGAAGAGGGGCAACCAATGAGAGACTAGATCTAGGTGTTGGGACAGGCACAGGTCACTCTATTTTCCCATCAGGAAGAAGAATTAACCACAGGCTAATCCTGCCGCCGGTAACCAGAATAGTGCCTGAGGCAATCCAGTGCTTTTGCGGCCAGCTCCCAAAAAAGACAGTTGAAAAATGGAGCTCAGGGGCACTGCAATTCACAAACCCGCTGAGTTATAAATGATAACTCTCGTCCACAAATATATTGAGGGAAGGCAACGAAGAGGATTTGAAAGCAAGGCAGAATTGCAGGAAACAGGTTTCAGGAGGTAGATTCGAATCGCCCTTAAAGCACATGAAAAGCGGCAAAACGTCGACAATGATGCCCTTGGCCAAAAAGGGCGTATGCGTTTTTTCCTGATTATATTCAGGAAAAAACGCATACGCCCTTTTTGGCCAACCAAGCAACCTGGAAAGGCTAATCAGCGCTACAAAGAAGTCTCGCTTCCCATCGGTCAAAAGGGCCATGCTGCAAAAAGTGTCAAAACCAGAAATGCAGGACAGGCCATGGAGAAATGACAGCCTTGCTACGCTGATGGGCGGGATGTAAATTGCCAACAGCCACTCTGGAGAAGTGTGCGGTGTGTCCTGAAACATCGAAAAAACACAGCTTAGGGAGCATAGGGCACGTCCACTCATGGGCGTATAAATTGGGAAAACTAAAAATCAGCAAGACACAGGCACCCCAAAGTTTAGGGCTGCTCTGTTGACAAGAACCTCCACTTCATCACACCTTAAATATCCCAGGAAAGAGAAAAATGCATAAAGAAATTGTGGTCCTTATGTACAATGGAATATCACTCAGACATGAAATCAAAGTCATAAGGCTAGTAGAAGCAAGATGAGTGGATTTAGGTATGACGATTCTAAGTGAAATAAGTCACACAGAAAAAGACACTTATCATAAGCTATCACTTATAGAGGGAATGTAAAAACCGTTACCCTTGAACTGAATTACAAAACAGAACAGAGTCACACAATTTGAAAACACACTATGGCTGCTTAACGGGAAATGTGATTTGGGGTGATGCATAAATCAAGTGTTTCAAATTATCTCAGATACCGTTCCATACACCCAATATGTAGTAGACAAGACCTACTCCTTGCTCAGTGAACTGGATTCAACACCCCCTATTCACCGCACAAGAATATATCTGACTAGTAAGAATCTTAAAACCTATGTATTGATATTTCACTGGAAGTGTGTCAAGTGGGGGTAAAGCAGCATAAACACAGCAGTGAAAAGCAGCTAAACCCCATTTTAAAAATAAATTACTTTTATAAACCCATGAAACCAAGAGAGTGAAAGACAGAGAAATTCTTACATAATTTCTTTCAGGGGCTGTGATGCAACGTGGACTGACCATATCTAGACCCACAGCTAGATGAGACATAAGGGTGGACACTCTTGGGGCTGAGAGGTTTGGTGAGGTTGGGTGGGCAAACGCAGTCCCTTTAAAGTAATACTGCATCGTACCCATCCCATGGATCCCAAATCTCCAGGTTCAAGGGCATCTTCCTACATCGAAAACATGCGTGAGAAACCCAGAAGATGGTACACCTTCTCTTCGGGAAAGGTTCCTGAAACGCACCTCACTTCTCATCTCCTTGTGCTCGTGTTCGCCATTCCAGCCACTTTATTAGCAATCTCCCTCGTTGGAGAATCAGCACCTTTAACCTCCAGTTCTGTACAGACTGCAATTTATCCTGAGTTTGAACGGGAAGAGGGGCAACCAACGAGAGACTAGCTCTAGGTGTTGGGACAGGCACAGGTCACACTTTTTTCCCATCAGGAAGAAGATTTAACCACAGGCTCAGCCTGCCGCCCAGAAGCAGAATAGGGCCTCAGGCAATCCCGCGCTTTTGCGGCCAGCTCCCAAAAAAGCGAGTTGAAAAATGGAGCTCAGGGACACTGCAATTCACAAACCCGCAGAGTTATAAATGATAACTCTCATCCACAGATATATTGAGGGAAGGCAACGAAGAGGATTTGAAAGCAAGGCAGAATTGCAGGAAACAGGTTTCAGGAGGTAGATTCGAATCGCCTTTAAAGCACATGAAAAGCGGCAAAACGTCGACAGTGATGCCCTTGGCCAAAAAGGGCGTATGCGTTTTTTCCTGAATGTATTCAGGAAAAAACGCATACGCCCTTTTTGGCCAACCAAGCAACCTGGAAAGGCAAATCAGCGCTACAAAGAAGTCTCGCTTCCCATCGGTCAAAAGGGCCATGCTGCAAAAAGTGTCAAAACCAGAAATGCAGGACAGGTCATGGAGAAATGGCAGCCTTGCTACGCTGATGGGCGGGATGTAAATTGCCAACAGCCACTCTGGAGAAGTGTGCGGTGTGTCCTGAAACATCGAAAAAACACAGCTTAGGGAGCATAGGGCACGTCCACTCATGGGCGTATAAATAGGGAAAACTAAAAATCAGCAAGACACAGGCACCCCAAAGTTTAGGGCTGCTCTGTTGACAAGAACCTCCACTTCATGACACCTTAAATATCCCAGGAAAGAGAAAAATGGATAAAAAAGTTGTGGTCATTATGTACAATGGAATATCACTCAGACATGAAATCAATGTCATAAGGCTAGTAGAAGCAAGATGAGTGGATTTAGGTACGACGATTCTAAGTGAAATAAGTCACACAGAAAAAGACACTTATCATAAGCTATCATTTATAGAGGGAATGGAAAAAACCGCTACACTTGAACTGAATTACAAAAGAGAACAGAGTCACACGTTTAGAAAACACACTATGGCTGCTTAACGGGAAAGGTGAGGTGGGGTGATGCATAAAACAAGGGTTTCAAATTCGCTCAGATACCGTTCCATACACCCAATATGTAATAGACAAGACCTACTCCTTGCTCAGTGAACTGGACTCAAAACCCCCTATTCAGCGCACAAGAATATATCTGAGTAGTAAGAATCTTAAAACCTATGTATTGATATCTGTCTGGAAGTGAGTCAAGTGGGTGTAAAGCCGCATAAACACAGCCGTGAAAAGCAGCTAAACCCCATTATAAAAATAAATTACTTTTAAAAACCCGTAAAACAAAGACAGTGAAAGAGAGAGAAATTCTTACAAAATTCGTTCAGGGGCTGTGTTGCAACCTGGATTGACCATGTCTAGACCCACAGCTGGATGAGACATAAGGGTGGACACGCTTGGGGCTGAGAGGTTGGGTGAGGTTGGGTGAGCAAACGCAGACCCTTTAAAGTAATACTGCGTGGTACCCATCCCATGGGTCCCAAATCTCCAGGTTCAAGGGCATCTTCCTACATCGAAAACATGCATGAGAAACCCAGAAGATGGTACACCGTGTGATTTTGAAAGGTTTCTAAATCGCACCTCATGTCTCATCTCCTTGTGCTCGGGTTCACCTTTCCAGCTACTTTACTAGCAATCTCCCTACTTGGAGAATCAGCACCTTTAAGCTCCTGTTCCCTACAGGTTGCAATTTGTCCTGAGGATGAACGGGAAGAGGGGCAACCAATGAGAGACTAGATCTAGGTGTTGGGACAGGCACAGGTCACTGTATTTTCCCATCAGGAAGAAGAATTAACCACAGGCTAATCCTGCCGCCGGTAACCAGAATAGTGCCTGAGGCAATCCAGTGCTTTTGCGGCCAGCTCCCAAAAAAGACAGTTGAAAAATGGAGCTCAGGGGCACTGCAATTCACAAACCCGCTGAGTTATAAATGATAACTCTCGTCCACAAATATATTGAGGGAAGGCAACGAAGAGGATTTGAAAGCAAGGCAGAATTGCAGGAAACAGGTTTCAGGAGGTAGATTCGAATCGCCCTAAAAGCACATGAAAAGCGGCAAAACGTCGACAATGATGCCCTAGGCCAAAAAGGGCGTATGCGTTTTTTCCTGAATATATTCAGGAAAAAACGCATACGCCCTTTTTGGCCAACCAAGCAACCTGCAAAGGCTAATCAGCGCTACAAAGAAGTCTCGCTTCCCATCGGTCAAAAGGGCCATGCTGCAAAAAGTGTCAAAACCAGAAATGCAGGACAGGCCATGGAGAAATGGCAGCCTTGCTACGCTGATGGGCGGGATGTAAATTGCCAACAGCCACTCTGGAGAAGTGTACGGTGTGTCCTGAAACATCGAAAAAACACAGCTTAGGGAGCATAGGGCACGTCCACTCATGGGCGTATAAATTGGGAAAACTAAAAATCAGCAAGACACAGGCACCCCAAAGTTTAGGGCTGCTCTGTTGACAAGAACCTCCACTTCATCACACCTTAAATATCCCAGGAAAGAGAAAAATGCATAAAGAAGTTGTGGTCCTTATATACAATGGAATATCACTCAGACATGAAATCAAAGTCATAAGGCTAGTAGAAGCAAGATGAGTGGATTTCGGTACGACGATTCTAAGTGAAATAAGTCACACAGAAAAAGACACTTATCATAAGCTATCACTTATAGAGGGAATGTAAAAACCGCTACACTTGAACTGAATTACAAAACAGAACAGAGTCACACGTTTAGAAAACACACTATGTCTGCTTAACGGGAAAGGTGAGGTGGGGTGATGCATAAAACAAGGGTTTCAAATTCGCTCAGATACCGTTCCATACACCCAATATGTAATAGACAAGACCTACTCCTTGCTCAGTGAACTGGACTCAACACCCCCTATTCACCGCACAAGAATATATGTGACTAGTAAGAATCTTAAAACCTATGTATTGATATCTGTCTGGAAGTGAGTCAAGTGGGTGTAAGGCCGCATAAACACAGCCGTGAAAAGCAGCTAAACCCCATTATAAAAATAAATTACTTTTAAAAACCCGTAAAACAAAGACAGTGAAAGAGAGAGAAATTCTTACACAATTCCTTCAGGGGCTGTGATGCAACCTGGATTGACCATATCTAGACCCACAGCTGGATGAGACATAAGGGTGGACACTCTTGGGGCTGAGAGGTTGGGTGAGGTTGGGTGAGCAAACGCAGACCCTTTAAAGTAATACTGCGTGGTACCCATCCCATGGGTCCCAAATCTCCAGGTTCAAGGGCATCTTCCTACATTGAAAACATGCATGAGAAACCCAGAAGATGGTACACCGTGTGATTTTGAAAGGTTTCTAAAACGCACCTCATTTCTCATCTCCTTGTGCTTGGGTTCGCCATTCCAGCTACTTTACTAGCAATCTCCCTACTTGGAGAATCAGCACCTTTAAGCTCCTGTTCCCTACAGGTTGCAATTTGTCCTGAGGATGAACGGGAAGAGGGGCAACCAATAAGAGACTAGATATAGGTGTTGGGACAGGCACAGGTCACTCTATTTTCCCATCAGGAAGAAGAATTAACTACAGGCTCAGCATGCCGAGGGGAACCAAAATAGTGCCTGAGGCAATCCAGTGCTTTTGCGGCCAGCTCCCAAAAAAGACAGTTGAAAAATGGAGCTCAGGGGCACTGCAATTCACAAACCCGCTGAGTTATAAATGATAACTCTCGTCCACAAATATATTGAGGGAAGGCAACGAAGAGGATTTGAATGCAAGGCAGAATTGCAGGAAACAGGTTTCAGGAGGTAGATTCGAATCGCCCTTAAAGCACATGAAAAGCGGCAAAACGTCGACAATGATGCCCTTGGCCAAAAAGTGCGTATGCATTTTTTCCTGATTATATTCAGGAAAAAACGCATACGCCCTTTTTGGCCAACCAAGCAACCTGGAAATGCTAATCAGCGCTACAAAGAAGTCTCGTTTCCCATCGGTCAAAAGGGCCATGCTGCAAAAAGTGTCAAAACCAGAAATGCAGGACAGGCCATGGAGAAATTGCAGCCTTGCTACGCTGATGGGCGGGATGTAAATTGCCAACAGCCACTCTGGAGAAGTGTGCGGTGTGTCGTGAAACATCGAAAAAACACAGCTTAGGGAGCATAGGACACGTCCACTCATGGGCGTATAAATTGGGAAAACTAAAAATCAGCAAGACACAGGCACCCCAAAGTTTAGGGCTGCTCTGTTGACAAGAACCTCCAATTCATCACACCTTAAATATCCCAGGAAAGAGAAAAATGCATAAAGAAGTTGTGGTCCTTATGTACAATGGAATATCACTCAGACATGAAATCAAAGTCATAAGGCTAGTAGAAGCAAGATGAGTGGATTTAGGTATGACGATTCTAAGTGAAATAAGTCACACAGAAAAAGACACTTATCATAAGCTATCACTTATAGAGGGAATGTAAAAACCGTTACCCTTGAACTGAATTACAAAGCAGAACAGTGTCACACATTTTGAAAACACACTATGGCTGCTTAACGGGAAATGTGATTTGGGGTGATGCATAAATCAAGTGTTTCAAATTATCTCAGATACCGTTCCATACACCCAATATGTAGTAGACAAGACCTACTCCTTGCTCAGTGAACTGGATTCAACACCCCCTATTCACCGCACAAGAATATATCTGACTAGTAAGAATCTTAAAACCTATGTATTGATATTTCACTGGAAGTGTGTCAAGTGGGGGTAAAGCAGCATAAACACAGCAGTGAAAAGCAGCTAAACCCCATTTTAAAAATAAATTACTTTTATAAACCCATGAAACCAAGAGAGTGAAAGACAGAGAAATTCTTACATAATTTCGTTCAGGGGCTGTGATGCAACGTGGACTGACCATATCTAGACCCACAGCTAGATGAGACATAAGGGTGGACACTCTTGGGGCTGAGAGGTTTGGTGAGGTTGGGTGGGCAAACGCAGTCCCTTTAAAGTAATACTGCATCGTACCCATCCCATGGATCCCAAATCTCCAGGTTCAAGGGCATCTTCCTACATCGAAAACATGCGTGAGAAACCCAGAAGATGGTACACCATCTCATCGGGAAAGGTTCCTGAAACGCACCTCACTTCTCATCTCCTTGTGCTCGTGTTCGCCATTCCAGCCGCTTTATTAGCAATCTCCCTCGTTGGAGAATCAGCACCTTTAACCTCCAGTTCTGTACAGACTGCAATTTATCCTGAGGTTGAACGGGAAGAGGGGCAACCAACGAGAGACTAGCTCTAGGTGTTGGGACAGGCACAGGTCACACTTTTTTCCCATCAGGAAGAAGATTTAACCACAGGCTCAGCCTGCCGCCCAGAAGCAGAATAGGGCCTCAGGCAATCCCGCGCTTTTGCGGCCAGCTCCCAAAAAAGCGAGTTGAAAAATGGAGCTCAGGGACACTGCAATTCAAAAACCCGCAGAGTTATAAATGATAACTCTCATCCACAGATATATTGAGGGAAGGCAACGAAGAGGATTTGAAAGCAAGGCAGAATTGCAGGAAACAGGTTTCAGGAGGTAGATTCGAATCGCCTTTAAAGCACTTGAAAAGCGGCAAAACGTCGACAGTGATGCCCTTGGCCAAAAAGGGCGTATGCGTTTTTTCCTGAATGTATTCAGGAAAAAACGCATACGCCCTTTTTGGCCAACCAAGCAACCTGGAAAGGCAAATCAGCGCTACAAAGAAGTCTCGCTTCCCATCGGTCAAAAGGGCCATGCTGCAAAAAGTGTCAAAACCAGAAATGCAGGACAGGCCATGGAGAAATGGCAGCCTTGCTACGCTGATGGGCGGGATGTAAATTGCCAACAGCCACTCTGGAGAAGTGTGCGGTGTGTCCTGAAACATCGAAAAAACACAGCTTAGGGAGCATAGGGCACGTCCACTCATGGGCGTATAAATAGGGAAAACTAAAAATCAGCAAGACACAGGCACCCCAAAGTTTAGGGCTGCTCTGTTGACAAGAACCTCCACTTCATGACACCTTAAATATCCCAGGAAAGAGAAAAATGGATAAAGAAGTTGTGGTCCTTATGTACAATGGAATATCACTCAGACATGAAATCAATGTCATAAGGCTAGTAGAAGCAAGATGAGTGGATTTAGGTACGACGATTCTAAGTGAAATAAGTCACACAGAAAAAGACACTTATCATAAGCTATCATTTATAGAGGGAATGGAAAAAACCGCTACACTTGAACTGAATTACAAAAGAGAACAGAGTCACACGTTTAGAAAACACACTATGGCTGCTTAACGGGAAAGGTGAGGTGGGGTGATGCATAAAACAAGGGTTTCAAATTCGCTCAGATACCGTTCCATACACCCAATATGTAATAGACAAGACCTACTCCTTGCTCAGTGAACTGGACTCAACACCCCCTATTCAGCGCACAAGAATATATCTGAGTAGTAAGAATCTTAAAACCTATGTATTGATATCTGTCTGGAAGTGAGTCAAGTGGTTGTAAAGCCGCATAAACACAGCCGTGAAAAGCAGCTAAACCCCATTATAAAAATAAATTACTTTTAAAAACCCGTAAAACAAAGACAGTGAAAGAGAGAGAAATTCATACAAAATTCGTTCAGGGGCTGTGTTGCAACCTGGATTGACCATGTCTAGACCCACAGCTGGATGAGACATAAGGGTGGACACGCTTGGGGCTGAGAGGTTGGGTGAGGTTGGGTGAGCAAACGCAGACCCTTTAAAGTAATACTGCGTGGTACCCATCCCATGGGTCCCAAATCTCCAGGTTCAAGGGCATCTTCCTACATCGAAAACATGCATGAGAAACCCAGAAGATGGTACACCGTGTGATTTTGAAAGGTTTCTAAATCGCACCTCATGTCTCATCTCCTTGTGCTCGGGTTCACCTTTCCAGCTACTTTACTAGCAATCTCCCTACTTGGAGAATCAGCACCTTTAAGCTCCTGTTCCCTACAGTTTGCAATTTGTCCTGAGGATGAACGGGAAGAGGGGCAACCAATGAGAGACTAGATCTAGGTTTTGGGACAGGCACAGGTCACTGTATTTTCCCATCAGGAAGAAGAATTAACCACAGGCTAATCCTGCCGCCGGGAACCAGAATAGTGCCTGAGGCAATCCAGTGCTTTTGCGGCCAGCTCCCAAAAAAGACAGTTGAAAAATGGAGCTCAGGGGCACTGCAATTCACAAACCCGCTGAGTTATAAATGATAACTCTCGTCCACAAATATATTGAGGGAAGGCAACGAAGAGGATTTGAAAGCAAGGCAGAATTGCAGGAAACAGGTTTCAGGAGGTAGATTCGAATCGCCCTTAAAGCACATGAAAAGCGGCAAAACGTCGACAATGATGCCCTTGGCCAAAAAGGGCGTATGCGTTTTTTCCTGATTATATTCAGGAAAAAACGCATACGCCCTTTTTGGCCAACCAAGCAACCTGGAAAGGCTAATCAGCGCTACAAAGAAGTCTCGCTTCCCATCGGTCAAAAGGGCCATGCTGCAAAAAGTGTCAAAACCAGAAATGCAGGACAGGCCATGGAGAAATGGCAGCCTTGCTACGCTGATGGGCGGGATGTAAATTGCCAACAGCCACTCTGGAGAAGTGTGCGGTGTGTCCTGAAACATCGAAAAAACACAGCTTAGGGAGCATAGGGCACGTCCACTCATGGGCGTATAAATTGGGAAAACTAAAAATCAGCAAGACACAGGCACCCCAAAGTTTAGGGCTGCTCTGTTGACAAGAACCTCCACTTCATCACACCTTAAATATCCCAGGAAAGAGAAAAATGCATAAAGAAATTGTGGTCCTTATGTACAATGGAATATCACTCAGACATGAAATCAAAGTCATAAGGCTAGTAGAAGCAAGATGAGTGGATTTAGGTATGACGATTCTAAGTGAAATAAGTCACACAGAAAAAGACACTTATCATAAGCTATCACTTATAGAGGGAATGTAAAAACCGTTACCCTTGAACTGAATTACAAAACAGAACAGAGTCACACATTTTGAAAACACACTATGGCTGCTTAACGGGAAATGTGATTTGGGGTGATGCATAAATCAAGTGTTTCAAATTATCTCAGATACCGTTCCATACACCCAATATGTAGTAGACAAGACCTACTCCTTGCTCAGTGAACTGGATTCAACACCCCCTATTCACCGCACAAGAATATATCTGACTAGTAAGAATCTTAAAACCTATGTATTGATATTTCACTGGAAGTGTGTCAAGTGGGGGTAAAGCAGCATAAACACAGCAGTGAAAAGCAGCTAAACCCCATTTTAAAAATAAATTACTTTTATAAACCCATGAAACCAAGAGAGTGAAAGACAGAGAAATTCTTACATAATTTCGTTCAGGGGCTGTGATGCAACGTGGACTGACCATATCTAGACCCACAGCTAGATGAGACATAAGGGTGGACACTCTTGGGGCTGAGAGGTTTGGTGAGGTTGGGTGGGCAAACGCAGTCCCTTTAAAGTAATACTGCATCGTACCCATCCCATGGATCCCAAATCTCCAGGTTCAAGGGCATCTTCCTACATCGATAACATGCGTGAGAAACCCAGAAGATGGTACACCATCTCATCGGGAAAGGTTCCTGAAACGCACCTCACTTCTCATCTCCTTGTGCTCGTGTTCGCCATTCCAGCCGCTTTATTAGCAATCTCCCTCGTTGGAGAATCAGCACCTTTAACCTCCAGTTCTGTACAGACTGCAATTTATCCTGAGGTTGAACGGGAAGAGGGGCAACCAACGAGAGACTAGCTCTAGGTGTTGGGACAGGCACAGGTCACACTTTTTTCCCATCAGGAAGAAGATTTAACCACAGGCTCAGCCTGCCGCCCAGAAGCAGAATAGGGCCTCAGGCAAACCCGCGCTTTTGCGGCCAGCTCCCAAAAAAGCGAGTTGAAAAATGGAGCTCAGGGACACTGCAATTCACAAACCCGCAGAGTTATAAATGATAACTCTCATCCACAGATATATTGAGGGAAGGCAACGAAGAGGATTTGAAAGCAAGGCAGAATTGCAGGAAACAGGTTTCAGGAGGTAGATTCGAATCGCCTTTAAAGCACATGAAAAGCGGCAAAACGTCGACAGTGATGCCCTTGGCCAAAAAGGGCGTATGCGTTTTTTCCTGAATGTATTCAGGAAAAAACGCATACGCCCTTTTTGGCCAACCAAGCAACCTGGAAAGGCAAATCAGCGCTACAAAGAAGTCTCGCTTCCCATCGGTCAAAAGGGCCATGCTGCAAAAAGTGTCAAAACCAGAAATGCAGGACAGGTCATGGAGAAATGGCAGCCTTGCTACGCTGATGGGCGGGATGTAAATTGCCAACAGCCACTCTGGAGAAGTGTGCGGTGTGTCCTGAAACATCGAAAAAACACAGCTTAGGGAGCATAGGGCACGTCCACTCATGGGCGTATAAATAGGGAAAACTAAAAATCAGCAAGACACAGGCACCCCAAAGTTTAGGGCTGCTCTGTTGACAAGAACCTCCACTTCATGACACCTTAAATATCCCCGGAAAGAGAAAAATGGATAAAGAAGTTGTGGTCCTTATGTACAATGGAATATCACTCAGACATGAAATCAATGTCATAAGGCTAGTAGAAGCAAGATGAGTGGATTTAGGTACGACGATTCTAAGTGAAATAAGTCACACAGAAAAAGACACTTATCATAAGCTATCATTTATAGAGGGAATGGAAAAAACCGCTACACTTGAACTGAATTACAAAAGAGAACAGAGTCACACGTTTAGAAAACACACTATGGCTGCTTAACGGGAAAGGTGAGGTGGGGTGATGCATAAAACAAGGGTTTCAAATTCGCTCAGATACCGTTCCATACACCCAATATGTAATAGACAAGACCTACTCCTTGCTCAGTGAACTGGACTCAACACCCCCTATTCAGCGCCCAAGAATATATCTGAGTAGTAAGAATCTTAAAACCTATGTATTGATATCTGTCTGGAAGTGAGTCAAGTGGGTGTAAAGCCGCATAAACACAGCCGTGAAAAGCAGCTAAACCCCATTATAAAAATAAATTACTTTTAAAAACCCGTAAAACAAAGACAGTGAAAGAGAGAGAAATTCTTACAAAATTCGTTCAGGGGCTGTGTTGCAACCTGGATTGACCATGTCTAGACCCACAGCTGGATGAGACATAAGGGTGGACACGCTTGGGGCTGAGAGGTTGGGTGAGGTTGGGTGAGCAAACGCAGACCCTTTAAAGTAATACTGCGTGGTACCCATCCCATGGGTCCCAAATCTCCAGGTTCAAGGGCATCTTCCTACATCGAAAACATGCATGAGAAACCCAGAAGATGGTACACCGTGTGATTTTGAAAGGTTTCTAAATCGCACCTCATGTCTCATCTCCTTGTGCTCGGGTTCACCTTTCCAGCTACTTTACTAGCAATCTCCCTACTTGGAGAATCAGCACCTTTAAGCTCCTGTTCCCTACAGGTTGCAATTTGTCCTGAGGATGAACGGGAAGAGGGGCAACCAATGAGAGACTAGATCTAGGTGTTGGGACAGGCACAGGTCACTGTATTTTCCCATCAGGAAGAAGAATTAACCACAGGCTAATCCTGCCGCCGGGAACCAGAATAGTGCCTGAGGCAATCCAGTGCTTTTGCGGCCAGCTCCCAAAAAAGACAGTTGAAAAATGGAGCTCAGGGGCACTGCAATTCACAAACCCGCTGAGTTATAAATGATAACTCTCGTCCACAAATATATTGAGGGAAGGCAACGAAGAGGATTTGAAAGCAAGGCAGAATTGCAGGAAACAGGTTTCAGGAGGTAGATTCGAATCGCCCTTAAAGCACATGAAAAGCGGCAAAACGTCGACAATGATGCCCTTGGCCAAAAAGGGCGTATGCGTTTTTTCCTGATTATATTCAGGAAAAAACGCATACGCCCTTTTTGGCCAACCAAGCAACCTGGAAAGGCTAATCAGCGCTACAAAGAAGTCTCGCTTCCCATCGGTCAAAAGGGCCATGCTGCAAAAAGTGTCAAAACCAGAAATGCAGGACAGGCCATGGAGAAATGGCAGCCTTGCTACGCTGATGGGCGGGATGTAAATTGCCAACAGCCACTCTGGAGAAGTGTGCGGTGTGTCCTGAAACATCGAAAAAACACAGCTTAGGGAGCATAGGGCACGTCCACTCATGGGCGTATAAATTGGGAAAACTAAAAATCAGCAAGACACAGGCACCCCAAAGTTTAGGGCTGCTCTGTTGACAAGAACCTCCACTTCATCACACCTTAAATATCCCAGGAAAGAGAAAAATGCATAAAGAAGTTGTGGTCCTTATATACAATGGAATATCACTCAGACATGAAATCAAAGTCATAAGGCTAGTAGAAGCAAGATGAGTGGATTTAGGTACGACGATTCTAAGTGAAATAAGTCACACAGAAAAAGACACTTATCATAAGCTATCACTTATAGAGGGAATGTAAAAACCGCTACACTTGAACTGAATTACAAAACAGAACAGAGTCACACGTTTAGAAAACACACTATGGCTGCTTAACGGGAAAGGTGAGGTGGGGTGATGCATAAAACAAGGGTTTCAAATTCGCTCAGATACCGTTCCATACACCCAATATGTAATAGACAAGACCTACTCCTTGCTCAGTGAACTGGACTCAACACCCCCTATTCACCGCACAAGAATATATGTGACTAGTAAGAATCTTAAAACCTATGTATTGATATCTGTCTGGAAGTGAGTCAAGTGGGTGTAAGGCCGCATAAACACAGCCGTGAAAAGCAGCTAAACCCCATTATAAAAATAAATTACTTTTAAAAACCCGTAAAACAAAGACAGTGAAAGAGAGAGAAATTCTTACAAAATTCCTTCAGGGGCTGTGATGCAACCTGGATTGACCATATCTAGACCCACAGCTGGATGAGACATAAGGGTGGACACTCTTGGGGCTGAGAGGTTGGGTGAGGTTGGGTGAGCAAACGCAGACCCTTTAAAGTAATACTGCGTGGTACCCATCCCATGGGTCCCAAATCTCCAGGTTCAAGGGCATCTTCCTACATTGAAAACATGCATGAGAAACCCAGAAGATGGTACACCGTGTGATTTTGAAAGGTTTCTAAAACGCACCTCATTTCTCATCTCCTTGTGCTTGGGTTCGCCATTCCAGCTACTTTACTAGCAATCTCCCTACTTGGAGAATCAGCACCTTTAAGCTCCTGTTCCCTACAGGTTGCAATTTGTCCTGAGGATGAACGGGAAGAGGGGCAACCAATAAGAGACTAGATATAGGTGTTGGGACAGGCACAGGTCACTGTATTTTCCCATCAGGAAGAAGAATTAACTACAGGCTCAGCATGCCGAGGGGAACCAAAATAGTGCCTGAGGCAATCCAGTGCTTTTGCGGCCAGCTCCCAAAAAAGACAGTTGAAAAATGGAGCTCAGGGGCACTGCAATTCACAAACCCGCTGAGTTATAAATGATAACTCTCGTCCACAAATATATTGAGGGAAGGCAACGAAGAGGATTTGAATGCAAGGCAGAATTGCAGGAAACAGGTTTCAGGAGGTAGATTCGAATCGCCCTTAAAGCACATGAAAAGCGGCAAAACGTCGACAATGATGCCCTTGGCCAAAAAGTGCGTATGCATTTTTTCCTGATTATATTCAGGAAAAAACGCATACGCCCTTTTTGGCCAACCAAGCAACCTGGAAAGGCTAATCAGCGCTACAAAGAAGTCTCGCTTCCCATCGGTCAAAAGGGCCATGCTGCAAAAAGTGTCAAAACCAGAAATGCAGGACAGGCCATGGAGAAATTGCAGCCTTGCTACGCTGATGGGCCGGATGTAAATTGCCAACAGCCACTCTGGAGAAGTGTGCGGTGTGTCGTGAAACATCGAAAAAACACAGCTTAGGGAGCATAGGGCACGTCCACTCATGGGCGTATAAATTGGGAAAACTAAAAATCAGCAAGACACAGGCACCCCAAAGTTTAGGGCTGCTCTGTTGACAAGAACCTCCAATTCATCACACCTTAAATATCCCAGGAAAGAGAAAAATGCATAAAGAAGTTGTGGTCCTTATGTACAATGGAATATCACTCAGACATGAAATCAAAGTCATAAGGCTAGTAGAAGCAAGATGAGTGGATTTAGGTATGACGATTCTAAGTGAAATAAGTCACACAGAAAAAGACACTTATCATAAGCTATCACTTATAGAGGGAATGTAAAAACCGTTACCCTTGAACTGAATTACAAAACAGAACAGAGTCACACATTTTGAAAACACACTATGGCTGCTTAACGGGAAATGTGATTTGGGGTGATGCATAAATCAAGTGTTTCAAATTATCTCAGATACCGTTCCATACACCCAATATGTAGTAGACAAGACCTACTCCTTGCTCAGTGAACTGGATTCAACACCCCCTATTCACCGCACAAGAATATATCTGACTAGTAAGAATCTTAAAACCTATGTATTGATATTTCACTGGAAGTGTGTCAAGTGGGGGTAAAGCAGCATAAACACAGCAGTGAAAAGCAGCTAAACCCCATTTTAAAAATAAATTACTTTTATAAACCCATGAAACCAAGAGAGTGAAAGACAGAGAAATTCTTACATAATTTCGTTCAGGGGCTGTGATGCAACGTGGACTGACCATATCTAGACCCACAGCTAGATGAGACATAAGGGTGGACACTCTTGGGGCTGAGAGGTTTGGTGAGGTTGGGTGGGCAAACGCAGTCCCTTTAAAGTAATACTGCATCGTACCCATCCCATGGATCCCAAATCTCCAGGTTCAAGGGCATCTTCCTACATCGAAAACATGCGTGAGAAACCCAGAAGATGGTACACCATCTCATCGGGAAAGGTTCCTGAAACGCACCTCACTTCTCATCTCCTTGTGCTCGTGTTCGCCATTCCAGCCGCTTTATTAGCAATCTCCCTCGTTGGAGAATCAGCACCTTTAACCTCCAGTTCTGTACAGACTGCAATTTATCCTGAGGTTGAACGGGAAGAGGGGCAACCAACGAGAGACTAGCTCTAGGTGTTGGGACAGGCACAGGTCACACTTTTTTCCCATCAGGAAGAAGATTTAACCACAGGCTCAGCCTGCCGCCCAGAAGCAGAATAGGGCCTCAGGCAATCCCGTGCTTTTGCGGCCAGCTCCCAAAAAAGCGAGTTGAAAAATGGAGCTCAGGGACACTGCAATTCAAAAACCCGCAGAGTTATAAATGATAACTCTCATCCACAGATATATTGAGGGAAGGCAACGAAGAGGATTTGAAAGCAAGGCAGAATTGCAGGAAACAGGTTTCAGGAGGTAGATTCGAATCGCCTTTAAAGCACTTGAAAAGCGGCAAAACGTCGACAGTGATGCCCTTGGCCAAAAAGGGCGTATGCGTTTTTTCCTGAATGTATTCAGGAAAAAACGCATACGCCCTTTTTGGCCAACCAAGCAACCTGGAAAGGCAAATCAGCGCTACAAAGAAGTCTCGCTTCCCATCGGTCAAAAGGGCCATGCTGCAAAAAGTGTCAAAACCAGAAATGCAGGACAGGCCATGGAGAAATGGCAGCCTTGCTACGCTGATGGGCGGGATGTAAATTGCCAACAGCCACTCTGGAGAAGTGTGCGGTGTGTCCTGAAACATCGAAAAAACACAGCTTAGGGAGCATAGGGCACGTCCACTCATGGGCGTATAAATAGGGAAAACTAAAAATCAGCAAGACACAGGCACCCCAAAGTTTAGGGCTGCTCTGTTGACAAGAACCTCCACTTCATGACACCTTAAATATCCCAGGAAAGAGAAAAATGGATAAAGAAGTTGTGGTCCTTATGTACAATGGAATATCACTCAGACATGAAATCAATGTCATAAGGCTAGTAGAAGCAAGATGAGTGGATTTAGGTACGACGATTCTAAGTGAAATAAGTCACACAGAAAAAGACACTTATCATAAGCTATCATTTATAGAGGGAATGGAAAAAACTGCTACACTTGAACTGAATTACAAAAGAGAACAGAGTCACACGTTTAGAAAACACACTATGGCTGCTTAAAGGGAAAGGTGAGGTGGGGTGATGCATAAAACAAGGGTTTCAAATTCGCTCAGATACCGTTCCATACACCCAATATGTAATAGACAAGACCTACTCCTTGCTCAGTGAACTGGACTCAACACCCCCTATTCAGCGCACAAGAATATATCTGAGTAGTAAGAATCTTAAAACCTATGTATTGATATCTGTCTGGAAGTGAGTCAAGTGGGTGTAAAGCCGCATAAACACAGCCGTGAAAAGCAGCTAAACCCCATTATAAAAATAAATTACTTTTAAAAACCCGTAAAACAAAGACAGTGAAAGAGAGAGAAATTCTTACAAAATTCGTTCAGGGGCTGTGTTGCAACCTGGATTGACCATGTCTAGACCCACAGCTGGATGAGACATAAGGGTGGACACTCTTGGGGCTGAGAGGTTGGGTGAGGTTGGGTGAGCAAACGCAGACCCTTTAAAGTAATACTGCGTGGTACCCATCCCATGGGTCCCAAATCTCCAGGTTCAAGGGCATCTTCCTACATCGAAAACATGCATGAGAAACCCAGAAGATGGTACACCGTGTGATTTTGAAAGGTTTCTAAATCGCACCTCATGTCTCATCTCCTTGTGCTCGGGTTCACCTTTCCAGCTACTTTACTAGCAATCTCCCTACTTGGAGAATCAGCACCTTTAAGCTCCTGTTCCCTACAGGTTGCAATTTGTCCTGAGGATGAACGGGAAGAGGGGCAACCAATGAGAGACTAGATCTAGGTGTTGGGACAGGCACAGGTCACTGTATTTTCCCATCAGGAAGAAGAATTAACCACAGGCTAATCCAGCCGCCGGGAACCAGAATAGTGCCTGAGGCAATCCAGTGCTTTTGCAGCCAGCACCCAAAAAAGACAGTTGAAAAATGGAGCTCAGGGGCACTGCAATTCACAAACCCGCTGAGTTATAAATGATAACTCTCGTCCACAAACATATTGAGGGAAGGCAACGAAGAGGATTTGAAAGCAAGGCAGAATTGCAGGAAACAGGTTTCAGGAGGTAGATTCGAATCGCCCTTAAAGCACATGAAAAGCGGCAAAACGTCGACAATGATGCCCTTGGCCAAAAAGTGCGTATGCATTTTTTCCTGATTATATTCAGGAAAAAACGCATACGCCCTTTTTGGCCAACCAAGCAACCTGGAAAGGCTAATCAGCGCTACAAAGAAGTCTCGCTTCCCATCGGTCAAAAGGGCCATGCTGCAAAAAGTGTCAAAACCAGAAATGCAGGACAGGCCATGGAGAAATGGCAGCCTTGCTACGCTGATGGGCGGGATGTAAATTGCCAACAGCCACTCTGGAGAAGTGTACGGTGTGTCCTGAAACATCAAAAAAACACAGCTTAGGGAGCATAGGGCACGTCCACTCATGGGCGTATAAATTGGGAAAACTAAAAATCAGCAAGACACAGGCACCCCAAAGTTTAGGGCTGCTCTGTTGACAAGAACCTCCACTTCATCACACCTTAAATATCCCAGGAAAGAGAAAAATGCATAAAGAAGTTGTGGTCCTTATGTACAATGGAATATCACTCAGACATGAAATCAAAGTCATAAGGCTAGTAGAAGCAAGATGATTGGATTTAGGTACGACAATTCTAAGTGAAATAAGTCACACAGAAAAAGACACTTATCATAAGCTATCACTTATAGAGGGAATGTAAAAACCGCTACACTTGAACTGAATTACAAAACAGAACAGAGTCACACGTTTAGAAAACACACTATGTCTGCTTAACGGGAAAGGTGAGGTGGGGTGATGCATAAAACAAGGGTTT
Organism: Eschrichtius robustus; assembly: GCF_028021215.1. Taxonomy (NCBI): domain Eukaryota; kingdom Metazoa; phylum Chordata; class Mammalia; order Artiodactyla; family Eschrichtiidae; genus Eschrichtius; species Eschrichtius robustus. Next base: position 886,889 of record NW_027175168.1, read on the forward strand.
CAAATTCGCTCAGATACCGTTCCATACACCCAATATGTAATAGACAAGACCTACTCCTTGCTCAGTGAACTGGACTCAACACCCCCTATTCACCGCACAAGAATATGTCTGAGTAGTAAGAATCTTAAAACCTATGTATTGATATCTGTCTGGAAGTGAGTCAAGTGGGTGTAAAGCCGCATAAACACAGCCGTGAAAAGCAGCTAAACCCCATTATAAAAATAAATTACTTTTAAAAACCCGTAAAACAAAGACAGTGAAAGAGAGAGAAATTATTACACAATTCCTTCAGGGGCTGTGTTGCAACCTGGATTGACCATGTCTAGACCCACAGCTGGATGAGACATAAGGGTGGACACGCTTGGGGCTGAGAGGTTGGGTGAGGTTGGGTGAGCAAACGCAGACCCTTTAAAGTAATACTGCGTGGTACCCATCCCATGGGTCCCAAATCTCCAGGTTCAAGGGCATCTTCCTACATCGAAAACATGCATGAGAAACCCAGAAGATGGTACACCGTGTGATTTTGAAAGGTTTCTAAATCGCACCTCATGTCTCATCTCCTTGTGCTCGGGTTCACCTTTCCAGCTACTTTACTAGCAATCTCCCTACTTGGAGAATCAGCACCTTTAAGCTCCTGTTCCCTACAGGTTGCAATTTGTCCTGAGGATGAACGGGAAGAGGGGCAACCAATGAGAGACTAGATCTAGGTGTTGGGACAGGCACAGGTCACTGTATTTTCCCATCAGGAAGAAGAATTAACCACAGGCTAATCCTGCCGCCGGGAACCAGAATAGTGCCTGAGGCAATCCAGTGCTTTTGCGGCCAGCTCCCAAAAAAGACAGTTGAAAAATGGAGCTCAGGGGCACTGCAATTCACAAACCCGCTGAGTTATAAATGATAACTCTCGTCCACAAATATATTGAGGGAAGGCAACGAAGAGGATTTGAAAGCAAGGCAGAATTGCAGGAAACAGGTTTCAGGAGGTAGATTCGAATCGCCCTTAAAGCACATGAAAAGCGGCAAAACGTCGACAATGATGCCCTTGGCCAAAAAGGGCGTATGCGTTTTTTCCTGATTATATTCAGGAAAAAACGCATACGCCCTTTTTGGCCAACCAAGCAACCTGGAAAGGGTAATCAGCGCTACAAAGAAGTCTCGCTTCCCATCGGTCAAAAGGGCCATGCTGCAAAAAGTGTCAAAACCAGAAATGCAGGACAGGCCATGGAGAAATGGCAGCCTTGCTACGCTGATGGGCGGGATGTAAATTGCCAACAGCCACTCTGGAGAAGTGTGCGGTGTGTCCTGAAACATCGAAAAAACACAGCTTAGGGAGCATAGGGCACGTCCACTCATGGGCGTATAAATTGGGAAAACTAAAAATCAGCAAGACACAGGCACCCCAAAGTTTAGGGCTGCTCTGTTGACAAGAACCTCCACTTCATCACACCTTAAATATCCCAGGAAAGAGAAAAATGCATAAAGAAGTTGTGGTCCTTATATACAATGGAATATCACTCAGACATGAAATCAAAGTCATAAGGCTAGTAGAAGCAAGATGAGTGGATTTAGGTACGACGATTCTAAGTGAAATAAGTCACACAGAAAAAGACACTTATCATAAGCTATCACTTATAGAGGGAATGTAAAAACCGCTACACTTGAACTGAATTACAAAACAGAACAGAGTCACACGTTTAGAAAACACACTATGGCTGCTTAACGGGAAAGGTGAGGTGGGGTGATGCATAAAACAAGGGTTTCAAATTCGCTCAGATACCGTTCCATACACCCAATATGTAATAGACAAGACCTACTCCTTGCTCAGTGAACTGGACTCAACACCCCCTATTCACCGCACAAGAATATATGTGACTAGTAAGAATCTTAAAACCTATGTATTGATATCTGTCTGGAAGTGAGTCAAGTGGGTGTAAGGCCGCATAAACACAGCCGTGAAAAGCAGCTAAACCCCATTATAAAAATAAATTACTTTTAAAAACCCGTAAAACAAAGACAGTGAAAGAGAGAGAAATTCTTACAAAATTCCTTCAGGGGCTGTGATGCAACCTGGATTGACCATATCTAGACCCACAGCTGGATGAGACATAAGGGTGGACACTCTTGGGGCTGAGAGGTTGGGTGAGGTTGGGTGAGCAAACGCAGACCCTTTAAAGTAATACTGCGTGGTACCCATCCCATGGGTCCCAAATCTCCAGGTTCAAGGGCATCTTCCTACATTGAAAACATGCATGAGAAACCCAGAAGATGGTACACCGTGTGATTTTGAAAGGTTTCTAAAACGCACCTCATTTCTCATCTCCTTGTGCTTGGGTTCGCCATTCCAGCTACTTTACTAGCAATCTCCCTACTTGGAGAATCAGCACCTTTAAGCTCCTGTTCCCTACAGGTTGCAATTTGTCCTGAGGATGAACGGGAAGAGGGGCAACCAATAAGAGACTAGATATAGGTGTTGGGACAGGCACAGGTCACTGTATTTTCCCATCAGGAAGAAGAATTAACTACAGGCTCAGCATGCCGAGGGGAACCAAAATAGTGCCTGAGGCAATCCAGTGCTTTTGCGGCCAGCTCCCAAAAAAGACAGTTGAAAAATGGAGCTCAGGGGCACTGCAATTCACAAACCCGCTGAGTTATAAATGATAACTCTCGTCCACAAATATATTGAGGGAAGGCAACGAAGAGGATTTGAAAGCAAGGCAGAATTGCAGGAAACAGGTTTCAGGAGGTAGATTCGAATCGCCCTTAAAGCACATGAAAAGCGGCAAAACGTCGACAATGATGCCCTTGGCCAAAAAGGGCGTATGCGTTTTTTCCTGATTATATTCAGGAAAAAACGCATACGCCCTTTTTGGCCAACCAAGCAACCTGGAAAGGCTAATCAGCGCTACAAAGAAGTCTCGCTTCCCATCGGTCAAAAGGGCCATGCTGCAAAAAGTGTCAAAACCAGAAATGCAGGACAGGCCATGGAGAAATGGCAGCCTTGCTACGCTGATGGGCGGGATGTAAATTGCCAACAGCCACTCTGGAGAAGTGTGCGGTGTGTCCTGAAACATCGAAAAAACACAGCTTAGGGAGCATAGGGCACGTCCACTCATGGGCGTATAAATTGGGAAAACTAAAAATCAGCAAGACACAGGCACCCCAAAGTTTAGGGCTGCTCTGTTGACAAGAACCTCCACTTCATCACACCTTAAATATCCCAGGAAAGAGAAAAATGCATAAAGAAGTTGTGGTCCTTATATACAATGGAATATCACTCAGACATGAAATCAAAGTCATAAGGCTAGTAGAAGCAAGATGAGTGGATTTAGGTACGACGATTCTAAGTGAAATAAGTCACACAGAAAAAGACACTTATCATAAGCTATCACTTATAGAGGGAATGTAAAAACCGCTACACTTGAACTGAATTACAAAACAGAACAGAGTCACACGTTTAGAAAACACACTATGGCTGCTTAACGGGAAAGGTGAGGTGGGGTGATGCATAAAACAAGGGTTTCAAATTCGCTCAGATACCGTTCCATACACCCAATATGTAATAGACAAGACCTACTCCTTGCTCAGTGAACTGGACTCAACACCCCCTATTCACCGCACAAGAATATATGTGACTAGTAAGAATCTTAAAACCTATGTATTGATATCTGTCTGGAAGTGAGTCAAGTGGGTGTAAGGCCGCATAAACACAGCCGTGAAAAGCAGCTAAACCCCATTATAAAAATAAATTACTTTTAAAAACCCGTAAAACAAAGACAGTGAAAGAGAGAGAAATTCTTACAAAATTCCTTCAGGGGCTGTGATGCAACCTGGATTGACCATATCTAGACCCACAGCTGGATGAGACATAAGGGTGGACACTCTTGGGGCTGAGAGGTTGGGTGAGGTTGGGTGAGCAAACGCAGACCCTTTAAAGTAATACTGCGTGGTACCCATCCCATGGGTCCCAAATCTCCAGGTTCAAGGGCATCTTCCTACATTGAAAACATGCATGAGAAACCCAGAAGATGGTACACCGTGTGATTTTGAAAGGTTTCTAAAACGCACCTCATTTCTCATCTCCTTGTGCTTGGGTTCGCCATTCCAGCTACTTTACTAGCAATCTCCCTACTTGGAGAATCAGCACCTTTAAGCTCCTGTTCCCTACAGGTTGCAATTTGTCCTGAGGATGAACGGGAAGAGGGGCAACCAATAAGAGACTAGATATAGGTGTTGGGACAGGCACAGGTCACTGTATTTTCCCATCAGGAAGAAGAATTAACTACAGGCTCAGCATGCCGAGGGGAACCAAAATAGTGCCTGAGGCAATCCAGTGCTTTTGCGGCCAGCTCCCAAAAAAGACAGTTGAAAAATGGAGCTCAGGGGCACTGCAATTCACAAACCCGCTGAGTTATAAATGATAACTCTCGTCCACAAATATATTGAGGGAAGGCAACGAAGAGGATTTGAAAGCAAGGCAGAATTGCAGGAAACAGGTTTCAGGAGGTAGATTCGAATCGCCCTTAAAGCACATGAAAAGCGGCAAAACGTCGACAATGATGCCCTTGGCCAAAAAGGGCGTATGCGTTTTTTCCTGATTATATTCAGGAAAAAAAGCATACGCCCTTTTTGGCCAACCAAGCAACCTGGAAAGGCTAATCAGCGCTACAAAGAAGTCTCGCTTCCCATCGGTCAAAAGGGCCATGCTGCAAAAAGTGTCAAAACCAGAAATGCAGGACAGGCCATGGAGAAATGGCAGCCTTGCTACGCTGATGGGCGGGATGTAAATTGCCAACAGCCACTCTGGAGAAGTGTGCGGTGTGTCCTGAAACATCGAAAAAACACAGCTTAGGGAGCATAGGGCACGTCCACTCATGGGCGTATAAATTGGGAAAACTAAAAATCAGCAAGACACAGGCACCCCAAAGTTTAGGGCTGCTCTGTTGACAAGAACCTCCACTTCATCACACCTTAAATATCCCAGGAAAGAGAAAAATGCATAAAGAAGTTGTGGTCCTTATATACAATGGAATATCACTCAGACATGAAATCAAAGTCATAAGGCTAGTAGAAGCAAGATGAGTGGATTTAGGTACGACGATTCTAAGTGAAATAAGTCACACAGAAAAAGACACTTATCATAAGCTATCACTTATAGAGGGAATGTAAAAACCGCTACACTTGAACTGAATTACAAAACAGAACAGAGTCACACGTTTAGAAAACACACTATGGCTGCTTAACGGGAAAGGTGAGGTGGGGTGATGCATAAAACAAGGGTTTCAAATTCGCTCAGATACCGTTCCATACACCCAATATGTAATAGACAAGACCTACTCCTTGCTCAGTGAACTGGACTCAACACCCCCTATTCACCGCACAAGAATATATGTGACTAGTAAGAATCTTAAAACCTATGTATTGATATCTGTCTGGAAGTGAGTCAAGTGGGTGTAAGGCCGCATAAACACAGCCGTGAAAAGCAGCTAAACCCCATTATAAAAATAAATTACTTTTAAAAACCCGTAAAACAAAGACAGTGAAAGAGAGAGAAATTCTTACAAAATTCCTTCAGGGGCTGTGATGCAACCTGGATTGACCATATCTAGACCCACAGCTGGATGAGACATAAGGGTGGACACTCTTGGGGCTGAGAGGTTGGGTGAGGTTGGGTGAGCAAACGCAGACCCTTTAAAGTAATACTGCGTGGTACCCATCCCATGGGTCCCAAATCTCCAGGTTCAAGGGCATCTTCCTACATTGAAAACATGCATGAGAAACCCAGAAGATGGTACACCGTGTGATTTTGAAAGGTTTCTAAAACGCACCTCATTTCTCATCTCCTTGTGCTTGGGTTCGCCATTCCAGCTACTTTACTAGCAATCTCCCTACTTGGAGAATCAGCACCTTTAAGCTCCTGTTCCCTACAGGTTGCAATTTGTCCTGAGGATGAACGGGAAGAGGGGCAACCAATAAGAGACTAGATATAGGTGTTGGGACAGGCACAGGTCACTGTATTTTCCCATCAGGAAGAAGAATTAACTACAGGCTCAGCATGCCGAGGGGAACCAAAATAGTGCCTGAGGCAATCCAGTGCTTTTGCGGCCAGCTCCCAAAAAAGACAGTTGAAAAATGGAGCTCAGGGGCACTGCAATTCACAAACCCGCTGAGTTATAAATGATAACTCTCGTCCACAAATATATTGAGGGAAGGCAACGAAGAGGATTTGAATGCAAGGCAGAATTGCAGGAAACAGGTTTCAGGAGGTAGATTCGAATCGCCCTTAAAGCACATGAAAAGCGGCAAAACGTCGACAATGATGCCCTTGGCCAAAAAGTGCGTATGCATTTTTTCCTGATTATATTCAGGAAAAAACGCATACGCCCTTTTTGGCCAACCAAGCAACCTGGAAAGGCTAATCAGCGCTACAAAGAAGTCTCGCTTCCCATCGGTCAAAAGGGCCATGCTGCAAAAAGTGTCAAAACCAGAAATGCAGGACAGGCCATGGAGAAATTGCAGCCTTGCTACGCTGATGGGCCGGATGTAAATTGCCAACAGCCACTCTGGAGAAGTGTGCGGTGTGTCGTGAAACATCGAAAAAACACAGCTTAGGGAGCATAGGGCACGTCCACTCATGGGCGTATAAATTGGGAAAACTAAAAATCAGCAAGACACAGGCACCCCAAAGTTTAGGGCTGCTCTGTTGACAAGAACCTCCAATTCATCACACCTTAAATATCCCAGGAAAGAGAAAAATGCATAAAGAAGTTGTGGTCCTTATGTACAATGGAATATCACTCAGACATGAAATCAAAGTCATAAGGCTAGTAGAAGCAAGATGAGTGGATTTAGGTATGACGATTCTAAGTGAAATAAGTCACACAGAAAAAGACACTTATCATAAGCTATCACTTATAGAGGGAATGTAAAAACCGTTACCCTTGAACTGAATTACAAAACAGAACAGAGTCACACATTTTGAAAACACACTATGGCTGCTTAACGGGAAATGTGATTTGGGGTGATGCATAAATCAAGTGTTTCAAATTATCTCAGATACCGTTCCATACACCCAATATGTAGTAGACAAGACCTACTCCTTGCTCAGTGAACTGGATTCAACACCCCCTATTCACCGCACAAGAATATATCTGACTAGTAAGAATCTTAAAACCTATGTATTGATATTTCACTGGAAGTGTGTCAAGTGGGGGTAAAGCAGCATAAACACAGCAGTGAAAAGCAGCTAAACCCCATTTTAAAAATAAATTACTTTTATAAACCCATGAAACCAAGAGAGTGAAAGACAGAGAAATTCTTACATAATTTCGTTCAGGGGCTGTGATGCAACGTGGACTGACCATATCTAGACCCACAGCTAGATGAGACATAAGGGTGGACACTCTTGGGGCTGAGAGGTTTGGTGAGGTTGGGTGGGCAAACGCAGTCCCTTTAAAGTAATACTGCATCGTACCCATCCCATGGATCCCAAATCTCCAGGTTCAAGGGCATCTTCCTACATCGAAAACATGCGTGAGAAACCCAGAAGATGGTACACCATCTCATCGGGAAAGGTTCCTGAAACGCACCTCACTTCTCATCTCCTTGTGCTCGTGTTCGCCATTCCAGCCGCTTTATTAGCAATCTCCCTCGTTGGAGAATCAGCACCTTTAACCTCCAGTTCTGTACAGACTGCAATTTATCCTGAGGTTGAACGGGAAGAGGGGCAACCAACGAGAGACTAGCTCTAGGTGTTGGGACAGGCACAGGTCACACTTTTTTCCCATCAGGAAGAAGATTTAACCACAGGCTCAGCCTGCCGCCCAGAAGCAGAATAGGGCCTCAGGCAATCCCGTGCTTTTGCGGCCAGCTCCCAAAAAAGCGAGTTGAAAAATGGAGCTCAGGGACACTGCAATTCAAAAACCCGCAGAGTTATAAATGATAACTCTCATCCACAGATATATTGAGGGAAGGCAACGAAGAGGATTTGAAAGCAAGGCAGAATTGCAGGAAACAGGTTTCAGGAGGTAGATTCGAATCGCCTTTAAAGCACTTGAAAAGCGGCAAAACGTCGACAGTGATGCCCTTGGCCAAAAAGGGCGTATGCGTTTTTTCCTGAATGTATTCAGGAAAAAACGCATACGCCCTTTTTGGCCAACCAAGCAACCTGGAAAGGCAAATCAGCGCTACAAAGAAGTCTCGCTTCCCATCGGTCAAAAGGGCCATGCTGCAAAAAGTGTCAAAACCAGAAATGCAGGACAGGCCATGGAGAAATGGCAGCCTTGCTACGCTGATGGGCGGGATGTAAATTGCCAACAGCCACTCTGGAGAAGTGTGCGGTGTGTCCTGAAACATCGAAAAAACACAGCTTAGGGAGCATAGGGCACGTCCACTCATGGGCGTATAAATAGGGAAAACTAAAAATCAGCAAGACACAGGCACCCCAAAGTTTAGGGCTGCTCTGTTGACAAGAACCTCCACTTCATGACACCTTAAATATCCCAGGAAAGAGAAAAATGGATAAAGAAGTTGTGGTCCTTATGTACAATGGAATATCACTCAGACATGAAATCAATGTCATAAGGCTAGTAGAAGCAAGATGAGTGGATTTAGGTACGACGATTCTAAGTGAAATAAGTCACACAGAAAAAGACACTTATCATAAGCTATCATTTATAGAGGGAATGGAAAAAACTGCTACACTTGAACTGAATTACAAAAGAGAACAGAGTCACACGTTTAGAAAACACACTATGGCTGCTTAAAGGGAAAGGTGAGGTGGGGTGATGCATAAAACAAGGGTTTCAAATTCGCTCAGATACCGTTCCATACACCCAATATGTAATAGACAAGACCTACTCCTTGCTCAGTGAACTGGACTCAACACCCCCTATTCAGCGCACAAGAATATATCTGAGTAGTAAGAATCTTAAAACCTATGTATTGATATCTGTCTGGAAGTGAGTCAAGTGGGTGTAAAGCCGCATAAACACAGCCGTGAAAAGCAGCTAAACCCCATTATAAAAATAAATTACTTTTAAAAACCCGTAAAACAAAGACAGTGAAAGAGAGAGAAATTCTTACAAAATTCGTTCAGGGGCTGTGTTGCAACCTGGATTGACCATGTCTAGACCCACAGCTGGATGAGACATAAGGGTGGACACTCTTGGGGCTGAGAGGTTGGGTGAGGTTGGGTGAGCAAACGCAGACCCTTTAAAGTAATACTGCGTGGTACCCATCCCATGGGTCCCAAATCTCCAGGTTCAAGGGCATCTTCCTACATCGAAAACATGCATGAGAAACCCAGAAGATGGTACACCGTGTGATTTTGAAAGGTTTCTAAATCGCACCTCATGTCTCATCTCCTTGTGCTCGGGTTCACCTTTCCAGCTACTTTACTAGCAATCTCCCTACTTGGAGAATCAGCACCTTTAAGCTCCTGTTCCCTACAGGTTGCAATTTGTCCTGAGGATGAACGGGAAGAGGGGCAACCAATGAGAGACTAGATCTAGGTGTTGGGACAGGCACAGGTCACTGTATTTTCCCATCAGGAAGAAGAATTAACCACAGGCTAATCCAGCCGCCGGGAACCAGAATAGTGCCTGAGGCAATCCAGTGCTTTTGCAGCCAGCACCCAAAAAAGACAGTTGAAAAATGGAGCTCAGGGGCACTGCAATTCACAAACCCGCTGAGTTATAAATGATAACTCTCGTCCACAAACATATTGAGGGAAGGCAACGAAGAGGATTTGAAAGCAAGGCAGAATTGCAGGAAACAGGTTTCAGGAGGTAGATTCGAATCGCCCTTAAAGCACATGAAAAGCGGCAAAACGTCGACAATGATGCCCTTGGCCAAAAAGTGCGTATGCATTTTTTCCTGATTATATTCAGGAAAAAACGCATACGCCCTTTTTGGCCAACCAAGCAACCTGGAAAGGCTAATCAGCGCTACAAAGAAGTCTCGCTTCCCATCGGTCAAAAGGGCCATGCTGCAAAAAGTGTCAAAACCAGAAATGCAGGACAGGCCATGGAGAAATGGCAGCCTTGCTACGCTGATGGGCGGGATGTAAATTGCCAACAGCCACTCTGGAGAAGTGTACGGTGTGTCCTGAAACATCAAAAAAACACAGCTTAGGGAGCATAGGGCACGTCCACTCATGGGCGTATAAATTGGGAAAACTAAAAATCAGCAAGACACAGGCACCCCAAAGTTTAGGGCTGCTCTGTTGACAAGAACCTCCACTTCATCACACCTTAAATATCCCAGGAAAGAGAAAAATGCATAAAGAAGTTGTGGTCCTTATGTACAATGGAATATCACTCAGACATGAAATCAAAGTCATAAGGCTAGTAGAAGCAAGATGATTGGATTTAGGTACGACAATTCTAAGTGAAATAAGTCACACAGAAAAAGACACTTATCATAAGCTATCACTTATAGAGGGAATGTAAAAACCGCTACACTTGAACTGAATTACAAAACAGAACAGAGTCACACGTTTAGAAAACACACTATGTCTGCTTAACGGGAAAGGTGAGGTGGGGTGATGCATAAAACAAGGGTTTCAAATTCGCTCAGATACCGTTCCATACACCCAATATGTAATAGACAAGACCTACTCCTTGCTCAGTGAACTGGACTCAACACCCCCTATTCACCGCACAAGAATATGTCTGAGTAGTAAGAATCTTAAAACCTATGTATTGATATCTGTCTGGAAGTGAGTCAAGTGGGTGTAAAGCCGCATAAACACAGCCGTGAAAAGCAGCTAAACCCCATTATAAAAATAAATTACTTTTAAAAACCCGTAAAACAAAGACAGTGAAAGAGAGAGAAATTATTACACAATTCCTTCAGGGGCTGTGATGCAACCTGGATTGACCATATCTAGACCCACAGCTGGATGAGACATAAGTGTGGACACTCTTGGGGCTGAGAGGTTTGGTGAGGTTGGGTGAGCAAACGCAGACCCTTTAAAGTAATACTGCGTGGTACCCATCCCATGGGTCCCAAATCTCCAGGTTCAAGGGCATCTTCCTACATCGAAAACATGCATGAGAAACCCAGAAGATGGTACACCGTGTGATTTTGAAAGGTTTCTAAAACGCACCTCATTTCTCATCTCCTTGTGCTTGGGTTCGCCATTCCAGCTACTTTACTAGCAATCTCCCTACTTGGAGAATCAGCACCTTTAAGCTCCTGTTCCCTACAGGTTGCAATTTGTCCTGAGGATGAACGGGAAGAGGGGCAACCAATGAGAGACTAGATCTAGGTGTTGGGACAGGCACAGGTCACTGTATTTTCCCATCAGGAAGAAGAATTAACTACAGGCTCAGCATGCCGAGGGGAACCAAAATAGTGCCTGAGGCAATCCAGTGCTTTTGCGGCCAGCTCCCAAAAAAGACAGTTGAAAAATGGAGCTCAGGGGCACTGCAATTCACAAACCCGCTGAGTTATAAATGATAACTCTCGTCCACAAATATATTGAGGGAAGGCAACGAAGAGGATTTGAAAGCAAGGCAGAATTGCAGGAAACAGGTTTCAGGAGGTAGATTCGAATCGCCCTTAAAGCACATGAAAAGCGGCAAAACTTCGACAATGATGCCCTTGGCCAAAAAGTGCGTATGCATTTTTTCCTGATTATATTCAGGAAAAAACGCGTACGCCCTTTTTGGCCAACCAAGCAACCTGGAAAGGCTAATCAGCGCTACAAAGAAGTCTCGCTTCCCATCGGTCAAAAGGGCCATGCTGCAAAAAGTTTCAAAACCAGAAATTCAGGACAGGCCATGCAGAAATTGCAGCCTTGCTACGCTGATGGGCGGGATGTAAATTGCCAACAGCCACTCTGGAGAAGTGTGTGGTGTGTCGTGAAACATCGAAAAAACACAGCTTAGGGAGCATAGGGCACGTCCACTCATGGGCGTATAAATTGGGAAAACTAAAAATCAGCAAGACACAGGCACCCCAAAGTTTAGGGCTGCTCTGTTGACAAGAACCTCCAATTCATCACACCTTAAATATCCCAGGAAAGAGAAAAATGCATAAAGAAGTTGTGGTCCTTATGTACAATGGAATATCACTCAGACATGAAATCAAAGTCATAAGGCTAGTAGAAGCAAGATGAGTGGATTTAGGTATGACGATTCTAAGTGAAATAAGTCACACAGAAAAAGACACTTATCATAAGCTATCACTTATAGAGGGAATGTAAAAACCGTTACCCTTGAACTGAATTACAAAACAGAACAGAGTCACACATTTTGAAAACACACTATGGCTGCTTAACGGGAAATGTGATTTGGGGTGATGCATAAATCAAGTGTTTCAAATTATCTCAGATACCGTTCCATACACCCAATATGTAGTAGACAAGACCTACTCCTTGCTCAGTGAACTGGATTCAACACCCCCTATTCACCGCACAAGAATATATCTGACTAGTAAGAATCTTAAAACCTATGTATTGATATTTCACTGGAAGTGTGTCAAGTGGGGGTAAAGCAGCATAAACACAGCAGTGAAAAGCAGCTAAACCCCATTTTAAAAATAAATTACTTTTATAAACCCATGAAACCAAGAGAGTGAAAGACAGAGAAATTCTTACATAATTTCGTTCAGGGGCTGTGATGCAACGTGGACTGACCATATCTAGACCCACAGCTAGATGAGACATAAGGGTGGACACTCTTGGGGCTGAGAGGTTTGGTGAGGTTGGGTGGGCAAACGCAGTCCCTTTAAAGTAATACTGCATCGTACCCATCCCATGGATCCCAAATCTCCAGGTTCAAGGGCATCTTCCTACATCGAAAACATGCGTGAGAAACCCAGAAGATGGTACACCATCTCATCGGGAAAGGTTCCTGAAACGCACCTCACTTCTCATCTCCTTGTGCTCGTGTTCGCCATTCCAGCCGCTTTATTAGCAATCTCCCTCGTTGGAGAATCAGCACCTTTAACCTCCAGTTCTGTACAGACTGCAATTTATCCTGAGGTTGAACGGGAAGAGGGGCAACCAACGAGAGACTAGCTCTAGGTGTTGGGACAGGCACAGGTCACACTTTTTTCCCATCAGGAAGAAGATTTAACCACATGCTCAGCCTGCCGCCCAGAAGCAGAATAGGGCCTCAGGCAATCCCGTGCTTTTGCGGCCAGCTCCCAAAAAAGCGAGTTGAAAAATGGAGCTCAGGGACACTGCAATTCACAAACCCGCAGAGTTATAAATGATAACTCTCATCCACAGATATATTGAGGGAAGGCAACGAAGAGGATTTGAAAGCAAGGCAGAATTGCAGGAAACAGGTTTCAGGAGGTAGATTCGAATCGCCTTTAAAGCACTTGAAAAGCGGCAAAACGTCGACAGTGATGCCCTTGGCCAAAAAGGGCGTATGCGTTTTTTCCTGAATGTATTCAGGAAAAAACGCATACGCCCTTTTTGGCCAACCAAGCAACCTGGAAAGGCTAATCAGCGCTACAAAGAAGTCTCGCTTCCCATCGGTCAAAAGGGCCATGCTGCAAAAAGTGTCAAAACCAGAAATGCAGGACAGGCCATGGAGAAATGGCAGCCTTGCTACGCTGATGGGCGGGATGTAAATTGCCAACAGCCACTCTGGAGAAGTGTGCGGTGTGTCCTGAAACATCGAAAAAACACAGCTTAGGGAGCATAGGGCACGTCCACTCATGGGCGTATAAATTGGGAAAACTAAAAATCAGCAAGACACAGGCACCCCAAAGTTTAGGGCTGCTCTGTTGACAAGAACCTCCACTTCATCACACCTTAAATATCCCAGGAAAGAGAAAAATGCATAAAGAAGTTGTGGTCCTTATATACAATGGAATATCACTCAGACATGAAATCAAAGTCATAAGGCTAGTAGAAGCAAGATGAGTGGATTTAGGTACGACGATTCTAAGTGAAATAAGTCACACAGAAAAAGACACTTATCATAAGCTATCACTTATAGAGGGAATGTAAAAACCGCTACACTTGAACTGAATTACAAAACAGAACAGAGTCACACGTTTAGAAAACACACTATGGCTGCTTAACGGGAAAGGTGAGGTGGGGTGATGCATAAAACAAGGGTTTCAAATTCGCTCAGATACCGTTCCATACACCCAATATGTAATAGACAAGACCTACTCCTTGCTCAGTGAACTGGACTCAACACCCCCTATTCACCGCACAAGAATATATGTGACTAGTAAGAATCTTAAAACCTATGTATTGATATCTGTCTGGAAGTGAGTCAAGTGGGTGTAAGGCCGCATAAACACAGCCGTGAAAAGCAGCTAAACCCCATTATAAAAATAAATTACTTTTAAAAACCCGTAAAACAAAGACAGTGAAAGAGAGAGAAATTCTTACAAAATTCCTTCAGGGGCTGTGATGCAACCTGGATTGACCATATCTAGACCCACAGCTGGATGAGACATAAGGGTGGACACTCTTGGGGCTGAGAGGTTGGGTGAGGTTGGGTGAGCAAACGCAGACCCTTTAAAGTAATACTGCGTGGTACCCATCCCATGGGTCCCAAATCTCCAGGTTCAAGGGCATCTTCCTACATTGAAAACATGCATGAGAAACCCAGAAGATGGTACACCGTGTGATTTTGAAAGGTTTCTAAAACGCACCTCATTTCTCATCTCCTTGTGCTTGGGTTCGCCATTCCAGCTACTTTACTAGCAATCTCCCTACTTGGAGAATCAGCACCTTTAAGCTCCTGTTCCCTACAGGTTGCAATTTGTCCTGAGGATGAACGGGAAGAGGGGCAACCAATAAGAGACTAGATATAGGTGTTGGGACAGGCACAGGTCACTGTATTTTCCCATCAGGAAGAAGAATTAACTACAGGCTCAGCATGCCGAGGGGAACCAAAATAGTGCCTGAGGCAATCCAGTGCTTTTGCGGCCAGCTCCCAAAAAAGACAGTTGAAAAATGGAGCTCAGGGGCACTGCAATTCACAAACCCGCTGAGTTATAAATGATAACTCTCGTCCACAAATATATTGAGGGAAGGCAACGAAGAGGATTTGAATGCAAGGCAGAATTGCAGGAAACAGGTTTCAGGAGGTAGATTCGAATCGCCCTTAAAGCACATGAAAAGCGGCAAAACGTCGACAATGATGCCCTTGGCCAAAAAGTGCGTATGCATTTTTTCCTGATTATATTCAGGAAAAAACGCATACGCCCTTTTTGGCCAACCAAGCAACCTGGAAAGGCTAATCAGCGCTACAAAGAAGTCTCGCTTCCCATCGGTCAAAAGGGCCATGCTGCAAAAAGTGTCAAAACCAGAAATGCAGGACAGGCCATGGAGAAATTGCAGCCTTGCTACGCTGATGGGCCGGATGTAAATTGCCAACAGCCACTCTGGAGAAGTGTGCGGTGTGTCGTGAAACATCGAAAAAACACAGCTTAGGGAGCATAGGGCACGTCCACTCATGGGCGTATAAATTGGGAAAACTAAAAATCAGCAAGACACAGGCACCCCAAAGTTTAGGGCTGCTCTGTTGACAAGAACCTCCAATTCATCACACCTTAAATATCCCAGGAAAGAGAAAAATGCATAAAGAAGTTGTGGTCCTTATGTACAATGGAATATCACTCAGACATGAAATCAAAGTCATAAGGCTAGTAGAAGCAAGATGAGTGGATTTAGGTATGACGATTCTAAGTGAAATAAGTCACACAGAAAAAGACACTTATCATAAGCTATCACTTATAGAGGGAATGTAAAAACCGTTACCCTTGAACTGAATTACAAAACAGAACAGAGTCACACATTTTGAAAACACACTATGGCTGCTTAACGGGAAATGTGATTTGGGGTGATGCATAAATCAAGTGTTTCAAATTATCTCAGATACCGTTCCATACACCCAATATGTAGTAGACAAGACCTACTCCTTGCTCAGTGAACTGGATTCAACACCCCCTATTCACCGCACAAGAATATATCTGACTAGTAAGAATCTTAAAACCTATGTATTGATATTTCACTGGAAGTGTGTCAAGTGGGGGTAAAGCAGCATAAACACAGCAGTGAAAAGCAGCTAAACCCCATTTTAAAAATAAATTACTTTTATAAACCCATGAAACCAAGAGAGTGAAAGACAGAGAAATTCTTACATAATTTCGTTCAGGGGCTGTGATGCAACGTGGACTGACCATATCTAGACCCACAGCTAGATGAGACATAAGGGTGGACACTCTTGGGGCTGAGAGGTTTGGTGAGGTTGGGTGGGCAAACGCAGTCCCTTTAAAGTAATACTGCATCGTACCCATCCCATGGATCCCAAATCTCCAGGTTCAAGGGCATCTTCCTACATCGAAAACATGCGTGAGAAACCCAGAAGATGGTACACCATCTCATCGGGAAAGGTTCCTGAAACGCACCTCACTTCTCATCTCCTTGTGCTCGTGTTCGCCATTCCAGCCGCTTTATTAGCAATCTCCCTCGTTGGAGAATCAGCACCTTTAACCTCCAGTTCTGTACAGACTGCAATTTATCCTGAGGTTGAACGGGAAGAGGGGCAACCAACGAGAGACTAGCTCTAGGTGTTGGGACAGGCACAGGTCACACTTTTTTCCCATCAGGAAGAAGATTTAACCACAGGCTCAGCCTGCCGCCCAGAAGCAGAATAGGGCCTCAGGCAATCCCGTGCTTTTGCGGCCAGCTCCCAAAAAAGCGAGTTGAAAAATGGAGCTCAGGGACACTGCAATTCAAAAACCCGCAGAGTTATAAATGATAACTCTCATCCACAGATATATTGAGGGAAGGCAACGAAGAGGATTTGAAAGCAAGGCAGAATTGCAGGAAACAGGTTTCAGGAGGTAGATTCGAATCGCCTTTAAAGCACTTGAAAAGCGGCAAAACGTCGACAGTGATGCCCTTGGCCAAAAAGGGCGTATGCGTTTTTTCCTGAATGTATTCAGGAAAAAACGCATACGCCCTTTTTGGCCAACCAAGCAACCTGGAAAGGCAAATCAGCGCTACAAAGAAGTCTCGCTTCCCATCGGTCAAAAGGGCCATGCTGCAAAAAGTGTCAAAACCAGAAATGCAGGACAGGCCATGGAGAAATGGCAGCCTTGCTACGCTGATGGGCGGGATGTAAATTGCCAACAGCCACTCTGGAGAAGTGTGCGGTGTGTCCCGAAACATCGAAAAAACACAGCTTAGGGAGCATAGGGCACGTCCACTCATGGGCGTATAAATAGGGAAAACTAAAAATCAGCAAGACACAGGCACCCCAAAGTTTAGGGCTGCTCTGTTGACAAGAACCTCCACTTCATGACACCTTAAATATCCCAGGAAAGAGAAAAATGGATAAAGAAGTTGTGGTCCTTATGTACAATGGAATATCACTCAGACATGAAATCAATGTCATAAGGCTAGTAGAAGCAAGATGAGTGGATTTAGGTACGACGATTCTAAGTGAAATAAGTCACACAGAAAAAGACACTTATCATAAGCTATCATTTATAGAGGGAATGGAAAAAACTGCTACACTTGAACTGAATTACAAAAGAGAACAGAGTCACACGTTTAGAAAACACACTATGGCTGCTTAAAGGGAAAGGTGAGGTGGGGTGATGCATAAAACAAGGGTTTCAAATTCGTTCAGATACCGTTCCATACACCCAATATGTAATAGACAAGACCTACTCCTTGCTCAGTGAACTGGACTCAACACCCCCTATTCAGCGCACAAGAATATATCTGAGTAGTAAGAATCTTAAAACCTATGTATTGATATCTGTCTGGAAGTGAGTCAAGTGGGTGTAAAGCCGCATAAACACAGCCGTGAAAAGCAGCTAAACCCCATTATAAAAATAAATTACTTTTAAAAACCCGTAAAACAAAGACAGTGAAAGAGAGAGAAATTCTTACAAAATTCGTTCAGGGGCTGTGTTGCAACCTGGATTGACCATGTCTAGACCCACAGCTGGATGAGACATAAGGGTGGACACTCTTGGGGCTGAGAGGTTGGGTGAGGTTGGGTGAGCAAACGCAGACCCTTTAAAGTAATACTGCGTGGTACCCATCCCATGGGTCCCAAATCTCCAGGTTCAAGGGCATCTTCCTACATCGAAAACATGCATGAGAAACCCAGAAGATGGTACACCGTGTGATTTTGAAAGGTTTCTAAATCGCACCTCATGTCTCATCTCCTTGTGCTCGGGTTCACCTTTCCAGCTACTTTACTAGCAATCTCCCTACTTGGAGAATCAGCACCTTTAAGCTCCTGTTCCCTACAGGTTGCAATTTGTCCTGAGGATGAACGGGAAGAGGGGCAACCAATGAGAGACTAGATCTAGGTGTTGGGACAGGCACAGGTCACTGTATTTTCCCATCAGGAAGAAGAATTAACCACAGGCTAATCCAGCCGCCGGGAACCAGAATAGTGCCTGAGGCAATCCAGTGCTTTTGCAGCCAGCACCCAAAAAAGACAGTTGAAAAATGGAGCTCAGGGGCACTGCAATTCACAAACCCGCTGAGTTATAAATGATAACTCTCGTCCACAAACATATTGAGGGAAGGCAACGAAGAGGATTTGAAAGCAAGGCAGAATTGCAGGAAACAGGTTTCAGGAGGTAGATTCGAATCGCCCTTAAAGCACATGAAAAGCGGCAAAACGTCGACAATGATGCCCTTGGCCAAAAAGTGCGTATGCATTTTTTCCTGATTATATTCAGGAAAAAACGCATACGCCCTTTTTGGCCAACCAAGCAACCTGGAAAGGCTAATCAGCGCTACAAAGAAGTCTCGCTTCCCATCGGTCAAAAGGGCCATGCTGCAAAAAGTGTCAAAACCAGAAATGCAGGACAGGCCATGGAGAAATGGCAGCCTTGCTACGCTGATGGGCGGGATGTAAATTGCCAACAGCCACTCTGGAGAAGTGTACGGTGTGTCCTGAAACATCAAAAAAACACAGCTTAGGGAGCATAGGGCACGTCCACTCATGGGCGTATAAATTGGGAAAACTAAAAATCAGCAAGACACAGGCACCCCAAAGTTTAGGGCTGCTCTGTTGACAAGAACCTCCACTTCATCACACCTTAAATATCCCAGGAAAGAGAAAAATGCATAAAGAAGTTGTGGTCCTTATGTACAATGGAATATCACTCAGACATGAAATCAAAGTCATAAGGCTAGTAGAAGCAAGATGATTGGATTTAGGTACGACAATTCTAAGTGAAATAAGTCACACAGAAAAAGACACTTATCATAAGCTATCACTTATAGAGGGAATGTAAAAACCGCTACACTTGAACTGAATTACAAAACAGAACAGAGTCACACGTTTAGAAAACACACTATGTCTGCTTAACGGGAAAGGTGAGGTGGGGTGATGCATAAAACAAGGGTTTCAAATTCGCTCAGATACCGTTCCATACACCCAATATGTAATAGACAAGACCTACTCCTTGCTCAGTGAACTGGACTCAACACCCCCTATTCACCGCACAAGAATATGTCTGAGTAGTAAGAATCTTAAAACCTATGTATTGATATCTGTCTGGAAGTGAGTCAAGTGGGTGTAAAGCCGCATAAACACAGCCGTGAAAAGCAGCTAAACCCCATTATAAAAATAAATTACTTTTAAAAACCCGTAAAACAAAGACAGTGAAAGAGAGAGAAATTATTACACAATTCCTTCAGGGGCTGTGATGCAACCTGGATTGACCATATCTAGACCCACAGCTGGATGAGACATAAGTGTGGACACTCTTGGGGCTGAGAGGTTTGGTGAGGTTGGGTGAGCAAACGCAGACCCTTTAAAGTAATACTGCGTGGTACCCATCCCATGGGTCCCAAATCTCCAGGTTCAAGGGCATCTTCCTACATCGAAAACATGCATGAGAAACCCAGAAGATGGTACACCGTGTGATTTTGAAAGGTTTCTAAAACGCACCTCATTTCTCATCTCCTTGTGCTTGGGTTCGCCATTCCAGCTACTTTACTAGCAATCTCCCTACTTGGAGAATCAGCACCTTTAAGCTCCTGTTCCCTACAGGTTGCAATTTGTCCTGAGGATGAACGGGAAGAGGGGCAACCAATGAGAGACTAGATCTAGGTGTTGGGACAGGCACAGGTCACTGTATTTTCCCATCAGGAAGAAGAATTAACTACAGGCTCAGCATGCCGAGGGGAACCAAAATAGTGCCTGAGGCAATCCAGTGCTTTTGCGGCCAGCTCCCAAAAAAGACAGTTGAAAAATGGAGCTCAGGGGCACTGCAATTCACAAACCCGCTGAGTTATAAATGATAACTCTCGTCCACAAATATATTGAGGGAAGGCAACGAAGAGGATTTGAAAGCAAGGCAGAATTGCAGGAAACAGGTTTCAGGAGGTAGATTCGAATCGCCCTTAAAGCACATGAAAAGCGGCAAAACTTCGACAATGATGCCCTTGGCCAAAAAGTGCGTATGCATTTTTTCCTGATTATATTCAGGAAAAAACGCGTACGCCCTTTTTGGCCAACCAAGCAACCTGGAAAGGCTAATCAGCGCTACAAAGAAGTCTCGCTTCCCATCGGTCAAAAGGGCCATGCTGCAAAAAGTTTCAAAACCAGAAATTCAGGACAGGCCATGCAGAAATTGCAGCCTTGCTACGCTGATGGGCGGGATGTAAATTGCCAACAGCCACTCTGGAGAAGTGTGTGGTGTGTCGTGAAACATCGAAAAAACACAGCTTAGGGAGCATAGGGCACGTCCACTCATGGGCGTATAAATTGGGAAAACTAAAAATCAGCAAGACACAGGCACCCCAAAGTTTAGGGCTGCTCTGTTGACAAGAACCTCCAATTCATCACACCTTAAATATCCCAGGAAAGAGAAAAATGCATAAAGAAGTTGTGGTCCTTATGTACAATGGAATATCACTCAGACATGAAATCAAAGTCATAAGGCTAGTAGAAGCAAGATGAGTGGATTTAGGTATGACGATTCTAAGTGAAATAAGTCACACAGAAAAAGACACTTATCATAAGCTATCACTTATAGAGGGAATGTAAAAACCGTTACCCTTGAACTGAATTACAAAACAGAACAGAGTCACACATTTTGAAAACACACTATGGCTGCTTAACGGGAAATGTGATTTGGGGTGATGCATAAATCAAGTGTTTCAAATTATCTCAGATACCGTTCCATACACCCAA
The DNA here is from genome assembly GCF_028021215.1 of Eschrichtius robustus. NCBI lineage: Eukaryota > Metazoa > Chordata > Mammalia > Artiodactyla > Eschrichtiidae > Eschrichtius > Eschrichtius robustus. Next base: position 908,047 of record NW_027175168.1, read on the forward strand.
TATGTAGTAGACAAGACCTACTCCTTGCTCAGTGAACTGGATTCAACACCCCCTATTCACCGCACAAGAATATATCTGACTAGTAAGAATCTTAAAACCTATGTATTGATATTTCACTGGAAGTGTGTCAAGTGGGGGTAAAGCAGCATAAACACAGCAGTGAAAAGCAGCTAAACCCCATTTTAAAAATAAATTACTTTTATAAACCCATGAAACCAAGAGAGTGAAAGACAGAGAAATTCTTACATAATTTCGTTCAGGGGCTGTGATGCAACGTGGACTGACCATATCTAGACCCACAGCTAGATGAGACATAAGGGTGGACACTCTTGGGGCTGAGAGGTTTGGTGAGGTTGGGTGGGCAAACGCAGTCCCTTTAAAGTAATACTGCATCGTACCCATCCCATGGATCCCAAATCTCCAGGTTCAAGGGCATCTTCCTACATCGAAAACATGCGTGAGAAACCCAGAAGATGGTACACCATCTCATCGGGAAAGGTTCCTGAAACGCACCTCACTTCTCATCTCCTTGTGCTCGTGTTCGCCATTCCAGCCGCTTTATTAGCAATCTCCCTCGTTGGAGAATCAGCACCTTTAACCTCCAGTTCTGTACAGACTGCAATTTATCCTGAGGTTGAACGGGAAGAGGGGCAACCAACGAGAGACTAGCTCTAGGTGTTGGGACAGGCACAGGTCACACTTTTTTCCCATCAGGAAGAAGATTTAACCACATGCTCAGCCTGCCGCCCAGAAGCAGAATAGGGCCTCAGGCAATCCCGTGCTTTTGCGGCCAGCTCCCAAAAAAGCGAGTTGAAAAATGGAGCTCAGGGACACTGCAATTCACAAACCCGCAGAGTTATAAATGATAACTCTCATCCACAGATATATTGAGGGAAGGCAACGAAGAGGATTTGAAAGCAAGGCAGAATTGCAGGAAACAGGTTTCAGGAGGTAGATTCGAATCGCCTTTAAAGCACTTGAAAAGCGGCAAAACGTCGACAGTGATGCCCTTGGCCAAAAAGGGCGTATGCGTTTTTTCCTGAATGTATTCAGGAAAAAACGCATACGCCCTTTTTGGCCAACCAAGCAACCTGGAAAGGCAAATCAGCGCTACAAAGAAGTCTCGCTTCCCATCGGTCAAAAGGGCCATGCTGCAAAAAGTGTCAAAACCAGAAATGCAGGACAGGCCATGGAGAAATGGCAGCCTTGCTACGCTGATGGGCGGGATGTAAATTGCCAACAGCCACTCTGGAGAAGTGTGCGGTGTGTCCTGAAACATCGAAAAAACACAGCTTAGGGAGCATAGGGCACGTCCACTCATGGGCGTATAAATAGGGAAAACTAAAAATCAGCAAGACACAGGCACCCCAAAGTTTAGGGCTGCTCTGTTGACAAGAACCTCCACTTCATGACACCTTAAATATCCCAGGAAAGAGAAAAATGGATAAAGAAGTTGTGGTCCTTATGTACAATGGAATATCACTCAGACATGAAATCAATGTCATAAGGCTAGTAGAAGCAAGATGAGTGGATTTAGGTACGACGATTCTAAGTGAAATAAGTCACACAGAAAAAGACACTTATCATAAGCTATCATTTATAGAGGGAATGGAAAAAACCGCTACACTTGAACTGAATTACAAAAGAGAACAGAGTCACACGTTTAGAAAACACACTATGGCTGCTTAACGGGAAAGGTGAGGTGGGGTGATGCATAAAACAAGGGTTTCAAATTCGCTCAGATACCGTTCCATACACCCAATATGTAATAGACAAGACCTACTCCTTGCTCAGTGAACTGGACTCAACACCCCCTATTCAGCGCACAAGAATATATCTGAGTAGTAAGAATCTTAAAACCTATGTATTGATATCTGTCTGGAAGTGAGTCAAGTGGGTGTAAAGCCACATAAACACAGCCGTGAAAAGCAGCTAAACCCCATTATAAAAATAAATTACTTTTAAAAACCCGTAAAACAAAGACAGTGAAAGAGAGAGAAATTCTTACAAAATTCGTTCAGGGGCTGTGTTGCAACCTGGATTGACCATGTCTAGACCCACAGCTGGATGAGACATAAGGGTGGACACTCTTGGGGCTGAGAGGTTGGGTGAGGTTGGGTGAGCAAACGCAGACCCTTTAAAGTAATACTGCGTGGTACCCATCCCATGGGTCCCAAATCTCCAGGTTCAAGGGCATCTTCCTACATCGAAAACATGCATGAGAAACCCAGAAGATGGTACACCGTGTGATTTTGATAGGTTTCTAAATCGCACCTCATGTCTCATCTCCTTGTGCTCGGGTTCACCTTTCCAGCTACTTTACTAGCAATCTCCCTACTTGGAGAATCAGCACCTTTAAGCTCCTGTTCCCTACAGGTTGCAATTTGTCCTGAGGATGAACGGGAAGAGGGGCAACCAATGAGAGACTAGATCTAGGTGTTGGGACAGGCACAGGTCACTGTATTTTCCCATCAGGAAGAAGAATTAACCACAGGCTAATCCTGCCGCCGGGAACCAGAATAGTGCCTGAGGCAATCCAGTGCTTTTGCAGCCAGCACCCAAAAAAGACAGTTGAAAAATGGAGCTCAGGGGCACTGCAATTCACAAACCCGCTGAGTTATAAATGATAACTCTCGTCCACAAATATATTGAGGGAAAGCAACGAAGAGGATTTGAAAGCAAGGCAGAATTGCAGGAAACAGGTTTCAGGAGGTAGATTCGAATCGCCCTTAAAGCACATGAAAAGGGGCAAAACGTCGACAATGATGCCCTTGGCCAAAAAGTGCGTATGCATTTTTTCCTGATTATATTCAGGAAAAAACGCATACGCCCTTTTTGGCCAACCAAGCAACCTGGAAAGGCTAATCAGCGCTACAAAGAAGTCTCGCTTCCCATCGGTCAAAAGGGCCATGCTGCAAAAAGTGTCAAAACCAGAAATGCAGGACAGGCCATGGAGAAATGGCAGCCTTGCTACGCTGATGGGCGGGATGTAAATTGCCAACAGCCACTCTGGAGAAGTGTACGGTGTGTCCTGAAACATCGAAAAAACACAGCTTAGGGAGCATAGGGCACGTCCACTCATGGGCGTATAAATTGGGAAAACTAAAAATCAGCAAGACACAGGCACCCCAAAGTTTAGGGCTGCTCTGTTGACAAGAACCTCCACTTCATCACACCTTAAATATCCCAGGAAAGAGAAAAATGCATAAAGAAGTTGTGGTCCTTATGTACAATGGAATATCACTCAGACATGAAATCAAAGTCATAAGGCTAGTAGAAGCAAGATGAGTGGATTTAGGTACGACGATTCTAAGTGAAATAAGTCACACAGAAAAAGACACTTATCATAAGCTATCACTTATAGAGGGAATGTAAAAACCGCTACACTTGAACTGAATTACAAAACAGAACAGAGTCACACGTTTAGAAAACACACTATGTCTGCTTAACGGGAAAGGTGAGGTGGGGTGATGCATAAAACAAGGGTTTCAAATTCGCTCAGATACCGTTCCATACACCCAATATGTAATAGACAAGACCTACTCCTTGCTCAGTGAACTGGACTCAACACCCCCTATTCACCGCACAAGAATATGTCTGAGTAGTAAGAATCTTAAAACCTATGTATTGATATCTGTCTGGAAGTGAGTCAAGTGGGTGTAAAGCCGCATAAACACAGCCGTGAAAAGCAGCTAAACCCCATTATAAAAATAAATTACTTTTAAAAACCCGTAAAACAAAGACAGTGAAAGAGAGAGAAATTCTTACACAATTCCTTCAGGGGCTGTGATGCAACCTGGATTGACCATATCTAGACCCACAGCTGGATGAGACATAAGTGTGGACACTCTTGGGGCTGAGAGGTTTGGTGAGGTTGGGTGAGCAAACGCAGACCCTTTAAAGTAATACTGCGTGGTACCCATCCCATGGGTCCCAAATCTCCAGGTTCAAGGGCATCTTCCTACATCGAAAACATGCATGAGAAACCCAGAAGATGGTACACCGTGTGATTTTGAAAGGTTTCTAAAACGCACCTCATTTCTCATCTCCTTGTGCTTGGGTTCGCCATTCCAGCTACTTTACTAGCAATCTCCCTACTTGGAGAATCAGCACCTTTAAGCTCCTGTTCCCTACAGGTTGCAATTTGTCCTGAGGATGAACGGGAAGAGGGGCAACCAATGAGAGACTAGATCTAGGTGTTGGGACAGGCACAGGTCACTGTATTTTCCCATCAGGAAGAAGAATTAACTACAGGCTCAGCATGCCGAGGGGAACCAAAATAGTGCCTGAGGCAATCCAGTGCTTTTGCGGCCAGCTCCCAAAAAAGACAGTTGAAAAATGGAGCTCAGGGGCACTGCAATTCACAAACCCGCTGAGTTATAAATGATAACTCTCGTCCACAAATATATTGAGGGAAGGCAACGAAGAGGATTTGAAAGCAAGGCAGAATTGCAGGAAACAGGTTTCAGGAGGTAGATTCGAATCGCCCTTAAAGCACATGAAAAGCGGCAAAACTTCGACAATGATGCCCTTGGCCAAAAAGTGCGTATGCATTTTTTCCTGATTATATTCAGGAAAAAACGCGTACGCCCTTTTTGGCCAACCAAGCAACCTGGAAAGGCTAATCAGCGCTACAAAGAAGTCTCGCTTCCCATCGGTCAAAAGGGCCATGCTGCAAAAAGTTTCAAAACCAGAAATTCAGGACAGGCCATGCAGAAATTGCAGCCTTGCTACGCTGATGGGCGGGATGTAAATTGCCAACAGCCACTCTGGAGAAGTGTGTGGTGTGTCGTGAAACATCGAAAAAACACAGCTTAGGGAGCATAGGGCACGTCCACTCATGGGCGTATAAATTGGGAAAACTAAAAATCAGCAAGACACAGGCACCCCAAAGTTTAGGGCTGCTCTGTTGACAAGAACCTCCAATTCATCACACCTTAAATATCCCAGGAAAGAGAAAAATGCATAAAGAAGTTGTGGTCCTTATGTACAATGGAATATCACTCAGACATGAAATCAAAGTCATAAGGCTAGTAGAAGCAAGATGAGTGGATTTAGGTATGACGATTCTAAGTGAAATAAGTCACACAGAAAAAGACACTTATCATAAGCTATCACTTATAGAGGGAATGTAAAAACCGTTACCCTTGAACTGAATTACAAAACAGAACAGAGTCACACATTTTGAAAACACACTATGGCTGCTTAACGGGAAATGTGATTTGGGGTGATGCATAAATCAAGTGTTTCAAATTATCTCAGATACCGTTCCATACACCCAATATGTAGTAGACAAGACCTACTCCTTGCTCAGTGAACTGGATTCAACACCCCCTATTCACCGCACAAGAATATATCTGACTAGTAAGAATCTTAAAACCTATGTATTGATATTTCACTGGAAGTGTGTCAAGTGGGGGTAAAGCAGCATAAACACAGCAGTGAAAAGCAGCTAAACCCCATTTTAAAAATAAATTACTTTTATAAACTCATGAAACCAAGAGAGTGAAAGACAGAGAAATTCTTACATAATTTCGTTCAGGGGCTGTGATGCAACGTGGACTAACCATATCTAGACCCACAGCTAGATGAGACATAAGGGTGGACACTCTTGGGGCTGAGAGGTTTGGTGAGGTTGGGTGGGCAAACGCAGTCCCTTTAAAGTAATACTGCATCGTACCCATCCCATGGATCCCAAATCTCCAGGTTCAAGGGCATCTTCCTACATCGAAAACATGCGTGAGAAACCCAGAAGATGGTACACCATCTCATCGGGAAAGGTTCCTGAAACGCACCTCACTTCTCATCTCCTTGTGCTCGTGTTCGCCATTCCAGCCGCTTTATTAGCAATCTCCCTCGTTGGAGAATCAGCACCTTTAACCTCCAGTTCTGAACAGACTGCAATTTATCCTGAGGTTGAACGGGAAGAGGGGCAACCAACGAGAGACTAGCTCTAGGTGTTGGGACAGGCACAGGTCACACTTTTTTCCCATCAGGAAGAAGATTTAACCACATGCTCAGCCTGCCGCCCAGAAGCAGAATAGGGCCTCAGGCAATCCCGTGCTTTTGCGGCCAGCTCCCAAAAAAGCGAGTTGAAAAATGGAGCTCAGGGACACTGCAATTCACAAACCCGCAGAGTTATAAATGATAACTCTCATCCACAGATATATTGAGGGAAGACAACGAAGAGGATTTGAAAGCAAGGCAGAATTGCAGGAAACAGGTTTCAGGAGGTAGATTCGAATCGCCTTTAAAGCACTTGAAAAGCGGCAAAACGTCGACAGTGATGCCCTTGGCCAAAAAGGGCGTATGCGTTTTTTCCTGAATATATTCAGGAAAAAACGCATACGCCCTTTTTGGCCAACCAAGCAACCTGGAAAGGCAAATCAGCGCTACAAAGTAGTCTCGCTTCCCATCGGTCAAAAGGGCCATGCTGCAAAAAGTGTCAAAACCAGAAATGCAGGACAGGCCATGGAGAAATGGCAGCCTTGCTACGCTGATGGGCGGGATGTAAATTGCCAACAGCCACTCTGGAGAAGTGTGCGGTGTGTCCTGAAACATCGAAAAAACACAGCTTAGGGAGCATAGGGCACGTCCACTCATGGGCGTATAAATAGGGAAAACTAAAAATCAGCAAGACACAGGCACCCCAAAGTTTAGGGCTGCTCTGTTGACAAGAACCTCCAATTCATCACACCTTAAATATCCCAGGAAAGAGAAAAATGGATAAAGAAGTTGTGGTCCTTATGTACAATGGAATATCACTCAGACATGAAATCAATGTCATAAGGCTAGTAGAAGCAAGATGAGTGGATTTAGGTATGACGATTCTAAGTGAAATAAGTCACACAGAAAAAGACACTTATCATAAGCTATCACTTATAGAGGGAATGTAAAAACCGTTACCCTTGAACTGAATTACAAAACAGAACAGAGTCACACATTTTGAAAACACACTATGGCTGCTTAACGGGAAATGTGATTTGGGGTGATGCATAAATCAAGTGTTTCAAATTATCTCAGATACCGTTCCATACACCCAATATGTAGTAGACAAGACCTACTCCTTGCTCAGTGAACTGGATTCAACACCCCCTATTCACCGCACAAGAATATATGTGACTAGTAAGAATCTTAAAACCTATGTATTGATATTTCACTGGAAGTGTGTCAAGTGGGGGTAAAGCAGCATAAACACAGCAGTGAAAAGCAGCTAAACCCCATTTTAAAAATAAATTACTTTTATAAACCCATGAAACCAAGAGAGTGAAAGACAGAGAAATTCTTACATAATTTCGTTCAGGGGCTGTGATGCAACGTGGACTGACCATATCTAGACCCACAGCTAGATGAGACATAAGGGTGGACACTCTTGGGGCTGAGAGGTTTGGTGAGGTTGGGTGGGCAAACGCAGTCCCTTTAAAGTAATACTGCATCGTACCCATCCCATGGATCCCAAATCTCCAGGTTCAAGGGCATCGTCCTACATCGAAAACATGCGTGAGAAACCCAGAAGATGGTACACCATCTCATCGGGAAAGGTTCCTGAAACGCACCTCACTTCTCATCTCCTTGTGCTCGTGTTCGCCATTCCAGCCGCTTTATTAGCAATCTCCCTCGTTGGAGAATCAGCACCTTTAACCTCCAGTTCTGTACAGACTGCAATTTATCCTGAGGTTGAACGGGAAGAGGGGCAACCAACGAGAGACTAGCTCTAGGTGTTGGGACAGGCACAGGTCACACTTTTTTCCCATCAGGAAGAAGATTTAACCACATGCTCAGCCTGCCGCCCAGAAGCAGAATAGGGCCTCAGGCAATCCCGTGCTTTTGCGGCCAGCTCCCAAAAAAGCGAGTTGAAAAATGGAGCTCAGGGACACTGCAATTCACAAACCCGCAGAGTTATAAATGATAACTCTCATCCACAGATATATTGAGGGAAGGCAACGAAGAGGATTTGAAAGCAAGGCAGAATTGCAGGAAACAGGTTTCAGGAGGTAGATTCGAATCGCCTTTAAAGCACTTGAAAAGCGGCAAAACGTCGACAGTGATGCCCTTGGCCAAAAAGGGCGTATGCGTTTTTTCCTGAATGTATTCAGGAAAAAACGCATACGCCCTTTTTGGCCAACCAAGCAACCTGGAAAGGCAAATCAGCGCTACAAAGAAGTCTCGCTTCCCATCGGTCAAAAGGGCCATGCTGCAAAAAGTGTCAAAACCAGAAATGCAGGACAGGCCATGGAGAAATGGCAGCCTTGCTACGCTGATGGGCGGGATGTAAATTGCCAACAGCCACTCTGGAGAAGTGTGCGGTGTGTCCTGAAACATCGAAAAAACACAGCTTAGGGAGCATAGGGCACGTCCACTCATGGGCGTATAAATAGGGAAAACTAAAAATCAGCAAGACACAGGCACCCCAAAGTTTAGGGCTGCTCTGTTGACAAGAACCTCCACTTCATGACACCTTAAATATCCCAGGAAAGAGAAAAATGGATAAAGAAGTTGTGGTCCTTATGTACAATGGAATATCACTCAGACATGAAATCAATGTCATAAGGCTAGTAGAAGCAAGATGAGTGGATTTAGATACGACGATTCTAAGTGAAATAAGTCACACAGAAAAAGACACTTATCATAAGCTATCATTTATAGAGGGAATGGAAAAAACCGCTACACTTGAACTGAATTACAAAAGAGAACAGAGTCACACGTTTAGAAAACACACTATGGCTGCTTAACGGGAAAGGTGAGGTGGGGTGATGCATAAAACAAGGGTTTCAAATTCGCTCAGATACCGTTCCATACACCCAATATGTAATAGACAAGACCTACTCCTTGCTCAGTGAACTGGACTCAACACCCCCTATTCAGCGCACAAGAATATATCTGAGTAGTAAGAATCTTAAAACCTATGTATTGATATCTGTCTGGAAGTGAGTCAAGTGGGTGTAAAGCCACATAGACACAGCCGTGAAAAGCAGCTAAACCCCATTATAAAAATAAATTACTTTTAAAAACCCGTAAAACAAAGACAGTGAAAGAGAGAGAAATTCTTACAAAATTCGTTCAGGGGCTCTGTTGCAACCTGGATTGACCATGTCTAGACCCACAGCTGGATGAGACATAAGGGTGGACACTCTTGGGGCTGAGAGGTTGGGTGAGGTTGGGTGAGCAAACGCAGACCCTTTAAAGTAATACTGCGTGGTACCCATCCCATGGGTCCCAAATCTCCAGGTTCAAGGGCATCTTCCTACATCGAAAACATGCATGAGAAACCCAGAAGATGGTACACCGTGTGATTTTGAAAGGTTTCTAAATCGCACCTCATGTCTCATCTCCTTGTGCTCGGGTTCACCTTTCCAGCTACTTTACTAGCAATCTCCCTACTTGGAGAATCAGCACCTTTAAGCTCCTGTTCCCTACAGGTTGCAATTTGTCCTGAGGATGAACGGGAAGAGGGGCAACCAATGAGAGACTAGATCTAGGTGTTGGGACAGGCACAGGTCACTGTATTTTCCCATCAGGAAGAAGAATTAACCACAGGCTAATCCTGCTGCCGGGAACCAGAATAGTGCCTGAGGCAATCCAGTGCTTTTGCAGCCAGCACCCAAAAAAGACAGTTGAAAAATGGAGCTCAGGGGCACTGCAATTCACAAACCCGCTGAGTTATAAATGATAACTCTCGTCCACAAATATATTGAGGGAAAGCAACGAAGAGGATTTGAAAGCAAGGCAGAATTGCAGGAAACAGGTTTCAGGAGGTAGATTCGAATCGCCCTTAAAGCACATGAAAAGGGGCAAAACGTCGACAATGATGCCCTTGGCCAAAAAGTGCGTATGCATTTTTTCCTGATTATATTCAGGAAAAAACGCATACGCCCTTTTTGGCCAACCAAGCAACCTGGAAAGGCTAATCAGCGCTACAAAGAAGTCTCGCTTCCCATCGGTCAAAAGGGCCATGCTGCAAAAAGTGTCAAAACCAGAAATGCAGGACAGGCCATGGAGAAATGGCAGCCTTGCTACGCTGATGGGCGGGATGTAAATTGCCAACAGCCACTCTGGAGAAGTGTACGGTGTGTCCTGAAACATCGAAAAAACACAGCTTAGGGAGCATAGGGCACGTCCACTCATGGGCGTATAAATTGGGAAAACTAAAAATCAGCAAGACACAGGCACCCCAAAGTTTAGGGCTGCTCTGTTGACAAGAACCTCCACTTCATCACACCTTAAATATCCCAGGAAAGAGAAAAATGCATAAAGAAGTTGTGGTCCTTATGTACAATGGAATATCACTCAGACATGAAATCAAAGTCATAAGGCTAGTAGAAGCAAGATGAGTGGATTTAGGTACGACGATTCTAAGTGAAATAAGTCACACAGAAAAAGACACTTATCATAAGCTATCACTTATAGAGGGAATGTAAAAACCGCTACACTTGAACTGAATTACAAAACAGAACAGAGTCACACGTTTAGAAAACACACTATGTCTGCTTAACGGGAAAGGTGAGGTGGGGTGATGCATAAAACAAGGGTTTCAAATTCGCTCAGATACCGTTCCATACACGCAATATGTAATAGACAAGACCTACTCCTTGCTCAGTGAACTGGACTCAACACCCCCTATTCACCGCACAAGAATATATCTGACTAGTAAGAATCTTAAAACCTATGTATTGATATTTCACTGGAAGTGTGTCAAGTGGGGGTAAAGCAGCATAAACACAGCAGTGAAAAGCAGCTAAACCCCATTTTAAAAATAAATTACTTTTATAAACTCATGAAACCAAGAGAGTGAAAGACAGAGAAATTCTTACATAATTTCGTTCAGGGGCTGTGATGCAACGTGGACTGACCATATCTAGACCCACAGCTAGATGAGACATAAGGGTGGACAGTCTTGGGGCTGAGAGGTTTGGTGAGGTTGGGTGGGCAAACGCAGTCCCTTTAAAGTAATACTGCATCGTACCCATCCCATGGATCCCAAATCTCCAGGTTCAAGGGCATCTTCCTACATCGAAAACATGCGTGAGAAACCCAGAAGATGGTACACCATCTCATCGGGAAAGGTTCCTGAAACGCACCTCACTTCTCATCTCCTTGTGCTCGTGTTCGCCATTCCAGCCGCTTTATTAGCAATCTCCCTCGTTGGAGAATCAGCACCTTTAACCTCCAGTTCTGTACAGACTGCAATTTATCCTGAGGTTGAACGGGAAGAGGGGCAACCAACGAGAGACTAGCTCTAGGTGTTGGGACAGGCACAGGTCACACTTTTTTCCCATCAGGAAGAAGATTTAACCACATGCTCAGCCTGCCGCCCAGAAGCAGAATAGGGCCTCAGGCAATCCCGTGCTTTTGCGGCCAGCTCCCAAAAAAGCGAGTTGAAAAATGGAGCTCAGGGACACTGCAATTCACAAACCCGCAGAGTTATAAATGATAACTCTCATCCACAGATATATTGAGGGAAGGCAACGAAGAGGATTTGAAAGAAAGGCAGAATTGCAGGAAACAGGTTTCAGGAGGTAGATTCGAATCGCCTTTAAAGCACTTGAAAAGCGGCAAAACGTCGACAGTGATGCCCTTGGCCAAAAAGGGCGTATGCGTTTTTTCCTGAATGTATTCAGGAAAAAACGCATACGCCCTTTTTGGCCAACCAAGCAACCTGGAAAGGCAAATCAGCGCTACAAAGAAGTCTCGCTTCCCATCGGTCAAAAGGGCCATGCTGCAAAAAGTGTCAAAACCAGAAATGCAGGACAGGCCATGGAGAAATGGCAGCCTTGCTACGCTGATGGGCGGGATGTAAATTGCCAACAGCCACTCTGGAGAAGTGTGCGGTGTGTCCTGAAACATCGAAAAAACACAGCTTAGGGAGCATAGGGCACGTCCACTCATGGGCGTATAAATAGGGAAAACTAAAAATCAGCAAGACACAGGCACCCCAAAGTTTAGGGCTGCTCTGTTGACAAGAACCTCCACTTCATCACACCTTAAATATCCCAGGAAAGAGAAAAATGCATAAAGAAGTTGTGGTCCTTATGTACAATGGAATATCACTCAGACATGAAATCAAAGTCATAAGGCTAGTAGAAGCAAGATGAGTGGATTTAGGTACGACGATTCTAAGTGAAATAAGTCACACAGAAAAAGACACTTATCATAAGCTATCACTTATAGAGGGAATGTAAAAACCGCTACACTTGAACTGAATTACAAAACAGAACAGAGTCACACGTTTAGAAAACACACTATGTCTGCTTAACGGGAAAGGTGAGGTGGGGTGATGCATAAAACAAGGGTTTCAAATTCGCTCAGATACCGTTCCATACACCCAATATGTAATAGACAAGACCTACTCCTTGCCCAGTGAACTGGACTCAACACCCCCTATTCACCGCACAAGAATATGTCTGAGTAGTAAGAATCTTAAAACCTATGTATTGATATCTGTCTGGAAGTGAGTCAAGTGGGTGTAAAGCCGCATAAACACAGCCGTGAAAAGCAGCTAAACCCCATTATAAAAATAAATTACTTTTAAAAACCCGTAAAACAAAGACAGTGAAAGAGAGAGAAATTCTTACACAATTCCTTCAGGGGCTGTGATGCAACCTGGATTGACCATATCTAGACCCACAGCTGGATGAGACATAAGGGTGGACACTCTTGGGGCTGAGAGGTTGGGTGAGGTTGGGTGAGCAAACGCAGACCCTTTAAAATAATACTGCGTGGTACCCATCCCATGGGTCCCAAATCTCCAGGTTCAAGGGCATCTTCCTACATTGAAAACATGCATGAGAAACCCAGAAGATGGTACACCGTGTGATTTTGAAAGGTTTCTAAAACGCACCTCATTTCTCATCTCCTTGTGCTTGGGTTCGCCATTCCAGCTACTTTACTAGCAATCTCCCTACTTGGAGAATCAGCACCTTTAAGCTCCTGTTCCCTACAGGTTGCAATTTGTCCTGAGGATGAACGGGAAGAGGGGCAACCAATAAGAGACTAGATATAGGTGTTGGGACAGGCACAGGTCACTCTATTTTCCCATCAGGAAGAAGAATTAACTACAGGCTCAGCATGCCGAGGGGAACCAAAATAGTGCCTGAGGCAATCCAGTGCTTTTGCGGCCAGCTCCCAAAAAAGACAGTTGAAAAATGGAGCTCAGGGGCACTGCAATTCACAAACCCGCTGAGTTATAAATGATAACTCTCGTCCACAAATATATTGAGGGAAGGCAACGAAGAGGATTTGAATGCAAGGCAGAATTGCAGGAAACAGGTTTCAAGAGGTAGATTCGAATCGCCCTTAAAGCACATGAAAAGCGGCAAAACGTCGACAATGATGCCCTTGGCCAAAAAGTGCGTATGCATTTTTTCCTGATTATATTCAGGAAAAAACGCATACGCCCTTTTTGGCCAACCAAGCAACCTGGAAAGGCTAATCAGCGCTACAAAGAAGTCTCGCTTCCCATCGGTCAAAAGGGCCATGCTGCAAAAAGTGTCAAAACCAGAAATGCAGGACAGGCCATGGAGAAATGGCAGCCTTGCTACGCTGATGGGCGGGATGTAAATTGCCAACAGCCACTCTGGAGAAGTGTGCGGTGTGTCGTGAAACATCGAAAAAACACAGCTTAGGGAGCATAGGGCACGTCCACTCATGGGCGTATAAATTGGGAAAACTAAAAATCAGCAAGACACAGGCACCCCAAAGTTTAGGGCTGCTCTGTTGACAAGAACCTCCAATTCATCACACCTTAAATATCCCAGGAAAGAGAAAAATGCATAAAGAAGTTGTGGTCCTTATGTACAATGGAATATCACTCAGACATGAAATCAAAGTCATAAGGCTAGTAGAAGCAAGATGAGTGGATTTAGGTATGACGATTCTAAGTGAAATAAGTCACACAGAAAAAGACACTTATCATAAGCTATCACTTATAGAGGGAATGTAAAAACCGTTACCCTTGAACTGAATTACAAAACAGAACAGAGTCACACATTTTGAAAACACACTATGGCTGCTTAACGGGAAATGTGATTTGGGGTGATGCATAAATCAAGTGTTTCAAATTATCTCAGATACCGTTCCATACACCCAATATGTAGTAGACAAGACCTACTCCTTGCTCAGTGAACTGGATTCAACACCCCCTATTCACCGCACAAGAATATATCTGACTAGTAAGAATCTTAAAACCTATGTATTGATATTTCACTGGAAGTGTGTCAAGTGGGGGTAAAGCAGCATAAACACAGCAGTGAAAAGCAGCTAAACCCCATTTTAAAAATAAATTACTTTTATAAACCCATGAAACCAAGAGAGTGAAAGACAGAGAAATTCTTACATAATTTCGTTCAGGGGCTGTGATGCAACGTGGACTGACCATATCTAGACCCACAGCTAGATGAGACATAAGGGTGGACACTCTTGGGGCTGAGAGGTTTGGTGAGGTTGGGTGGGCAAACGCAGTCCCTTTAAAGTAATACTGCATCGTACCCATCCCATGGATCCCAAATCTCCAGGTTCAAGGGCATCTTCCTACATCGAAAACATGCGTGAGAAACCCAGAAGATGGTACACCATCTCATCGGGAAAGGTTCCTGAAACGCACCTCACTTCTCATCTCCTTGTGCTCGTGTTCGCCATTCCAGCCGCTTTATTAGCAATCTCCCTCGTTGGAGAATCAGCACCTTTAACCTCCAGTTCTGTACAGACTGCAATTTATCCTGAGGTTGAACGGGAAGAGGGGCAACCAACGAGAGACTAGCTCTAGGTGTTGGGACAGGCACAGGTCACACTTTTTTCCCATCAGGAAGAAGATTTAACCACAGGCTCAGCCTGCCACCCAGAAGCAGAATAGGGCCTCAGGCAATCCCGCGCTTTTGCGGCCAGCTCCCAAAAAAGCGAGTTGAAAAATGGAGCTCAGGGACACTGCAATTCAAAAACCCGCAGAGTTATAAATGATAACTCTCATCCACAGATATATTGAGGGAAGGCAACGAAGAGGATTTGAAAGCAAGGCAGAATTGCAGGAAACAGGTTTCAGGAGGTAGATTCGAATCGCCTTTAAAGCACTTGAAAAGCGGCAAAACGTCGACAGTGATGCCCTTGGCCAAAAAGGGCGTATGCGTTTTTTCCTGAATGTATTCAGGAAAAAACGCATACGCCCTTTTTGGCCAACCAAGCAACCTGGAAAGGCAAATCAGCGCTACAAAGAAGTCTCGCTTCCCATCGGTCAAAAGGGCCATGCTGCAAAAAGTGTCAAAACCAGAAATGCAGGACAGGCCATGGAGAAATGGCAGCCTTGCTACGCTGATGGGCGGGATGTAAATTGCCAACAGCCACTCTGGAGAAGTGTGCGGTGTGTCCTGAAACATCGAAAAAACACAGCTTAGGGAGCATAGGGCACGTCCACTCATGGGCGTATAAATAGGGAAAACTAAAAATCAGCAAGACACAGGCACCCCAAAGTTTAGGGCTGCTCTGTTGACAAGAACCTCCACTTCATGACACCTTAAATATCCCAGGAAAGAGAAAAATGGATAAAGAAGTTGTGGTCCTTATGTACAATGGAATATCACTCAGACATGAAATCAATGTCATAAGGCTAGTAGAAGCAAGATGAGTGGATTTAGGTACGACGATTCTAAGTGAAATAAGTCACACAGAAAAAGACACTTATCATAAGCTATCATTTATAGAGGGAATGGAAAAAACTGCTACACTTGAACTGAATTACAAAAGAGAACAGAGTCACACGTTTAGAAAACACACTATGGCTGCTTAACGGGAAAGGTGAGGTGGGGTGATGCATAAAACAAGGGTTTCAAATTCGCTCAGATACCGTTCCATACACCCAATATGTAATAGACAATACCTACTCCTTGCTCAGTGAACTGGACTCAACACCCCCTATTCAGCGCACAAGAATATATCTGAGTAGTAAGAATCTTAAAACCTATGTATTGATATCTGTCTGGAAGTGAGTCAAGTGGGTGTAAAGCCGCATAAACACAGCCGTGAAAAGCAGCTAAACCCCATTATAAAAATAAATTAATTTTAAAAACCCGTAAAACAAAGACAGTGAAAGAGAGAGAAATTCTTACAAAATTCGTTCAGGGGCTGTGTTGCAACCTGGATTGACCATGTCTAGACCCACAGCTGGATGAGACATAAGGGTGGACACTCTTGGGGCTGAGAGGTTGGGTGAGGTTGGGTGAGCAAACGCAGACCCTTTAAAGTAATACTGCGTGGTACCCATCCCATGGGTCCCAAATCTCCAGGTTCAAGGGCATCTTCCTACATCGAAAACATGCATGAGAAACCCAGAAGATGGTACACCGTGTGATTTTGAAAGGTTTCTAAATCGCACCTCATGTCTCATCTCCTTGTGCTCGGGTTCACCTTTCCAGCTACTTTACTAGCAATCTCCCTACTTGGAGAATCAGCACCTTTAAGCTCCTGTTCCCTACAGGTTGCAATTTGTCCTGAGGATGAACGGGAAGAGGGGCAACCAATGAGAGACTAGATCTAGGTGTTGGGACAGGCACAGGTCACTGTATTTTCCCATCAGGAAGAAGAATTAACCACAGGCTAATCCTGCCGCCGGGAACCAGAATAGTGCCTGAGGCAATCCAGTGCTTTTGCAGCCAGCACCCAAAAAAGACAGTTGAAAAATGGAGCTCAGGGGCACTGCAATTCACAAACCCGCTGAGTTATAAATGATAACTCTCGTCCACAAACATATTGAGGGAAGGCAACGAAGAGGATTTGAAAGCAAGGCAGAATTGCAGGAAACAGGTTTCAGGAGGTAGATTCGAATCGCCCTTAAAGCACATGAAAAGCGGCAAAACGTCGACAATGATGCCCTTTGCCAAAAAGTGCGTATGCATTTTTTCCTGATTATATTCAGGAAAAAACGCATACGCCCTTTTTGGCCAACCAAGCAACCTGGAAAGGCTAATCAGCGCTACAAAGAAGTCTCGCTTCCCATCGGTCAAAAGGGCCATGCTGCAAAAAGTGTCAAAACCAGAAATGCAGGACAGGCCATGGAGAAATGGCAGCCTTGCTACGCTGATGGGCGGGATGTAAATTGCCAACAGCCACTCTGGAGAAGTGTACGGTGTGTCCTGAAACATCGAAAAAACACAGCTTAGGGAGCATAGGGCACGTCCACTCATGGGCGTATAAATTGGGAAAACTAAAAATCAGCAAGACACAGGCACCCCAAAGTTTAGGGCTGCTCTGTTGACAAGAACCTCCACTTCATCACACCTTAAATATCCCAGGAAAGAGAAAAATGCATAAAGAAGTTGTGGTCCTTATGTACAATGGAATATCACTCAGACATGAAATCAAAGTCATAAGGCTAGTAGAAGCAAGATGATTGGATTTAGGTACGACAATTCTAAGTGAAATAAGTCACACAGAAAAAGACACTTATCATAAGCTATCACTTATAGAGGGAATGTAAAAACCGCTACACTTGAACTGAATTACAAAACAGAACAGAGTCACACGTTTAGAAAACACACTATGTCTGCTTAACGGGAAAGGTGAGGTGGGGTGATGCATAAAACAAGGGTTTCAAATTCGCTCAGATACCGTTCCATACACCCAATATGTAATAGACAAGACCTACTCCTTGCTCAGTGAACTGGACTCAACACCCCCTATTCACCGCACAAGAATATATCTGACTAGTAAGAATCTTAAAACCTATGTATTGATATTTCACTGGAAGTGTGTCAAGTGGGGGTAAAGCAGCATAAACACAGCAGTGAAAAGCAGCTAAACCCCATTTTAAAAATAAATTACTTTTATAAACTCATGAAACCAAGAGAGTGAAAGACAGAGAAATTCTTACATAATTTCGTTCAGGGGCTGTGATGCAACGTGGACTGACCATATCTAGACCCACAGCTAGATGAGACATAAGGGTGGACAGTCTTGGGGCTGAGAGGTTTGGTGAGGTTGGGTGGGCAAACGCAGTCCCTTTAAAGTAATACTGCATCGTACCCATCCCATGGATCCCAAATCTCCAGGTTCAAGGGCATCTTCCTACATCGAAAACATGCGTGAGAAACCCAGAAGATGGTACACCATCTCATCGGGAAAGGTTCCTGAAACGCACCTCACTTCTCATCTCCTTGTGCTCGTGTTCGCCATTCCAGCCGCTTTATTAGCAATCTCCCTCGTTGGAGAATCAGCACCTTTAACCTCCAGTTCTGTACAGACTGCAATTTATCCTGAGGTTGAACGGGAAGAGGGGCAACCAACGAGAGACTAGCTCTAGGTGTTGGGACAGGCACAGGTCACACTTTTTTCCCATCAGGAAGAAGATTTAACCACATGCTCAGCCTGCCGCCCAGAAGCAGAATAGGGCCTCAGGCAATCCCGTGCTTTTGCGGCCAGCTCCCAAAAAAGCGAGTTGAAAAATGGAGCTCAGGGACACTGCAATTCACAAACCCGCAGAGTTATAAATGATAACTCTCATCCACAGATATATTGAGGGAAGGCAACGAAGAGGATTTGAAAGCAAGGCAGAATTGCAGGAAACAGGTTTCAGGAGGTAGATACGAATCGCCTTTAAAGCACTTGAAAAGCGGCAAAACGTCGACAGTGATGCCCTTGGCCAAAAAGGGCGTATGCGTTTTTTCCTGAATGTATTCAGGAAAAAACGCATACGCCCTTTTTGGCCAACCAAGCAACCTGGAAAGGCAAATCAGCGCTACAAAGAAGTCTCGCTTCCCATCGGTCAAAAGGGCCATGCTGCAAAAAGTGTCAAAACCAGAAATGCAGGACAGGCCATGGAGAAATGGCAGCCTTGCTACGCTGATGGGCGGGATGTAAATTGCCAACAGCCACTCTGGAGAAGTGTGCGGTGTGTCCTGAAACATCGAAAAAACACAGCTTAGGGAGCATAGGGCACGTCCACTCATGGGCGTATAAATAGGGAAAACTAAAAATCAGCAAGACACAGGCACCCCAAAGTTTAGGGCTGCTCTGTTGACAAGAACCTCCACTTCATGACACCTTAAATATCCCAGGAAAGAGAAAAATGGATAAAGAAGTTGTGGTCCTTATGTACAATGGAATATCACTCAGACATGAAATCAATGTCATAAGGCTAGTAGAAGCAAGATGAGTGGATTTAGGTACGACGATTCTAAGTGAAATAAGTCACACAGAAAAAGACACTTATCATAAGCTATCATTTATAGAGGGAATGGAAAAAACCGCTACACTTGAACTGAATTACAAAAGAGAACAGAGTCACACGTTTAGAAAACACACTATGGCTGCTTAACGGGAAAGGTGAGGTGGGGTGATGCATAAAACAAGGGTTTCAAATTCGCTCAGATACCGTTCCATACACCCAATATGTAATAGAGAAGACCTACTCCTTGCTCAGTGAACTGGACTCAACATCCCCTATTCAGCGCACAAGAATATATCTGAGTAGTAAGAATCTTAAAACCTATGTATTGATATCTGTCTGGAAGTGAGTCAAGTGGGTGTAAAGCCACATAAACACAGCCGTGAAAAGCAGCTAAACCCCATTATAAAAATAAATTACTTTTAAAAACCCGTAAAACAAAGACAGTGAAAGAGAGAGAAATTCTTACAAAATTCGTTCAGGGGCTGTGTTGCAACCTGGATTGACCATGTCTAGACCCACAGCTGGATGAGACATAAGGGTGGACACTCTTGGGGCTGAGAGGTTGGGTGAGGTTGGGTGAGCAAACGCAGACCCTTTAAAGTAATACTGCGTGGTACCCATCCCATGGGTCCCAAATCTCCAGGTTCAAGGGCATCTTCCTACATCGAAAACATGCATGAGAAACCCAGAAGATGGTACACCGTGTGATTTTGAAAGGTTTCTAAATCGCACCTCATGTCTCATCTCCTTGTGCTCGGGTTCACCTTTCCAGCTACTTTACTAGCAATCTCCCTACTTGGAGAATCAGCACCTTTAAGCTCCTGTTCCCTACAGGTTGCAATTTGTCCTGAGGATGAACGGGAAGAGGGGCAACCAATGAGAGACTAGATCTAGGTGTTGGGACAGGCACAGGTCACTGTATTTTCCCATCAGGAAGAAGAATTAACCACAGGCTAATCCTGCCGCCGGGAACCAGAATAGTGCCTGAGGCAATCCAGTGCTTTTGCGGCCAGCTCCCAAAAAAGACAGTTGAAAAATGGAGCTCAGGGGCACTGCAATTCACAAACCCGCTGAGTTATAAATGATAACTCTCGTCCACAAATATATTGAGGGAAGGCAACGAAGAGGATTTGAAAGCAAGGCAGAATTGCAGGAAACAGGTTTCAGGAGGTAGATTCGAATCGCCCTTAAAGCACATGAAAAGCGGCAAAACGTCGACAATGATGCCCTTGGCCAAAAAGTGCGTATGTATTTTTTCCTGATTATATTCAGGAAAAAACGCATACGCCCTTTTTGGCCAACCAAGCAACCTGGAAAGGCTAATCAGTGCTACAAAGAAGTCTCGCTTCCCATCGGTCAAAAGGGGCATGCTGCAAAAAGTGTCAAAACCAGAAATGCAGGACAGGCCATGGAGAAATGGCAGCCTTGCTACGCTGATGGGCGGGATGTAAATTGCCAACAGCCACTCTGGAGAAGTGTACGGTGTGTCCTGAAATATCGAAAAAACACAGCTTAGGGAGCATAGGGCACGTCCACTCATGGGCGTATAAATTGGGAAAACTAAAAATCAGCAAGACACAGGCACCCCAAAGTTTAGGGCTGCTCTGTTGACAAGAACCTCCACTTCATCACACCTTAAATATCCCAGGAAAGAGAAAAATGCATAAAGAAGTTGTGGTCCTTATGTACAATGGAATATCACTCAGACATGAAATCAAAGTCATAAGGCTAGTAGAAGCAAGATGAGTGGATTTAGGTACGACGATTCTAAGTGAAATAAGTCACACAGAAAAAGACACTTATCATAAGCTATCACTTATAGAGGGAATGTAAAAACCGCTACACTTGAACTGAATTACAAAACAGAACAGAGTCACACGTTTAGAAAACACACTATGTCTGCTTAACGGGAAAGGTGAGGTGGGGTGATGCATAAAACAAGGGTTTCAAATTCGCTCAGATACCGTTCCATACACCCAATATGTAATAGACAAGACCTACTCCTTGCTCAGTGAACTGGACTCAACACCCCCTATTCACCGCACAAGAATATGTCTGAGTAGTAAGAATCTTAAAACCTATGTATTGATATCTGTCTGGAAGTGAGTCAAGTGGGTGTAAAGCCGCATAAACACAGCCGTGAAAAGCAGCTAAACCCCATTATAAAAATAAATTACTTTTAAAAACCCGTAAAACAAAGACAGTGAAAGAGAGAGAAATTCTTACACAATTCCTTCAGGGGCTGTGATGCAACCTGGATTGACCATATCTAGACCCACAGCTGGATGAGACATAAGGGTGGACACTCTTGGGGCTGAGAGGTTGGGTGAGGTTGGGTGAGCAAACGCAGACCCTTTAAAATAATACTGCGTGGTACCCATCCCATGGGTCCCAAATCTCCAGGTTCAAGGGCATCTTCCTACATTGAAAACATGCATGAGAAACCCAGAAGATGGTACACCGTGTGATTTTGAAAGGTTTCTAAAACGCACCTCATTTCTCATCTCCTTGTGCTTGGGTTCGCCATTCCAGCTACTTTACTAGCAATCTCCCTACTTGGAGAATCAGCACCTTTAAGCTCCTGTTCCCTACAGGTTGCAATTTGTCCTGAGGATGAACGGGAAGAGGGGCAACCAATAAGAGACTAGATATAGGTGTTGGGACAGGCACAGGTCACTCTATTTTCCCATCATCAAGAAGAATTAACTACAGGCTCAGCATGCCGAGGGGAACCAAAATAGTGCCTGAGGCAATCCAGTGCTTTTGCGGCCAGCTCCCAAAAAAGACAGTTGAAAAATGGAGCTCAGGGGCACTGCAATTCACAAACCCGCTGAGTTATAAATGATAACTCTCGTCCACAAATATATTGAGGGAAGGCAACGAAGAGGATTTGAATGCAAGGCAGAATTGCAGGAAACAGGTTTCAAGAGGTAGATTCGAATCGCCCTTAAAGCACATGAAAAGCGGCAAAACGTCGACAATGATGCCCTTGGCCAAAAAGTGCGTATGCATTTTTTCCTGATTATATTCAGGAAAAA
Source organism: Eschrichtius robustus (assembly GCF_028021215.1). NCBI lineage: Eukaryota > Metazoa > Chordata > Mammalia > Artiodactyla > Eschrichtiidae > Eschrichtius > Eschrichtius robustus. The sequence continues at coordinate 930,235 of NW_027175168.1, forward strand.
ACGCATACGCCCTTTTTGGCCAACCAAGCAACCTGGAAAGGCTAATCAGCGCTACAAAGAAGTCTCGCTTCCCATCGGTCAAAAGGGCCATGCTGCAAAAAGTGTCAAAACCAGAAATGCAGGACAGGCCATGGAGAAATGGCAGCCTTGCTACGCTGATGGGCGGGATGTAAATTGCCAACAGCCACTCTGGAGAAGTGTGCGGTGTGTCGTGAAACATCGAAAAAACACAGCTTAGGGAGCATAGGGCACGTCCACTCATGGGCGTATAAATTGGGAAAACTAAAAATCAGCAAGACACAGGCACCCCAAAGTTTAGGGCTGCTCTGTTGACAAGAACCTCCAATTCATCACACCTTAAATATCCCAGGAAAGAGAAAAATGCATAAAGAAGTTGTGGTCCTTATGTACAATGGAATATCACTCAGACATGAAATCAAAGTCATAAGGCTAGTAGAAGCAAGATGAGTGGATTTAGGTATGACGATTCTAAGTGAAATAAGTCACACAGAAAAAGACACTTATCATAAGCTATCACTTATAGAGGGAATGTAAAAACCGTTACCCTTGAACTGAATTACAAAACAGAACAGAGTCACACATTTTGAAAACACACTATGGCTGCTTAACGGGAAATGTGATTTGGGGTGATGCATAAATCAAGTGTTTCAAATTATCTCAGATACCGTTCCATACACCCAATATGTAGTAGACAAGACCTACTCCTTGCTCAGTGAACTGGATTCAACACCCCCTATTCACCGCACAAGAATATATCTGACTAGTAAGAATCTTAAAACCTATGTATTGATATTTCACTGGAAGTGTGTCAAGTGGGGGGTAAAGCAGCATAAACACAGCAGTGAAAAGCAGCTAAACCCCATTTTAAAAATAAATTACTTTTATAAACCCATGAAACCAAGAGAGTGAAAGACAGAGAAATTCTTACATAATTTCGTTCAGGGGCTGTGATGCAACGTGGACTGACCATATCTAGACCCACAGCTAGATGAGACATAAGGGTGGACACTCTTGGGGCTGAGAGGTTTGGTGAGGTTGGGTGGGCAAACGCAGTCCCTTTAAAGTAATACTGCATCGTACCCATCCCATGGATCCCAAATCTCCAGGTTCAAGGGCATCTTCCTACATCGAAAACATGCGTGAGAAACCCAGAAGATGGTACACCATCTCATCGGGAAAGGTTCCTGAAACGCACCTCACTTCTCATCTCCTTGTGCTCGTGTTCGCCATTCCAGCCGCTTTATTAGCAATCTCCCTCGTTGGAGAATCAGCACCTTTAACCTCCAGTTCTGTACAGACTGCAATTTATCCTGAGGTTGAACGGGAAGAGGGGCAACCAACGAGAGATTAGCTCTAGGTGTTGGGACAGGCACAGGTCACACTTTTTTCCCATCAGGAAGAAGATTTAACCACAGGCTCAGCCTGCCACCCAGAAGCAGAATAGGGCCTCAGGCAATCCCGCGCTTTTGCGGCCAGCTCCCAAAAAAGCGAGTTGAAAAATGGAGCTCAGGGACACTGCAATTCAAAAACCCGCAGAGTTATAAATGATAACTCTCATCCACAGATATATTGAGGGAAGGCAACGAAGAGGATTTGAAAGCAAGGCAGAATTGCAGGAAACAGGTTTCAGGAGGTAGATTCGAATCGCCTTTAAAGCACTTGAAAAGCGGCAAAACGTCGACAGTGATGCCCTTGGCCAAAAAGGGCGTATGCGTTTTTTCCTGAATGTATTCAGGAAAAAACGCATACGCCCTTTTTGGCCAACCAAGCAACCTGGAAAGGCAAATCAGCGCTACAAAGAAGTCTCGCTTCCCATCGGTCAAAAGGGCCATGCTGCAAAAAGTGTCAAAACCAGAAATGCAGGACAGGCCATGGAGAAATGGCAGCCTTGCTACGCTGATGGGCGGGATGTAAATTGCCAACAGCCACTCTGGAGAAGTGTGCGGTGTGTCCTGAAACATCGAAAAAACACAGCTTAGGGAGCATAGGGCACGTCCACTCATGGGCGTATAAATAGGGAAAACTAAAAATCAGCAAGACACAGGCACCCCAAAGTTTAGGGCTGCTCTGTTGACAAGAACCTCCACTTCATGACACCTTAAATATCCCAGGAAAGAGAAAAATGGATAAAGAAGTTGTGGTCCTTATGTACAATGGAATATCACTCAGACATGAAATCAATGTCATAAGGCTAGTAGAAGCAAGATGAGTGGATTTAGGTACGACGATTCTAAGTGAAATAAGTCACACAGAAAAAGACACTTATCATAAGCTATCATTTATAGAGGGAATGGAAAAAACTGCTACACTTGAACTGAATTACAAAAGAGAACAGAGTCACACGTTTAGAAAACACACTATGGCTGCTTAACGGGAAAGGTGAGGTGGGGTGATGCATAAAACAAGGGTTTCAAATTCGCTCAGATACCGTTCCATACACCCAATATGTAATAGACAATACCTACTCCTTGCTCAGTGAACTGGACTCAACACCCCCTATTCAGCGCACAAGAATATATCTGAGTAGTAAGAATCTTAAAACCTATGTATTGATATCTGTCTGGAAGTGAGTCAAGTGGGTGTAAAGCCGCATAAACACAGCCGTGAAAAGCAGCTAAACCCCATTATAAAAATAAATTACTTTTAAAAACCCGTAAAACAAAGACAGTGAAAGAGAGAGAAATTCTTACAAAATTCGTTCAGGGGCTGTGTTGCAACCTGGATTGACCATGTCTAGACCCACAGCTGGATGAGACATAAGGGTGGACACTCTTGGGGCTGAGAGGTTGGGTGAGGTTGGGTGAGCAAACGCAGACCCTTTAAAGTAATACTGCGTGGTACCCATCCCATGGGTCCCAAATCTCCAGGTTCAAGGGCATCTTCCTACATCGAAAACATGCATGAGAAACCCAGAAGATGGTACACCGTGTGATTTTGAAAGGTTTCTAAATCGCACCTCATGTCTCATCTCCTTGTGCTCGGGTTCACCTTTCCAGCTACTTTACTAGCAATCTCCCTACTTGGAGAATCAGCACCTTTAAGCTCCTGTTCCCTACAGGTTGCAATTTGTCCTGAGGATGAACGGGAAGAGGGGCAACCAATGAGAGACTAGATCTAGGTGTTGGGACAGGCACAGGTCACTGTATTTTCCCATCAGGAAGAAGAATTAACCACAGGCTAATCCTGCTGCCGGGAACCAGAATAGTGCCTGAGGCAATCCAGTGCTTTTGCAGCCAGCACCCAAAAAAGACAGTTGAAAAATGGAGCTCAGGGGCACTGCAATTCACAAACCCGCTGAGTTATAAATGATAACTCTCGTCCACAAACATATTGAGGGAAGGCAACGAAGAGGATTTGAAAGCAAGGCAGAATTGCAGGAAACAGGTTTCAGGAGGTAGATTCGAATGGCCCTTAAAGCACATGAAAAGCGGCAAAACGTCGACAATGATGCCCTTGGCCAAAAAGTGCGTATGCATTTTTTCCTGATTATATTCAGGAAAAAACGCATACGCCCTTTTTGGCCAACCAAGCAACCTGGAAAGGCTAATCAGCGCTACAAAGAAGTCTCGCTTCCCATCGGTCAAAAGGGCCATGCTGCAAAAAGTGTCAAAACCAGAAATGCAGGACAGGCCATGGAGAAATGGCAGCCTTGCTACGCTGATGGGCGGGATGTAAATTGCCAACAGCCACTCTGGAGAAGTGTACGGTGTGTCCTGAAACATCGAAAAAACACAGCTTAGGGAGCATAGGGCACGTCCACTCATGGGCGTATAAATTGGGAAAACTAAAAATCAGCAAGACACAGGCACCCCAAAGTTTAGGGCTGCTCTGTTGACAAGAACCTCCACTTCATCACACCTTAAATATCCCAGGAAAGAGAAAAATGCATAAAGAAGTTGTGGTCCTTATGTACAATGGAATATCACTCAGACATGAAATCAAAGTCATAAGGCTAGTAGAAGCAAGATGATTGGATTTAGGTACGACAATTCTAAGTGAAATAAGTCACACAGAAAAAGACACTTATCATAAGCTATCACTTATAGAGGGAATGTAAAAACCGCTACACTTGAACTGAATTACAAAACAGAACAGAGTCACACGTTTAGAAAACACACTATGTCTGCTTAACGGTAAAGGTGAGGTGGGGTGATGCATAAAACAAGGGTTTCAAATTCGCTCAGATACCGTTCCATACACCCAATATGTAATAGACAAGACCTACTCCTTGCTCAGTGAACTGGACTCAACACCCCCTATTCACCGCACAAGAATATGTCTGAGTAGTAAGAATCTTAAAACCTATGTATTGATATCTGTCTGGAAGTGAGTCAAGTGGGTGTAAAGCCGCATAAACACAGCCGTGAAAAGCAGCTAAACCCCATTATAAAAATAAATTACTTTTAAAAACCCGTAAAACAAAGACAGTGAAAGAGAGAGAAATTCTTACACAATTCCTTCAGGGGCTGTGATGCAACCTGGATTGACCATATCTAGACCCACAGCTGGATGAGACATAAGGGTGGACACTCTTGGGGCTGAGAGGTTGGGTGAGGTTGGGTGAGCAAACGCAGACCCTTTAAAGTAATACTGCGTGGTACCCATCCCATGGGTCCCAAATCTCCAGGTTCAAGGGCATCTTCCTACATTGAAAACATGCATGAGAAACCCAGAAGATGGTACACCGTGTGATTTTGAAAGGTTTCTAAAACGCACCTCATTTCTCATCTCCTTGTGCTTGGGTTCGCCATTCCAGCTACTTTACTAGCAATCTCCCTACTTGGAGAATCAGCACCTTTAAGCTCCTGTTCCCTACAGGTTGCAATTTGTCCTGAGGATGAACGGGAAGAGGGGCAACCAATAAGAGACTAGATATAGGTGTTGGGACAGGCACAGGTCACTCTATTTTCCCATCATCAAGAAGAATTAACTACAGGCTCAGCATGCCGAGGGGAACCAAAATAGTGCCTGAGGCAATCCAGTGCTTTTGCGGCCAGCTCCCAAAAAAGACAGTTGAAAAATGGAGCTCAGGGGCACTGCAATTCACAAACCCGCTGAGTTATAAATGATAACTCTCGTCCACAAATATATTGAGGGAAGGCAACGAAGAGGATTTGAATGCAAGGCAGAATTGCAGGAAACAGGTTTCAGGAGGTAGATTCGAATCGCCCTTAAAGCACATGAAAAGCGGCAAAACGTCGACAATGATGCCCTTGGCCAAAAAGTGCGTATGCATTTTTTCCTGATTATATTCAGGAAAAAACGCATACGCCCTTTTTGGCCAACCAAGCAACCTGGAAAGGCTAATCAGCGCTACAAAGAAGTCTCGCTTCCCATCGGTCAAAAGGGCCATGCTGCAAAAAGTGTCAAAACCAGAAATGCAGGACAGGCCATGGAGAAATGGCAGCCTTGCTACGCTGATGGGCGGGATGTAAATTGCCAACAGCCACTCTGGAGAAGTGTGCGGTGTGTCGTGAAACATCGAAAAAACACAGCTTAGGGAGCATAGGGCACGTCCACTCATGGGCGTATAAATTGGGAAAACTAAAAATCAGCAAGACACAGGCACCCCAAAGTTTAGGGCTGCTCTGTTGACAAGAACCTCCAATTCATCACACCTTAAATATCCCAGGAAAGAGAAAAATGCATAAAGAAGTTGTGGTCCTTATGTACAATGGAATATCACTCAGACATGAAATCAAAGTCATAAGGCTAGTAGAAGCAAGATGAGTGGATTTAGGTATGACGATTCTAAGTGAAATAAGTCACACAGAAAAAGACACTTATCATAAGCTATCACTTATAGAGGGAATGTAAAAACCGTTACCCTTGAACTGAATTACAAAACAGAACAGAGTCACACATTTTGAAAACACACTATGGCTGCTTAACAGGAAATGTGATTTGGGGTGATGCATAAATCAAGTGTTTCAAATTATCTCAGATACCGTTCCATACACCCAATATGTAGTAGACAAGACCTACTCCTTGCTCAGTGAACTGGATTCAACACCCCCTATTCACCGCACAAGAATATATCTGACTAGTAAGAATCTTAAAACCTATGTATTGATATTTCACTGGAAGTGTGTCAAGTGGGGGTAAAGCAGCATAAACACAGCAGTGAAAAGCAGCTAAACCCCATTTTAAAAATAAATTACTTTTATAAACCCATGAAACCAAGAGAGTGAAAGACAGAGAAATTCTTACATAATTTCGTTCAGGGGCTGTGATGCAACGTGGACTGACCATATCTAGACCCACAGCTAGATGAGACATAAGGGTGGACACTCTTGGGGCTGAGAGGTTTGGTGAGGTTGGGTGGGCAAACGCAGTCCCTTTAAAGTAATACTGCATCGTACCCATCCCATGGATCCCAAATCTCCAGGTTCAAGGGCATCTTCCTACATCGAAAACATGCGTGAGAAACCCAGAAGATGGTACACCATCTCATCGGGAAAGGTTCCTGAAACGCACCTCACTTCTCATCTCCTTGTGCTCGTGTTCGCCATTCCAGCCGCTTTATTAGCAATCTCCCTCGTTGGAGAATCAGCACCTTTAACCTCCAGTTCTGTACAGACTGCAATTTATCCTGAGGTTGAACGGGAAGAGGGGCAACCAACGAGAGACTAGCTCTAGGTGTTGGGACAGGCACAGGTCACACTTTTTTCCCATCAGGAAGAAGATTTAACCACATGCTCAGCCTGCCGCCCAGAAGCAGAATAGGGCCTCAGGCAATCCCGTGCTTTTGCGGCCAGCTCCCAAAAAAGCGAGTTGAAAAATGGAGCTCAGGGACACTGCAATTCACAAACCCGCAGAGTTATAAATGATAACTCTCATCCACAGATATATTGAGGGAAGGCAACGAAGAGGATTTGAAAGCAAGGCAGAATTGCAGGAAACAGGTTTCAGGAGGTAGATTCGAATCGCCTTTAAAGCACTTGAAAAGCGGCAAAACGTCGACAGTGATGCCCTTGGCCAAAAAGGGCGTATGCGTTTTTTCCTGAATGTATTCAGGAAAAAACGCATACGCCCTTTTTGGCCAACCAAGCAACCTGGAAAGGCAAATCAGCGCTACAAAGAAGTCTCGCTTCCCATCGGTCAAAAGGGCCATGCTGCAAAAAGTGTCAAAACCAGAAATGCAGGACAGGCCATGGAGAAATGGCAGCCTTGCTACGCTGATGGGCGGGATGTAAATTGCCAACAGCCACTCTGGAGAAGTGTGCGGTGTGTCCTGAAACATCGAAAAAACACAGCTTAGGGAGCATAGGGCACGTCCACTCATGGGCGTATAAATAGGGAAAACTAAAAATCAGCAAGACACAGGCACCCCAAAGTTTAGGGCTGCTCTGTTGACAAGAACCTCCACTTCATGACACCTTAAATATCCCAGGAAAGAGAAAAATGGATAAAGAAGTTGTGGTCCTTATGTACAATGGAATATCACTCAGACATGAAATCAATGTCATAAGGCTAGTAGAAGCAAGATGAGTGGATTTAGGTACGACGATTCTAAGTGAAATAAGTCACACAGAAAAAGACACTTATCATAAGCTATCATTTATAGAGGGAATGGAAAAAACTGCTACACTTGAACTGAATTACAAAAGAGAACAGAGTCACACGTTTAGAAAACACACTATGGCTGCTTAACGGGAAAGGTGAGGTGGGGTGATGCATAAAACAAGGGTTTCAAATTCGCTCAGATACCGTTCCATACACCCAATATGTAATAGACAATACCTACTCCTTGCTCAGTGAACTGGACTCAACACCCCCTATTCAGCGCACAAGAATATATCTGAGTAGTAAGAATCTTAAAACCTATGTATTGATATCTGTCTGGAAGTGAGTCAAGTGGGTGTAAAGCCGCATAAACACAGCCGTGAAAAGCAGCTAAACCCCATTATAAAAATAAATTACTTTTAAAAACCCGTAAAACAAAGACAGTGAAAGAGAGAGAAATTCTTACAAAATTCGTTCAGGGGCTGTGTTGCAACCTGGATTGACCATGTCTAGACCCACAGCTGGATGAGACATAAGGGTGGACACTCTTGGGGCTGAGAGGTTGGGTGAGGTTGGGTGAGCAAACGCAGACCCTTTAAAGTAATACTGCGTGGTACCCATCCCATGGGTCCCAAATCGCCAGGTTCAAGGGCATCTTCCTACATCGAAAACATGCATGAGAAACCCAGAAGATGGTACACCGTGTGATTTTGAAAGGTTTCTAAATCGCACCTCATGTCTCATCTCCTTGTGCTCGGGTTCACCTTTCCAGCTACTTTACTAGCAATCTCCCTACTTGGAGAATCAGCACCTTTAAGCTCCTGTTCCCTACAGGTTGCAATTTGTCCTGAGGATGAACGGGAAGAGGGGCAACCAATGAGAGACTAGATCTAGGTGTTGGGACAGGCACAGGTCACTGTATTTTCCCATCAGGAAGAAGAATTAACCACAGGCTAATCCTGCCGCCGGGAACCAGAATAGTGCCTGAGGCAATCCAGTGCTTTTGCAGCCAGCACCCAAAAAAGACAGTTGAAAAATGGAGCTCAGGGGCACTGCAATTCACAAACCCGCTGAGTTATAAATGATAACTCTCGTCCACAAACATATTGAGGGAAGGCAACGAAGAGGATTTGAAAGCAAGGCAGAATTGCAGGAAACAGGTTTCAGGAGGTAGATTCGAATCGCCCTTAAAGCACATGAAAAGCGGCAAAACGTCGACAATGATGCCCTTGGCCAAAAAGTGCGTATGCATTTTTTCCTGATTATATTCAGGAAAAAACGCATACGCCCTTTTTGGCCAACCAAGCAACCTGGAAAGGCTAATCAGCGCTACAAAGAAGTCTCGCTTCCCATCGGTCAAAAGGGCCATGCTGCAAAAAGTGTCAAAACCAGAAATGCAGGACAGGCCATGGAGAAATGGCAGCCTTGCTACGCTGATGGGCGGGATGTAAATTGCCAACAGCCACTCTGGAGAAGTGTAGGGTGTGTCCTGAAACATCGAAAAAACACAGCTTAGGGAGCATAGGGCACGTCCACTCATGGGCGTATAAATTGGGAAAACTAAAAATCAGCAAGACACAGGCACCCCAAAGTTTAGGGCTGCTCTGTTGACAAGAACCTGCACTTCATCACACCTTAAATATCCCAGGAAAGAGAAAAATGCATAAAGAAGTTGTGGTCCTTATGTACAATGGAATATCACTCAGACATGAAATCAAAGTCATAAGGCTAGTAGAAGCAAGATGATTGGATTTAGGTACGACAATTCTAAGTGAAATAAGTCACACAGAAAAAGACACTTATCATAAGCTATCACTTATAGAGGGAATGTAAAAACCGCTACACTTGAACTGAATTACAAAACAGAACAGAGTCACACGTTTAGAAAACACACTATGTCTGCTTAACGGGAAAGGTGAGGTGGGGTGATGCATAAAACAAGGGTTTCAAATTCGCTCAGATACCGTTCCATACACCCAATATGTAATAGACAAGACCTACTCCTTGCTCAGTGAACTGGACTCAACACCCCCTATTCACCGCACAAGAATATGTCTGAGTAGTAAGAATCTTAAAACCTATGTATTGATATCTGTCTGGAAGTGAGTCAAGTGGGTGTAAAGCCGCATAAACACAGCCGTGAAAAGCAGCTAAACCCCATTATAAAAATAAATTACTTTTAAAAACCCGTAAAACAAAGACAGTGAAAGAGAGAGAAATTCTTACACAATTCCTTCAGGGGCTGTGATGCAACCTGGATTGACCATATCTAGACCCACAGCTGGATGAGACATAAGGGTGGACACTCTTGGGGCTGAGAGGTTGGGTGAGGTTGGGTGAGCAAACGCAGACCCTTTAAAGTAATACTGCGTGGTACCCATCCCATGGGTCCCAAATCTCCAGGTTCAAGGGCATCTTCCTACATTGAAAACATGCATGAGAAACCCAGAAGATGGTACACCGTGTGATTTTGAAAGGTTTCTAAAACGCACCTCATTTCTCATCTCCTTGTGCTTGGGTTCGCCATTCCAGCTACTTTACTAGCAATCTCCCTACTTGGAGAATCAGCACCTTTAAGCTCCTGTTCCCTACAGGTTGCAATTTGTCCTGAGGATGAACGGGAAGAGGGGCAACCAATAAGAGACTAGATATAGGTGTTGGGACAGGCACAGGTCACTCTATTTTCCCATCAGGAAGAAGAATTAACTACAGGCTCAGCATGCTGAGGGGAACCAAAATAGTGCCTGAGGCAATCCAGTGCTTTTGCGGCCAGCTCCCAAAAAAGACAGTTGAAAAATGGAGCTCAGGGGCACTGCAATTCACAAACCCGCTGAGTTATAAATGATAACTCTCGTCCACAAATATATTGAGGGAAGGCAACGAAGAGGATTTGAATGCAAGGCAGAATTGCAGGAAACAGGTTTCAGGAGGTAGATTCGAATCGCCCTTAAAGCACATGAAAAGCGGCAAAACGTCGACAATGATGCCCTTGGCCAAAAAGTGCGTATGCATTTTTTCCTGATTATATTCAGGAAAAAACGCATACGCCCTTTTTGGCCAACCAAGCAACCTGGAAAGGCTAATCAGCGCTACAAAGAAGTCTCGCTTCCCATCGGTCAAAAGGGCCATGCTGCAAAAAGTGTCAAAACCAGAAATGCAGGACAGGCCATGGAGAAATGGCAGCCTTGCTACGCTGATGGGCGGGATGTAAATTGCCAACAGCCACTCTGGAGAAGTGTGCGGTGTGTCGTGAAACATCGAAAAAACACAGCTTAGGGAGCATAGGGCACGTCCACTCATGGGCGTATAAATTGGGAAAACTAAAAATCAGCAAGACACAGGCACCCCAAAGTTTAGGGCTGCTCTGTTGACAAGAACCTCCAATTCATCACACCTTAAATATCCCAGGAAAGAGAAAAATGCATAAAGAAGTTGTGGTCCTTATGTACAATGGAATATCACTCAGACATGAAATCAAAGTCATAAGGCTAGTAGAAGCAAGATGAGTGGATTTAGGTATGACGATTCTAAGTGAAATAAGTCACACAGAAAAAGACACTTATCATAAGCTATCACTTATAGAGGGAATGTAAAAACCGTTACCCTTGAACTGAATTACAAAACAGAACAGAGTCACACATTTTGAAAACACACTATGGCTGCTTAACGGGAAATGTGATTTGGGGTGATGCATAAATCAAGTGTTTCAAATTATCTCAGATACCGTTCCATACACCCAATATGTAGTAGACAAGACCTACTCCTTGCTCAGTGAACTGGATTCAACACCCCCTATTCACCGCACAAGAATATATCTGACTAGTAAGAATCTTAAAACCTATGTATTGATATTTCACTGGAAGTGTGTCAAGTGGGGGTAAAGCAGCATAAACACAGCAGTGAAAAGCAGCTAAACCCCATTTTAAAAATAAATTACTTTTATAAACCCATGAAACAAAGAGAGTGAAAGACAGAGAAATTCTTACATAATTCGTTCAGGGGCTGTGATGCAACGTGGACTGACCATATCTAGACCCACAGCTAGATGAGACATAAGGGTGGACACTCTTGGGGCTGAGAGGTTTGGTGAGGTTGGGTGGGCAAACGCAGTCCCTTTAAAGTAATACTGCATCGTACCCATCCCATGGATCCCAAATCTCCAGGTTCAAGGGCATCTTCCTACATCGAAAACATGCGTGAGAAACCCAGAAGATGGTACACCGTCTCATCGGGAAAGGTTCCTGAAACGCACCTCACTTCTCATCTCCTTGTGCTCGTGTTCGCCATTCCGGCCGCTTTATTAGCAATCTCCCTCGTTGGAGAATCAGCACCTTTAACCTCCAGTTCTGTACAGACTGCAATTTATCCTGAGGTTGAACGGGAAGAGCGGCAACCAACGAGAGACTAGCTCTAGGTGTTGGTACAGGCACAGGTCACACTTTTTTCCCATCAGGAAGAAGATTTAACCACAGGCTCAGCCTGCCGCCCAGAAGCAGAATAGGGCCTCAGGCAATCCCGTGCTTTTGCGGCCAGCTCCCAAAAAAGCGAGTTGAAAAATGGAGCTCAGGGACACTGCAATTCACAAACCCGCAGAGTTATAAATGATAACTCTCATCCACAGATATATTGAGGGAAGGCAACGAAGAGGATTTGAAAGCAAGGCAGAATTGCAGGAAACAGGTTTCAGGAGGTAGATTCGAATCGCCTTTAAAGCACTTGAAAAGCGGCAAAACGTCGACAGTGATGCCCTTGGCCAAAAAGGGCGTATGCGTTTTTTCCTGAATGTATTCAGGAAAAAACGCATACGCCCTTTTTGGCCAACCAAGCAACCTGGAAAGGCAAATCAGCGCTACAAAGAAGTCTTGCTTCCCATCGGTCAAAAGGGCCATGCTGCAAAAAGTGTCAAAACCAGAAATGCAGGACAGGCCATGGAGAAATGGCAGCCTTGCTACGCTGATGGGCGGGATGTAAATTGCCAACAGCCACTCTGGAGAAGTGTGCGGTGTGTCCTGAAACATCGAAAAAACACAGCTTAGGGAGCATAGGGCACGTCCACTCATGGGCGTATAAATAGGGAAAACTAAAAATCAGCAAGACACAGGCACCCCAAAGTTTAGGGCTGCTCTGTTGACAAGAACCTCCACTTCATGACACCTTAAATATCCCAGGAAAGAGAAAAATGGATAAAGAAGTTGTGGTCCTTATGTACAATGGAATATCACTCAGACATGAAATCAATGTCATAAGGCTAGTAGAAGCAAGATGAGTGGATTTAGGTACGACGATTCTAAGTGAAATAAGTCACACAGAAAAAGACACTTATCATAAGCTATCATTTATAGAGGGAATGGAAAAAACTGCTACACTTGAACTGAATTACAAAAGAGAACAGAGTCACACGTTTAGAAAACACACTATGGCTGCTTAACGGGAAAGGTGAGGTGGGGTGATGCATAAAACAAGGGTTTCAAATTCGCTCAGATACCGTTCCATACACCCAATATGTAATAGACAATACCTACTCCTTGCTCAGTGAACTGGACTCAACACCCGCTATTCAGCGCACAAGAATATATCTGAGTAGTAAGAATCTTAAAACCTATGTATTGATATCTGTCTGGAAGTGAGTCAAGTGGGTGTAAAGCCGCATAAACACAGCCGTGAAAAGCAGCTAAACCCCATTATAAAAATAAATTACTTTTAAAAACCCGTAAAACAAAGACAGTGAAAGAGAGAGAAATTCTTACAAAATTCGTTCAGGGGCTGTGTTGCAACCTGGATTGACCATGTCTAGACCCACAGCTGGATGAGACATAAGGGTGGACACTCTTGGGGCTGAGAGGTTGGGTGAGGTTGGGTGAGCAAACGCAGACCCTTTAAAGTAATACTGCGTGGTACCCATCCCATGGGTCCCAAATCGCCAGGTTCAAGGGCATCTTCCTACATCGAAAACATGCATGAGAAACCCAGAAGATGGTACACCGTGTGATTTTGAAAGGTTTCTAAATCGCACCTCATGTCTCATCTCCTTGTGCTCGGGTTCACCTTTCCAGCTACTTTACTAGCAATCTCCCTACTTGGAGAATCAGCACCTTTAAGCTCCTGTTCCCTACAGGTTGCAATTTGTCCTGAGGATGAACGGGAAGAGGGGCAACCAATGAGAGACTAGATCTAGGTGTTGGGACAGGCACAGGTCACTGTATTTTCCCATCAGGAAGAAGAATTAACCACAGGCTAATCCTGCCGCCGGGAACCAGAATAGTGCCTGAGGCAATCCAGTGCTTTTGCAGCCAGCACCCAAAAAAGACAGTTGAAAAATGGAGCTCAGGGGCACTGCAATTCACAAACCCGCTGAGTTATAAATGATAACTCTCGTCCACAAACATATTGAGGGAAGGCAACGAAGAGGATTTGAAAGCAAGGCAGAATTGCAGGAAACAGGTTTCAGGAGGTAGATTCGAATCGCCCTTAAAGCACATGAAAAGCGGCAAAACGTCGACAATGATGCCCTTGGCCAAAAAGTGCGTATGCATTTTTCCCTGATTATATTCAGGAAAAAACGCATACGCCCTTTTTGGCCAACCAAGCAACCTGGAAAGGCTAATCAGCGCTACAAAGAAGTCTCGCTTCCCATCGGTCAAAAGGGCCATGCTGCAAAAAGTGTCAAAACCAGAAATGCAGGACAGGCCATGGAGAAATGGCAGCCTTGCTACGCTGATGGGCGGGATGTAAATTGCCAACAGCCACTCTGGAGAAGTGTACGGTGTGTCCTGAAACATCGAAAAAACACAGCTTAGGGAGCATAGGGCACGTCCACTCATGGGCGTATAAATTGGGAAAACTAAAAATCAGCAAGACACAGGCACCCCAAAGTTTAGGGCTGCTCTGTTGACAAGAACCTGCACTTCATCACACCTTAAATATCCCAGGAAAGAGAAAAATGCATAAAGAAGTTGTGGTCCTTATGTACAATGGAATATCACTCAGACATGAAATCAAAGTCATAAGGCTAGTAGAAGCAAGATGATTGGATTTAGGTACGACAATTCTAAGTGAAATAAGTCACACAGAAAAAGACACTTATCATAAGCTATCACTTATAGAGGGAATGTAAAAACCGCTACACTTGAACTGAATTACAAAACAGAACAGAGTCACACGTTTAGAAAACACACTATGTCTGCTTAACGGGAAAGGTGAGGTGGGGTGATGCATAAAACAAGGGTTTCAAATTCGCTCAGATACCGTTCCAAACACCCAATATGTAATAGACAAGACCTACTCCTTGCTCAGTGAACTGGACTCAACACCCCCTATTCACCGCACAAGAATATGTCTGAGTAGTAAGAATCTTAAAACCTATGTATTGATATCTGTCTGGAAGTGAGTCAAGTGGGTGTAAAGCCGCATAAACACAGCCGTGAAAAGCAGCTAAACCCCATTATAAAAATAAATTACTTTTAAAAACCCGTAAAACAAAGACAGTGAAAGAGAGAGAAATTCTTACACAATTCCTTCAGGGGCTGTGATGCAACCTGGATTGACCATATCTAGACCCACAGCTGGATGAGACATAAGGGTGGACACTCTTGGGGCTGAGAGGTTGGGTGAGGTTGGGTGAGCAAACGCAGACCCTTTAAAGTAATACTGCGTGGTACCCATCCCATGGGTCCCAAATCTCCAGGTTCAAGGGCATCTTCCTACATTGAAAACATGCATGAGAAACCCAGAAGATGGTACACCGTGTGATTTTGAAAGGTTTCTAAAACGCACCTCATTTCTCATCTCCTTGTGCTTGGGTTCGCCATTCCAGCTACTTTACTAGCAATCTCCCTACTTGGAGAATCAGCACCTTTAAGCTCCTGTTCCCTACAGGTTGCAATTTGTCCTGAGGATGAACGGGAAGAGGGGCAACCAATAAGAGACTAGATATAGGTGTTGGGACAGGCACAGGTCACTCTATTTTCCAATCAGGAAGAAGAATTAACTACAGGCTCAGCATGCCGAGGGGAACCAAAATAGTGCCTGAGGCAATCCAGTGCTTTTGCGGCCAGCTCCCAAAAAAGACAATTGAAAAATGGAGCTCAGGGGCACTGCAATTCACAAACCCGCTGAGTTATAAATGATAACTCTCGTCCACAAATATATTGAGGGAAGGCAACGAAGAGGATTTGAATGCAAGGCAGAATTGCAGGAAACAGGTTTCAGGAGGTAGATTCGAATCGCCCTTAAAGCACATGAAAAGCGGCAAAACGTCGACAATGATGCCCTTGGCCAAAAAGTGCGTATGCATTTTTTCCTGATTATATTCAGGAAAAAACGCATACGCCCTTTTTGGCCAACCAAGCAACCTGGAAAGGCTAATCAGCGCTACAAAGAAGTCTCGCTTCCCATCGGTCAAAAGGGCCATGCTGCAAAAAGTGTCAAAACCAGAAATGCAGGACAGGCCATGGAGAAATGGCAGCCTTGCTACGCTGATGGGCGGGATGTAAATTGCCAACAGCCACTCTGGAGAAGTGTGCGGTGTGTCGTGAAACATCGAAAAAACACAGCTTAGGGAGCATAGGGCACGTCCACTCATGGGCGTATAAATTGGGAAAACTAAAAATCAGCAAGACACAGGCACCCCAAAGTTTAGGGCTGCTCTGTTGACAAGAACCTCCAATTCATCACACCTTAAATATCCCAGGAAAGAGAAAAATGCATAAAGAAGTTGTGGTCCTTATGTACAATGGAATATCACTCAGACATGAAATCAAAGTCATAAGGCTAGTAGAAGCAAGATGAGTGGATTTAGGTATGACGATTCTAAGTGAAATAAGTCACACAGAAAAAGACACTTATCATAAGCTATCACTTATAGAGGGAATGTAAAAACCGTTACCCTTGAACTGAATTACAAAACAGAACAGAGTCACACATTTTGAAAACACACTATGGCTGCTTAACGGGAAATGTGATTTGGGGTGATGCATAAATCAAGTGTTTCAAATTATCTCAGATACCGTTCCATACACCCAATATGTAGTAGACAAGACCTACTCCTTGCTCAGTGAACTGGATTCAACACCCCCTATTCACCGCACAAGAATATATCTGACTAGTAAGAATCTTAAAACCTATGTATTGATATTTCACTGGAAGTGTGTCAAGTGGGGGTAAAGCAGCATAAACACAGCAGTGAAAAGCAGCTAAACCCCATTTTAAAAATAAATTACTTTTATAAACCCATGAAACCAAGAGAGTGAAAGACAGAGAAATTCTTACATAATTTCGTTCAGGGGCTGTGATGCAACGTGGACTGACCATATCTAGACCCACAGCTAGATGAGACATAAGGGTGGACACTCTTGGGGCTGAGAGGTTTGGTGAGGTTGGGTGGGCAAATGCAGTCCCTTTAAAGTAATACTGCATCGTACCCATCCCATGGATCCCAAATCTCCAGGTTCAAGGGCATCTTCCTACATCGAAAACATGCGTGAGAAACCCAGAAGATGGTACACCATCTCATCGGGAAAGGTTCCTGAAACGCACCTCACTTCTCATCTCCTTGTGCTCGTGTTCGCCATTCCAGCCGCTTTATTAGCAATCTCCCTCGTTGGAGAATCAGCACCTTTAACCTCCAGTTCTGTACAGACTGCAATTTATCCTGAGGTTGAACGGGAAGAGGGGCAACCAACGAGAGACTAGCTCTAGGTGTTGGGACAGGCACAGGTCACACTTTTTTCCCATCAGGAAGAAGATTTAACCACATGCTCAGCCTGCCGCCCAGAAGCAGAATAGGGCCTCAGGCAATCCCGTGCTTTTGCGGCCAGCTCCCAAAAAAGCGAGTTGAAAAATGGAGCTCAGGGACACTGCAATTCAAAAACCCGCAGAGTTATAAATGATAACTCTCATCCACAGATATATTGAGGGAAGGCAACGAAGAGGATTTGAAAGCAAGGCAGAATTGCAGGAAACAGGTTTCAGGAGGTAGATTCGAATCGCCTTTAAAGCACTTGAAAAGCGGCAAAACGTCGACAGTGATGCCCTTGGCCAAAAAGGGCGTATGCGTTTTTTCCTGAATGTATTCAGGAAAAAACGCATACGCCCTTTTTGGCCAACCAAGCAACCTGGAAAGGCAAATCAGCGCTACAAAGAAGTCTCGCTTCCCATCGGTCAAAAGGGCCATGCTGCAAAAAGTGTCAAAACCAGAAATGCAGGACAGGCCATGGAGAAATGGCAGCCTTGCTACGCTGATGGGCGGGATGTAAATTGCCAACAGCCACTCTGGAGAAGTGTGCGGTGTGTCCTGAAACATCGAAAAAACACAGCTTAGGGAGCATAGGGCACGTCCACTCATGGGCGTATAAATAGGGAAAACTAAAAATCAGCAAGACACAGGCACCCCAAAGTTTAGGGCTGCTCTGTTGACAAGAACCTCCACTTCATGACACCTTAAATATCCCAGGAAAGAGAAAAATGGATAAAGAAGTTGTGGTCCTTATGTACAATGGAATATCACTCAGACATGAAATCAATGTCATAAGGCTAGTAGAAGCAAGATGAGTGGATTTAGGTACGACGATTCTAAGTGAAATAAGTCACACAGAAAAAGACACTTATCATAAGCTATCATTTATAGAGGGAATGGAAAAAACTGCTACACTTGAACTGAATTACAAAAGAGAACAGAGTCACACGTTTAGAAAACACACTATGGCTGCTTAACGGGAAAGGTGAGGTGGGGTGATGCATAAAACAAGGGTTTCAAATTCGCTCAGATACCGTTCCATACACCCAATATGTAATAGACAATACCTACTCCTTGCTCAGTGAACTGGACTCAACACCCCCTATTCAGCGCACAAGAATATATCTGAGTAGTAAGAATCTTAAAACCTATGTATTGATATCTGTCTGGAAGTGAGTCAAGTGGGTGTAAAGCCGCATAAACACAGCCGTGAAAAGCAGCTAAACCCCATTATAAAAATAAATTACTTTTAAAAACCCGTAAAACAAAGACAGTGAAAGAGAGAGAAATTCTTACAAAATTCGTTCAGGGGCTGTGTTGCAACCTGGATTGACCATGTCTAGACCCACAGCTGGATGAGACATAAGGGTGGACACTCTTGGGGCTGAGAGTTTGGGTGAGGTTGGGTGAGCAAACGCAGACCCTTTAAAGTAATACTGCGTGGTACCCATCCCATGGGTCCCAAATCTCCAGGTTCAAGGGCATCTTCCTACATCGAAAACGTGCATGAGAAACCCAGAAGATGGTACACCGTGTGATTTTGAAAGGTTTCTAAATCGCACCTCATGTCTCATCTCCTTGTGCTCGGGTTCACCTTTCCAGCTACTTTACTAGCAATCTCCCTACTTGGAGAATCAGCACCTTTAAGCTCCTGTTCCCTACAGGTTGCAATTTGTCCTGAGGATGAACGGGAAGAGGGGCAACCAATGAGAGACTAGATCTAGGTGTTGGGACAGGCACAGGTCACTGTATTTTCCCATCAGGAAGAAGAATTAACCACAGGCTAATCCTGCCGCCGGGAACCAGAATAGTGCCTGAGGCAATCCAGTGCTTTTGCAGCCAGCACCCAAAAAAGACAGTTGAAAAATGGAGCTCAGGGGCACTGCAATTCACAAACCCGCTGAGTTATAAATGATAACTCTCGTCCACAAACATATTGAGGGAAGGCAACGAAGAGGATTTGAAAGCAAGGCAGAATTGCAGGAAACAGGTTTCAGGAGGTAGATTCGAATCGCCCTTAAAGCACATGAAAAGCGGCAAAACGTCGACAATGATGCCCTTGGCCAAAAAGTGCGTATGCATTTTTTCCTGATTATATTCAGGAAAAAACGCATACGCCCTTTTTGGCCAACCAAGCAACCTGGAAAGGCTAATCAGCGCTACAAAGAAGTCTCGCTTCCCATCGGTCAAAAGGGCCATGCTGCAAAAAGTGTCAAAACCAGAAATGCAGGACAGGCCATGGAGAAATGGCAGCCTTGCTACGCTGATGGGCGGGATGTAAATTGCCAACAGCCACTCTGGAGAAGTGTACGGTGTGTCCTGAAACATCGAAAAAACACAGCTTAGGGAGCATAGGGCACGTCCACTCATGGGCGTATAAATTGGGAAAACTAAAAATCAGCAAGACACAGGCACCCCAAAGTTTAGGGCTGCTCTGTTGACAAGAACCTCCACTTCATCACACCTTAAATATCCCAGGAAAGAGAAAAATGCATAAAGAAGTTGTGGTCCTTATGTACAATGGAATATCACTCAGACATGAAATCAAAGTCATAAGGCTAGTAGAAGCAAGATGATTGGATTTAGGTACGACAATTCTAAGTGAAATAAGTCACACAGAAAAAGACACTTATCATAAGCTATCACTTATAGAGGGAATGTAAAAACCGCTACACTTGAACTGAATTACAAAACAGAACAGAGTCACACGTTTAGAAAACACACTATGTCTGCTTAACGGGAAAGGTGAGGTGGGGTGATGCATAAAACAAGGGTTTCAAATTCGCTCAGATACCGTTCCATACACCCAATATGTAATAGACAAGACCTACTCCTTGCTCAGTGAACTGGACTCAACACCCCCTATTCACCGCACAAGAATATGTCTGAGTAGTAAGAATCTTAAAACCTATGTATTGATATCTGTCTGGAAGTGAGTCAAGTGGGTGTAAAGCCGCATAAACACAGCCGTGAAAAGCAGCTAAACCCCATTATAAAAATAAATTACTTTTAAAAACCCGTAAAACAAAGACAGTGAAAGAGAGAGAAATTCTTACACAATTCCTTCAGGGGCTGTGATGCAACCTGGATTGACCATATCTAGACCCACAGCTGGATGAGACATAAGTGTGGACACTCTTGGGGCTGAGAGGTTTGGTGAGGTTGGGTGAGCAAACGCAGACCCTTTAAAGTAATACTGCGTGGTACCCATCCCATGGGTCCCAAATCTCCAGGTTCAAGGGCATCTTCCTACATCGAAAACATGCATGAGAAACCCAGAAGATGGTACACCGTGTGATTTTGAAAGGTTTCTAAAACGCACCTCATTTCTCATCTCCTTGTGCTTGGGTTCGCCATTCCAGCTACTTTACTAGCAATCTCCCTACTTGGAGAATCAGCACCTTTAAGCTCCTGTTCCCTACAGGTTGCAATTTGTCCTGAGGATGAACGGGAAGAGGGGCAACCAATGAGAGACTAGATCTAGGTGTTGGGACAGGCACAGGTCACTGTATTTTCCCATCAGGAAGAAGAATTAACTACAGGCTCAGCATGCCGAGGGGAACCAAAATAGTGCCTGAGGCAATCCAGTGCTTTTGCGGCCAGCTCCCAAAAAAGACAGTTGAAAAATGGAGCTCAGAGGCACTGCAATTCACAAACCCGCTGAGTTATAAATGATAACTCTCGTCCACAAATATATTGAGGGAAGGCAACGAAGAGGATTTGAAAGCAAGGCAGAATTGCAGGAAACAGGTTTCAGGAGGTACATTCGAATCGCCCTTAAAGCACATGAAAAGCGGCAAAACTTCGACAATGATGCCCTTGGCCAAAAAGTGCGTATGCATTTTTTCCTGATTATATTCAGGAAAAAACGCGTACGCCCTTTTTGGCCAACCAAGCAACCTGGAAAGGCTAATCAGCGCTACAAAGAAGTCTCGCTTCCCATCGGTCAAAAGGGCCATGCTGCAAAAAGTTTCAAAACCAGAAATTCAGGACAGGCCATGCAGAAATTGCAGCCTTGCTACGCTGATGGGCGGGATGTAAATTGCCAACAGCCACTCTGGAGAAGTGTGCGGTGTGTCGTGAAACATCGAAAAAACACAGCTTAGGGAGCATAGGGCACGTCCACTCATGGGCGTATAAATTGGGAAAACTAAAAATCAGCAAGACACAGGCACCCCAAAGTTTAGGGCTGCTCTGTTGACAAGAACCTCCAATTCATCACACCTTAAATATCCCAGGAAAGAGAAAAATGCATAAAGAAGTTGTGGTCCTTATGTACAATGGAATATCACTCAGACATGAAATCAAAGTCATAAGGCTAGTAGAAGCAAGATGAGTGGATTTAGGTATGACGATTCTAAGTGAAATAAGTCACACAGAAAAAGACACTTATCATAAGCTATCACTTATAGAGGGAATGTAAAAACCGTTACCCTTGAACTGAATTACAAAACAGAACAGAGTCACACATTTTGAAAACACACTATGGCTGCTTAACGGGAAATGTGATTTGGGGTGATGCATAAATCAAGTGTTTCAAATTATCTCAGATACCGTTCCATACACCCAATATGTAGTAGACAAGACCTACTCCTTGCTCAGTGAACTGGATTCAACACCCCCTATTCACCGCACAAGAATATATCTGACTAGTAAGAATCTTAAAACCTATGTATTGATATTTCACTGGAAGTGTGTCAAGTGGGGGTAAAGCAGCATAAACACAGCAGTGAAAAGCAGCTAAACCCCATTTTAAAAATAAATTACTTTTATAAACCCATGAAACCAAGAGAGTGAAAGACAGAGAAATTCTTACATAATTTCGTTCAGGGGCTGTGATGCAACGTGGACTGACCATATCTAGACCCACAGCTAGATGAGACATAAGGGTGGACACTCTTGGGGCTGAGAGGTTTGGTGAGGTTGGGTGGGCAAACGCAGTCCCTTTAAAGTAATACTGCATCGTACCCATCCCATGGATCCCAAATCTCCAGGTTCAAGGGCATCTTCCTACATCGAAAACATGCGTGAGAAACCCAGAAGATGGTACACCATCTCATCGGGAAAGGTTCCTGAAACGCACCTCACTTCTCATCTCCTTGTGCTCGTGTTCGCCATTCCAGCCGCTTTATTAGCAATCTCCCTCGTTGGAGAATCAGCACCTTTAACCTCCAGTTCTGTACAGACTGCAATTTATCCTGAGGTTGAACGGGAAGAGGGGCAACCAACGAGAGACTAGCTCTAGGTGTTGGGACAGGCACAGGTCACACTTTTTTCCCATCAGGAAGAAGATTTAACCACATGCTCAGCCTGCCGCCCAGAAGCAGAATAGGGCCTCAGGCAATCCCGTGCTTTTGCGGCCAGCTCCCAAAAAAGCGAGTTGAAAAATGGAGCTCAGGGACACTGCAATTCACAAACCCGCAGAGTTATAAATGATAACTCTCATCCACAGATATATTGAGGGAAGGCAACGAAGAGGATTTGAAAGCAAGGCAGAATTGCAGGAAACAGGTTTCAGGAGGTAGATTCGAATCGCCTTTAAAGCACTTGAAAAGCGGCAAAACGTCGACAGTGATGCCCTTGGCCAAAAAGGGCGTATGCGTTTTTTCCTGAATGTATTCAGGAAAAAACGCATACGCCCTTTTTGGCCAACCAAGCAACCTGGAAAGGCAAATCAGCGCTACAAAGAAGTCTCGCTTCC
Organism: Eschrichtius robustus; assembly: GCF_028021215.1. NCBI lineage: Eukaryota > Metazoa > Chordata > Mammalia > Artiodactyla > Eschrichtiidae > Eschrichtius > Eschrichtius robustus. Next base: position 953,196 of record NW_027175168.1, read on the forward strand.
CATCGGTCAAAAGGGCCATGCTGCAAAAAGTGTCAAAACCAGAAATGCAGGACAGGCCATGGAGAAATGGCAGCCTTGCTACGCTGATGGGCGGGATGTAAATTGCCAACAGCCACTCTGGAGAAGTGTGCGGTGTGTCCTGAAACATCGAAAAAACACAGCTTAGGGAGCATAGGGCACGTCCACTCATGGGCGTATAAATAGGGAAAACTAAAAATCAGCAAGACACAGGCACCCCAAAGTTTAGGGCTGCTCTGTTGACAAGAACCTCCACTTCATGACACCTTAAATATCCCAGGAAAGAGAAAAATGGATAAAGAAGTTGTGGTCCTTATGTACAATGGAATATCACTCAGACATGAAATCAATGTCATAAGGCTAGTAGAAGCAAGATGAGTGGATTTAGGTATGACGATTCTAAGTGAAATAAGTCACACAGAAAAAGACACTTATCATAAGCTATCATTTATAGAGGGAATGGAAAAAACTGCTACACTTGAACTGAATTACAAAAGAGAACAGAGTCACACGTTTAGAAAACACACTATGGCTGCTTAACGGGAAAGGTGAGGTGGGGTGATGCATAAAACAAGGGTTTCAAATTCGCTCAGATACCGTTCCATACACCCAATATGTAATAGACAAGACCTACTCCTTGCTCAGTGAACTGGACTCAACACCCCCTATTCAGCGCACAAGAATATATCTGACTAGTAAGAACTTTAAAACCTATGTATTGATATCTGTCTGGAAGTGAGTCAAGTGGGTGTAAAGCCGCATAAACACAGCCGTGAAAAGCAGCTAAACCCCATTATAAAAATAAATTACTTTTAAAAACCCGTAAAACAAAGACAGTGAAAGAGAGAGAAATTCTTACAAAATTCGTTCAGGGGCTGTGTTGCAACCTGGATTGACCATGTCTAGACCCACAGCTGGATGAGACATAAGGGTGGACACGCTTGGGGCTGAGAGGTTGGGTGAGGTTGGGTGAGCAAACGCAGACCCTTTAAAGTAATACTGCGTGGTACCCATCCCATGGGTCCCAAATCTCCAGGTTCAAGGGCATCTTCCTACATCGAAAACATGCATGAGAAACCCAGAAGATGGTACACCGTGTGATTTTGAAAGGTTTCTAAATCGCACCTCATGTCTCATCTCCTTGTGCTCGGGTTCACCTTTCCAGCTACTTTACTAGCAATCTCCCTACTTGGAGAATCAGCACCTTTAAGCTCCTGTTCCCTACAGGTTGCAATTTGTCCTGAGGATGAACGGGAAGAGGGGCAACCAATGAGAGACTAGATCTAGGTGTAGGGACAGGCACAGGTCACTGTATTTTCCCATCAGGAAGAAGAATTAACCACAGGCTAATCCTGCCGCCGGGAACCAGAATAGTGCCTGAGGCAATCCAGTGCTTTTGCGGCCAGCTCCCAAAAAAGACAGTTGAAAAATGGAGCTCAGGGGCACTGCAATTCACAAACCCGCTGAGTTATAAATGATAACTCTCGTCCACAAATATATTGAGGGAAGGCAACGAAGAGGATTTGAAAGCAAGGCAGAATTGCAGGAAACAGGTTTCAGGAGGTAGATTCGAATCGCCCTTAAAGCACATGAAAAGCGGCAAAACGTCGACAATGATGCCCTTGGCCAAAAAGTGCGTATGCATTTTTTCCTGATTATATTCAGGAAAAAACGCATACGCCCTTTTTGGCCAACCAAGCAACCTGGAAAGGCTAATCAGCGCTACAAAGAAGTCTCGCTTCCCATCGGTCAAAAGGGCCATGCTGCAAAAAGTGTCAAAACCAGAAATGCAGGACAGGCCATGGAGAAATGGCAGCCTTGCTACGCTGATGGGCGGGATGTAAATTGCCAACAGCCACTCTGGAGAAGTGTACGGTGTGTCCTGAAACATCGAAAAAACACAGCTTAGGGAGCATAGGGCACGTCCACTCATGGGCGTATAAATTGGGAAAACTAAAAATCAGCAAGACACAGGCACCCCAAAGTTTAGGGCTGCTCTGTTGACAAGAACCTCCACTTCATCACACCTTAAATATCCCAGGAAAGAGAAAAATGCATAAAGAAGTTGTGGTCCTTATGTACAATGGAATATCACTCAGACATGAAATCAAAGTCATAAGGCTAGTAGAAGTAAGATGAGTGGATTTAGGTACGACGATTCTAAGTGAAATGAGTCACACAGAAAAAGACACTTATAATAAGCTATCACTTATAGAGGGAATGTAAAAACCGCTACACTTGAACTGAATTACAAAACAGAACAGAGTCACACGTTTAGAAAACACACTATGTCTGCTTAACGGGAAAGGTGAGGTGGGGTGATGCATAAAACAAGGGTTTCAAATTCGCTCAGATACCGTTCCATACACCCAATATGTAATAGACAAGACCTACTCCTTTCTCAGTGAACTGGACTCAACACCACCTATTCACCGCACAAGAATATATCTGAGTAGTAAGAATCTTAAAACCTATGTATTGATATCTGTCTGGAAGTGAGTCAAGTGGGTGTAAAGCCGCATAAACACAGCTGTGAAAAGCAGCTAAACCCCATTATAAAAATAAATTACTTTTAAAAACCCGTAAAACAAAGACAGTGAAAGAGAGAGAAATTCTTACAAAATTCGTTCAGGGGCTGTGTTGCAACCTGGATTGACCATGTCTAGACCCACAGCTGGATGAGACATAAGGGTGGACACTCTTGGGGCTGAGAGGTTGGGTGAGGTTGTGTGAGCAAACGCAGACCCTTTAAAGTAATACTGCGTGGTACCCATCCCATGGGTCCCAAATCTCCAGGTTCAAGGGCATCTTCCTACATCGAAAACATGCATGAGAAACTCAGAAGATGGTACACCGTGTGATTTTGAAAGGTTTCTAAAACGCACCTCATTTCTCATCTCCTTGTGCTTGGGTTCGCCATTCCAGCTACTTTACTAGCAATCTCCCTACTTGGAGAATCAGCACCTTTAAGCTCCTGTTCCCTACAGGTTGCAATTTGTCCTGAGGATGAACGGGAAGAGGGGCAACCAATGAGAGACTAGATCTAGGTGTTGGGACAGGCACAGGTCACTCTATTTTCCCATCAGGAAGAAGAATTAACTACAGGCTCAGCATGCCGAGGGGAAACAAAATAGGGCCTGAGGCAATCCCGCGTTTTTGCGGCCAGCTCCCAAAAAAGCGAGTTGAAAAATGGAGCTCAGGGACACTGCAATTCACAAACCCACAGAGTTATAAATGATAACTCTCGTCCACAAATATATTGAGGGAAGGCAAAGAAGAGGATTTCAAAGCAAGGCAGAATTGCAGGAAACAGGTTTCAGGAGGTAGATTCGAATCGCTTTTAAAGCACATGAAAAGCGGCAAAACGTCGACAATGATGCCCTTGGCCAAAAAGGGCGTATGCGTTTTTTCCTGAATATATTGAGGAAAAAACGCATACGCCCTTTTTGGCCAACCAAGTAACCTGGAAAGGCAAATCAGCGCTACAAAGAAGTCTCGCTTCCCATGTGTCAAAAGGGCCATGCTGCAAAAAGTGTCAAAACCAGAAATGCAGGACAGGCCATGGAGAAATGGCAGCCTTGCTACGCTGATGGGCGGGATGTAAATTGCCAACAGCCACTCTGGAGTAGTGTACGGTGTGTCCTGAAACATCTAAAACACACAGCTTAGAGAGCATAGGGCACTTCCACTCATGGGTGTACAAATTGGGAAAACTAAAAATCAGCAAGACACAGGCACCCAAAAGTTTAGGGCTTCTCTGTTGACAAGGACCTCCACTTCATTCCACCTTAAATATCCCAGGAAAGAGAAAAATGGATAAAGAAGTTGAGGTCCTTATGTACAATGGAATATCACTCAGCCATGAAAACAATGTCCTAAGGCTAGTAGCAGCATGATGATTGGATTTAGGTACGACGATTCTAACAGAAATAAGTCACACAGAAAAAGACACTTATCATAAGATATCACTTATAGAGGGAATGTAAAAACCGCTACACTTGAACTGAATTACAAAACAGAACAGAGTCACACATTTTGAAAACACACTATGGCTGCTTAACGGGAAATGTGATTTGGGGTGATGCATAAATCAAGTGTTTCAAATTATCTCAGATACCGTTCCATACACCCAATATGTAGTAGACAAGACCTACTCCTTGCTCAGTGAACTGGATTCAACACCCCCTATTCACCGCACAAGAATATATCTGACTAGTAAGAATCTTGAAACCTATGTATTGATATTTCACTGGAAGTGTGTCAAGTGGGGGTAAAGCAGCATAAACACAGCAGTGAAAAGCAGCTAAACCCCATTTTAAAAATAAATTACTTTTATAAACCCATGAAACAAAGAGAGTGAAAGACAGAGAAATTCTTACATAATTCGTTCAGGGGCTGTGATGCAACGTGGACTGACCATATCTAGACCCACAGCTAGATGAGACATAAGGGTGGACACTCTTGGGGCTGAGAGGTTTGGTGAGGTTGGGTGGGCAAACGCAGTCCCTTTAAAGTAATACTGCATCGTACCCATCCCATGGATCCCAAATCTCCAGGTTCAAGGGCATCTTCCTACATCGAAAACATGCGTGAGAAACCCAGAAGATGGTACACCGTCTCATCGGGAAAGGTTCCTGAAACGCACCTCACTTCTCATCTCCTTGTGCTCGTGTTCGCCATTCCGGCCGCTTTATTAGCAATCTCCCTCGTTGGAGAATCAGCACCTTTAACCTCCAGTTCTGTACAGACTGCAATTTATCCTGAGGTTGAACGGGAAGAGCGGCAACCAACGAGAGACTAGCTCTAGGTGTTGGTACAGGCACAGGTCACACTTTTTTCCCATCAGGAAGAAGATTTAACCACAGGCTCAGCCTGCCGCCCAGAAGCAGAATAGGGCCTCAGGCAATCCCGTGCTTTTGCGGCCAGCTCCCAAAAAAGCGAGTTGAAAAATGGAGCTCAGGGACACTGCAATTCACAAACCCGCAGAGTTATAAATGATAACTCTCATCCACAGATATATTGAGGGAAGGCAACGAAGAGGATTTGAAAGCAAGGCAGAATTGCAGGAAACAGGTTTCAGGAGGTAGATTCGAATCGCCTTTAAAGCACTTGAAAAGCGGCAAAACGTCGACAGTGATGCCCTTGGCCAAAAAGGGCGTATGCGTTTTTTCCTGAATGTATTCAGGAAAAAACGCATACGCCCTTTTTGGCCAACCAAGCAACCTGGAAAGGCAAATCAGCGCTACAAAGAAGTCTCGCTTCCCATCGGTCAAAAGGGCCATGCTGCAAAAAGTGTCAAAACCAGAAATGCAGGACAGGCCATGGAGAAATGGCAGCCTTGCTACGCTGATGGGCGGGATGTAAATTGCCAACAGCCACTCTGGAGAAGTGTGCGGTGTGTCCTGAAACATCGAAAAAACACAGCTTAGGGAGCATAGGGCACGTCCACTCATGGGCGTATAAATAGGGAAAACTAAAAATCAGCAAGACACAGGCACCCCAAAGTTTAGGGCTGCTCTGTTGACAAGAACCTCCACTTCATGACACCTTAAATATCCCAGGAAAGAGAAAAATGGATAAAGAAGTTGTGGTCCTTATGTACAATGGAATATCACTCAGACATGAAATCAATGTCATAAGGCTAGTAGAAGCAAGATGAGTGGATTTAGGTATGACGATTCTAAGTGAAATAAGTCACACAGAAAAAGACACTTATCATAAGCTATCATTTATAGAGGGAATGGAAAAAACTGCTACACTTGAACTGAATTACAAAAGAGAACAGAGTCACACGTTTAGAAAACACACTATGGCTGCTTAACGGGAAAGGTGAGGTGGGGTGATGCATAAAACAAGGGTTTCAAATTCGCTCAGATACCGTTCCATACACCCAATATGTAATAGACAATACCTACTCCTTGCTCAGTGAACTGGACTCAACACCCCCTATTCAGCGCACAAGAATATATCTGAGTAGTAAGAATCTTAAAACCTATGTATTGATATCTGTCTGGAAGTGAGTCAAGTGGGTGTAAAGCCGCATAAACACAGCCGTGAAAAGCAGCTAAACCCCATTATAAAAATAAATTACTTTTAAAAACCCGTAAAACAAAGACAGTGAAAGAGAGAGAAATTCTTACAAAATTCGTTCAGGGGCTGTGTTGCAACCTGGATTGACCATGTCTAGACCCACAGCTGGATGAGACATAAGGGTGGACACTCTTGGGGCTGAGAGGTTGGGTGAGGTTGGGTGAGCAAACGCAGACCCTTTAAAGTAATACTGCGTGGTACCCATCCCATGGGTCCCAAATCGCCAGGTTCAAGGGCATCTTCCTACATCGAAAACATGCATGAGAAACCCAGAAGATGGTACACCGTGTGATTTTGAAAGGTTTCTAAATCGCACCTCATGTCTCATCTCCTTGTGCTCGGGTTCACCTTTCCAGCTACTTTACTAGCAATCTCCCTACTTGGAGAATCAGCACCTTTAAGCTCCTGTTCCCTACAGGTTGCAATTTGTCCTGAGGATGAACGGGAAGAGGGGCAACCAATGAGAGACTAGATCTAGGTGTTGGGACAGGCACAGGTCACTGTATTTTCCCATCAGGAAGAAGAATTAACCACAGGCTAATCCTGCCGCCGGGAACCAGAATAGTGCCTGAGGCAATCCAGTGCTTTTGCAGTCAGCACCCAAAAAAGACTGTTGAAAAATGGAGCTCAGGGGCACTGCAATTCACAAACCCGCTGAGTTATAAATGATAACTCTCGTCCACAAACATATTGAGGGAAGGCAACGAAGAGGATTTGAAAGCAAGGCAGAATTGCAGGAAACAGGTTTCAGGAGGTAGATTCGAATCGCCCTTAAAGCACATGAAAAGCGGCAAAACGTCGACAATGATGCCCTTGGCCAAAAAGTGCGTATGCATTTTTTCCTGATTATATTCAGGAAAAAACGCATACGCCCTTTTTGGCCAACCAAGCAACCTGGAAAGGCTAATCAGCGCTACAAAGAAGTCTCGCTTCCCATCGGTCAAAAGGGCCATGCTGCAAAAAGTGTCAAAACCAGAAATGCAGGACAGGCCATGGAGAAATGGCAGCCTTGCTACGCTGATGGGCGGGATGTAAATTGCCAACAGCCACTCTGGAGAAGTGTGCGGTGTGTCGTGAAACATCGAAAAAACACAGCTTAGGGAGCATAGGGCACGTCCACTCATGGGCGTATAAATTGGGAAAACTAAAAATCAGCAAGACACAGGCACCCCAAAGTTTAGGGCTGCTCTGTTGACAAGAACCTCCAATTCATCACACCTTAAATATCCCAGGAAAGAGAAAAATGCATAAAGAAGTTGTGGTCCTTATGTACAATGGAATATCACTCAGACATGAAATCAAAGTCATAAGGCTAGTAGAAGCAAGATGAGTGGATTTAGGTATGACGATTCTAAGTGAAATAAGTCACACAGAAAAAGACACTTATCATAAGCTATCACTTATAGAGGGAATGTAAAAACCGTTACCCTTGAACTGAATTACAAAACAGAACAGAGTCACACATTTTGAAAACACACTATGGCTGCTTAACGGGAAATGTGATTTGGGGTGATGCATAAATCAAGTGTTTCAAATTATCTCAGATACCGTTCCATACACCCAATATGTAGTAGACAAGACCTACTCCTTGCTCAGTGAACTGGATTCAACACCCCCTATTCACCGCACAAAAATATATCTGACTAGTAAGAATCTTAAAACCTATGTATTGATATTTCACTGGAAGTGTGTCAAGTGGGGGTAAAGCAGCATAAACACAGCAGTGAAAAGCAGCTAAACCCCATTTTAAAAATAAATTACTTTTATAAACCCATGAAACCAAGAGAGTGAAAGACAGAGAAATTCTTACATAATTTCGTTCAGGGGCTGTGATGCAACGTGGACTGACCATATCTAGACCCACAGCTAGATGAGACATAAGGGTGGACACTCTTGGGGCTGAGAGGTTTGGTGAGGTTGGGTGGGCAAACGCAGTCCCTTTAAAGTAATACTGCATCGTACCCATCCCATGGATCCCAAATCTCCAGGTTCAAGGGCATCTTCCTACATCGAAAACATGCGTGAGAAACCCAGAAGATGGTACACCATCTCATCGGGAAAGGTTCCTGAAACGCACCTCACTTCTCATCTCCTTGTGCTCGTGTTCGCCATTCCAGCCGCTTTATTAGCAATCTCCCTCGTTGGAGAATCAGCACCTTTAACCTCCAGTTCTGTACAGACTGCAATTTATCCTGAGGTTGAACGGGAAGAGGGGCAACCAACGAGAGACTAGCTCTAGGTGTTGGGACAGGCACAGGTCACACTTTTTTCCCATCAGGAAGAAGATTTAACCACATGCTCAGCCTGCCGCCCAGAAGCAGAATAGGGCCTCAGGCAATCCCGTGCTTTTGCGGCCAGCTCCCAAAAAAGCGAGTTGAAAAATGGAGCTCAGGGACACTGCAATTCAAAAACCCGCAGAGTTATAAATGATAACTCTCATCCACAGATATATTGAGGGAAGGCAACGAAGAGGATTTGAAAGCAAGGCAGAATTGCAGGAAACAGGTTTCAGGAGGTAGATTCGAATCGCCTTTAAAGCACTTGAAAAGCGGCAAAACGTCGACAGTGATGCCCTTGGCCAAAAAGGGCGTATGCGTTTTTTCCTGAATGTATTCAGGAAAAAACGCATACGCCCTTTTTGGCCAACCAAGCAACCTGGAAAGGCAAATCAGCGCTACAAAGAAGTCTCGCTTCCCATCGGTCAAAAGGGCCATGCTGCAAAAAGTGTCAAAACCAGAAATGCAGGACAGGCCATGGAGAAATGGCAGCCTTGCTACGCTGATGGGCGGGATGTAAATTGCCAACAGCCACTCTGGAGAAGTGTGCGGTGTGTCCTGAAACATCGAAAAAACACAGCTTAGGGAGCATAGGGCACGTCCACTCATGGGCGTATAAATAGGGAAAACTAAAAATCAGCAAGACACAGGCACCCCAAAGTTTAGGGCTGCTCTGTTGACAAGAACCTCCACTTCATGACACCTTAAATATCCCAGGAAAGAGAAAAATGGATAAAGAAGTTGTGGTCCTTATGTACAATGGAATATCACTCAGACATGAAATCAATGTCATAAGGCTAGTAGAAGCAAGATGAGTGGATTTAGGTACGACGATTCTAAGTGAAATAAGTAACACAGAAAAAGACACTTATCATAAGCTATCATTTATAGAGGGAATGGAAAAAACTGCTACACTTGAACTGAATTACAAAAGAGAACAGAGTCACACGTTTAGAAAACACACTATGGCTGCTTAACGGGAAAGGTGAGGTGGGGTGATGCATAAAACAAGGGTTTCAAATTCGCTCAGATACCGTTCCATACACCCAATATGTAATAGACAATACCTACTCCTTGCTCAGTGAACTGGACTCAACACCCCCTATTCAGCGCACAAGAATATATCTGAGTAGTAAGAATCTTAAAACCTATGTATTGATATCTGTCTGGAAGTGAGTCAAGTGGGTGTAAAGCCGCATAAACACAGCCGTGAAAAGCAGCTAAACCCCATTATAAAAATAAATTACTTTTAAAAACCCGTAAAACAAAGACAGTGAAAGAGAGAGAAATTCTTACAAAATTCGTTCAGGGGCTGTGTTGCAACCTGGATTGACCATGTCTAGACCCACAGCTGGATGAGACATAAGGGTGGACACTCTTGGGGCTGAGAGGTTGGGTGAGGTTGGGTGAGCAAACGCAGACCCTTTAAAGTAATACTGCGTGGTACCCATCCCATGGGTCCCAAATCTCCAGGTTCAAGGGCATCTTCCTACATCGAAAACATGCATGAGAAACCCAGAAGATGGTACACCGTGTGATTTTGAAAGGTTTCTAAATCGCACCTCATGTCTCATCTCCTTGTGCTCGGGTTCACCTTTCCAGCTACTTTACTAGCAATCTCCCTACTTGGAGAATCAGCACCTTTAAGCTCCTGTTCCCTACAGGTTGCAATTTGTCCTGAGGATGAACGGGAAGAGGGGCAACCAATGAGAGACTAGATCTAGGTGTTGGGACAGGCACAGGTCACTGTATTTTCCCATCAGGAAGAAGAATTAACCACAGGCTAATCCTGCCGCCGGGAACCAGAATAGTGCCTGAGGCAATCCAGTGCTTTTGCAGCCAGCACCCAAAAAAGACAGTTGAAAAATGGAGCTCAGGGGCACTGCAATTCACAAACCCGCTGAGTTATAAATGATAACTCTCGTCCACAAACATATTGAGGGAAGGCAACGAAGAGGATTTGAAAGCAAGGCAGAATTGCAGGAAACAGGTTTCAGGAGGTAGATTCGAATCGCCCTTAAAGCACATGAAAAGCGGCAAAACGTCGACAATGATGCCCTTGGCCAAAAAGTGCGTATGCATTTTTTCCTGATTATATTCAGGAAAAAACGCATACGCCCTTTTTGGCCAACCAAGCAACCTGGAAAGGCTAATCAGCGCTACAAAGAAGTCTCGCTTCCCATCGGTCAAAAGGGCCATGCTGCAAAAAGTGTCAAAACCAGAAATGCAGGACAGGCCATGGAGAAATGGCAGCCTTGCTACGCTGATGGGCGGGATGTAAATTGCCAACAGCCACTCTGGAGAAGTGTACGGTGTGTCCTGAAACATCGAAAAAACACAGCTTAGGGAGCATAGGGCACGTCCACTCATGGGCGTATAAATTGGGAAAACTAAAAATCAGCAAGACACAGGCACCCCAAAGTTTAGGGCTGCTCTGTTGACAAGAACCTCCACTTCATCACACCTTAAATATCCCAGGAAAGAGAAAAATGCATAAAGAAGTTGTGGTCCTTATGTACAATGGAATATCACTCAGACATGAAATCAAAGTCATAAGGCTAGTAGAAGCAAGATGATTGGATTTAGGTACGACAATTCTAAGTGAAATAAGTCACACAGAAAAAGACACTTATCATAAGCTATCACTTATAGAGGGAATGTAAAAACCGCTACACTTGAACTGAATTACAAAACAGAACAGAGTCACACGTTTAGAAAACACACTATGTCTGCTTAACGGGAAAGGTGAGGTGGGGTGATGCATAAAACAAGGGTTTCAAATTCGCTCAGATACCGTTCCATACACCCAATATGTAATAGACAAGACCTACTCCTTGCTCAGTGAACTGGACTCAACACCCCCTATTCACCGCACAAGAATATGTCTGAGTAGTAAGAATCTTAAAACCTATGTATTGATATCTGTCTGGAAGTGAGTCAAGTGGGTGTAAAGCCGCATAAACACAGCCGTGAAAAGCAGCTAAACCCCATTATAAAAATAAATTACTTTTAAAAACCCGTAAAACAAAGACAGTGAAAGAGAGAGAAATTCTTACACAATTCCTTCAGGGGCTGTGATGCAACCTGGATTGACCATATCTAGACCCACAGCTGGATGAGACATAAGTGTGGACACTCTTGGGGCTGAGAGGTTTGGTGAGGTTGGGTGAGCAAACGCAGACCCTTTAAAGTAATACTGCGTGGTACCCATCCCATGGGTCCCAAATCTCCAGGTTCAAGGGCATCTTCCTACATCGAAAACATGCATGAGAAACCCAGAAGATGGTACACCGTGTGATTTTGAAAGGTTTCTAAAACGCACCTCATTTCTCATCTCCTTGTGCTTGGGTTCGCCATTCCAGCTACTTTACTAGCAATCTCCCTACTTGGAGAATCAGCACCTTTAAGCTCCTGTTCCCTACAGGTTGCAATTTGTCCTGAGGATGAACGGGAAGAGGGGCAACCAATGAGAGACTAGATCTAGGTGTTGGGACAGGCACAGGTCACTGTATTTTCCCATCAGGAAGAAGAATTAACTACAGGCTCAGCATGCCGAGGGGAACCAAAATAGTGCCTGAGGCAATCCAGTGCTTTTGCGGCCAGCTCCCAAAAAAGACAGTTGAAAAATGGAGCTCAGAGGCACTGCAATTCACAAACCCGCTGAGTTATAAATGATAACTCTCGTCCACAAATATATTGAGGGAAGGCAACGAAGAGGATTTGAAAGCAAGGCAGAATTGCAGGAAACAGGTTTCAGGAGGTACATTCGAATCGCCCTTAAAGCACATGAAAAGCGGCAAAACTTCGACAATGATGCCCTTGGCCAAAAAGTGCGTATGCATTTTTTCCTGATTATATTCAGGAAAAAACGCGTACGCCCTTTTTGGCCAACCAAGCAACCTGGAAAGGCTAATCAGCGCTACAAAGAAGTCTCGCTTCCCATCGGTCAAAAGGGCCATGCTGCAAAAAGTTTCAAAACCAGAAATTCAGGACAGGCCATGCAGAAATTGCAGCCTTGCTACGCTGATGGGCGGGATGTAAATTGCCAACAGCCACTCTGGAGAAGTGTGCGGTGTGTCGTGAAACATCGAAAAAACACAGCTTAGGGAGCATAGGGCACGTCCACTCATGGGCGTATAAATTGGGAAAACTAAAAATCAGCAAGACACAGGCACCCCAAAGTTTAGGGCTGCTCTGTTGACAAGAACCTCCAATTCATCACACCTTAAATATCCCAGGAAAGAGAAAAATGCATAAAGAAGTTGTGGTCCTTATGTACAATGGAATATCACTCAGACATGAAATCAAAGTCATAAGGCTAGTAGAAGCAAGATGAGTGGATTTAGGTATGACGATTCTAAGTGAAATAAGTCACACAGAAAAAGACACTTATCATAAGCTATCACTTATAGAGGGAATGTAAAAACCGTTACCCTTGAACTGAATTACAAAACAGAACAGAGTCACACATTTTGAAAACACACTATGGCTGCTTAACGGGAAATGTGATTTGGGGTGATGCATAAATCAAGTGTTTCAAATTATCTCAGATACCGTTCCATACACCCAATATGTAGTAGACAAGACCTACTCCTTGCTCAGTGAACTGGATTCAACACCCCCTATTCACCGCACAAGAATATATCTGACTAGTAAGAATCTTAAAACCTATGTATTGATATTTCACTGGAAGTGTGTCAAGTGGGGGTAAAGCAGCATAAACACAGCAGTGAAAAGCAGCTAAACCCCATTTTAAAAATAAATTACTTTTATAAACCCATGAAACCAAGAGAGTGAAAGACAGAGAAATTCTTACATAATTTCGTTCAGGGGCTGTGATGCAACGTGGACTGACCATATCTAGACCCACAGCTAGATGAGACATAAGGGTGGACACTCTTGGGGCTGAGAGGTTTGGTGAGGTTGGGTGGGCAAACGCAGTCCCTTTAAAGTAATACTGCATCGTACCCATCCCATGGATCCCAAATCTCCAGGTTCAAGGGCATCTTCCTACATCGAAAACATGCGTGAGAAACCCAGAAGATGGTACACCATCTCATCGGGAAAGGTTCCTGAAACGCACCTCACTTCTCATCTCCTTGTGCTCGTGTTCGCCATTCCAGCCGCTTTATTAGCAATCTCCCTCGTTGGAGAATCAGCACCTTTAACCTCCAGTTCTGTACAGACTGCAATTTATCCTGAGGTTGAACGGGAAGAGGGGCAACCAACGAGAGACTAGCTCTAGGTGTTGGGACAGGCACAGGTCACACTTTTTTCCCATCAGGAAGAAGATTTAACCACATGCTCAGCCTGCCGCCCAGAAGCAGAATAGGGCCTCAGGCAATCCCGTGCTTTTGCGGCCAGCTCCCAAAAAAGCGAGTTGAAAAATGGAGCTCAGGGACACTGCAATTCACAAACCCGCAGAGTTATAAATGATAACTCTCATCCACAGATATATTGAGGGAAGGCAACGAAGAGGATTTGAAAGCAAGGCAGAATTGCAGGAAACAGGTTTCAGGAGGTAGATTCGAATCGCCTTTAAAGCACTTGGAAAGCGGCAAAACGTCGACAGTGATGCCCTTGGCCAAAAAGGGCGTATGCGTTTTTTCCTGAATGTATTCAGGAAAAAACGCATACGCCCTTTTTGGCCAACCAAGCAACCTGGAAAGGCAAATCAGCGCTACAAAGAAGTCTCGCTTCCCATCGGTCAAAAGGGCCATGCTGCAAAAAGTGTCAAAACCAGAAATGCAGGACAGGCCATGGAGAAATGGCAGCCTTGCTACGCTGATGGGCGGGATGTAAATTGCCAACAGCCACTCTGGAGAGGTGTGCGGTGTGTCCTGAAACATCGAAAAAACACAGCTTAGGGAGCATAGGGCACGTCCACTCATGGGCGTATAAATAGGGAAAACTAAAAATCAGCAAGACACAGGCACCCCAAAGTTTAGGGCTGCTCTGTTGACAAGAACCTCCACTTCATGACACCTTAAATATCCCAGGAAAGAGAAAAATGGATAAAGAAGTTGTGGTCCTTATGTACAATGGAATATCACTCAGACATGAAATCAATGTCATAAGGCTAGTAGAAGCAAGATGAGTGGATTTAGGTATGACGATTCTAAGTGAAATAAGTCACACAGAAAAAGACACTTATCATAAGCTATCATTTATAGAGGGAATGGAAAAAACTGCTACACTTGAACTGAATTACAAAAGAGAACAGAGTCACACGTTTAGAAAACACACTATGGCTGCTTAACGGGAAAGGTGAGGTGGGGTGATGCATAAAACAAGGGTTTCAAATTCGCTCAGATACCGTTCCATACACCCAATATGTAATAGACAAGACCTACTCCTTGCTCAGTGAACTGGACTCAACACCCCCTATTCAGCGCACAAGAATATATCTGACTAGTAAGAATCTTAAAACCTATGTATTGATATCTGTCTGGAAGTGAGTCAAGTGGGTGTAAAGCCGCATAAACACAGCCGTGAAAAGCAGCTAAACCCCATTATAAAAATAAATTACTTTTAAAAACCCGTAAAACAAAGACAGTGAAAGAGAGAGAAATTCTTACAAAATTCGTTCAGGGGCTGTGTTGCAACCTGGATTGACCATGTCTAGACCCACAGCTGGATGAGACATAAGGGTGGACACGCTTGGGGCTGAGAGGTTGGGTGAGGTTGGGTGAGCAAACGCAGACCCTTTAAAGTAATACTGCGTGGTACCCATCCCATGGGTCCCAAATCTCCAGGTTCAAGGGCATCTTCCTACATCGAAAACATGCATGAGAAACCCAGAAGATGGTACACCGTGTGATTTTGAAAGGTTTCTAAATCGCACCTCATGTCTCATCTCCTTGTGCTCGGGTTCACCTTTCCAGCTACTTTACTAGCAATCTCCCTACTTGGAGAATCAGCACCTTTAAGCTCCTGTTCCCCACAGGTTGCAATTTGTCCTGAGGATGAACGGGAAGAGGGGCAACCAATGAGAGACTAGATCTAGGTGTAGGGACAGGCACAGGTCACTGTATTTTCCCATCAGGAAGAAGAATTAACCACAGGCTAATCCTGCCGCCGGGAACCAGAATAGTGCCTGAGGCAATCCAGTGCTTTTGCGGCCAGCTCCCAAAAAAGACAGTTGAAAAATGGAGCTCAGGGGCACTGCAATTCACAAACCCGCTGAGTTATAAATGATAACTCTCGTCCACAAATATATTGAGGGAAGGCAACGAAGAGGATTTGAAAGCAAGGCAGAATTGCAGGAAACAGGTTTCAGGAGGTAGATTCGAATCGCCCTTAAAGCACATGAAAAGCGGCAAAACGTCGACAATGATGCCCTTGGCCAAAAAGTGCTTATGCATTTTTTCCTGATTATATTCAGGAAAAAACGCATACGCCCTTTTTGGCCAACCAAGCAACCTGGAAAGGCTAATCAGCGCTACAAAGAAGTCTCGCTTCCCATCGGTCAAAAGGGCCATGCTGCAAAAAGTGTCAAAACCAGAAATGCAGGACAGGCCATGGAGAAATGGCAGCCTTGCTACGCTGATGGGCGGGATGTAAATTGCCAACAGCCACTCTGGAGAAGTGTACGGTGTGTCCTGAAACATCGAAAAAACACAGCTTAGGGAGCATAGGGCACGTCCACTCATGGGCGTATAAATTGGGAAAACTAAAAATCAGCAAGACACAGGCACCCCAAAGTTTAGGGCTGCTCTGTTGACAAGAACCTCCACTTCATCACACCTTAAATATCCCAGGAAAGAGAAAAATGCATAAAGTAGTTGTGGTCCTTATGTACAATGGAATATCACTCAGACATGAAATCAAAGTCATAAGGCTAGTAGAAGTAAGATGAGTGGATTTAGGTACGACGATTCTAAGTGAAATGAGTCACACAGAAAAAGACACTTATAATAAGCTATCACTTATAGAGGGAATGTAAAAACCGCTACACTTGAACTGAATTACAAAACAGAACAGAGTCACACGTTTAGAAAACACACTATGTCTGCTTAACGGGAAAGGTGAGGTGGGGTGATGCATAAAACAAGGGTTTCAAATTCGCTCAGATACCGTTCCATACACCCAATATGTAATAGACAAGACCTACTCCTTTCTCAGTGAACTGGACTCAACACCACCTATTCACCGCACAAGAATATATCTGAGTAGTAAGAATCTTAAAACCTATGTATTGATATCTGTCTGGAAGTGAGTCAAGTGGGTGTAAAGCCGCATAAACACAGCTGTGAAAAGCAGCTAAACCCCATTATAAAAATAAATTACTTTTAAAAACCCGTAAAACAAAGACAGTGAAAGAGAGAGAAATTCTTACAAAATTCGTTCAGGGGCTGTGTTGCAACCTGGATTGACCATGTCTAGACCCACAGCTGGATGAGACATAAGGGTGGACACTCTTGGGGCTGAGAGGTTGGGTGAGGTTGGGTGAGCAAACGCAGACCCTTTAAAGTAATACTGCGTGGTACCCATCCCATGGGTCCCAAATCTCCAGGTTCAAGGGCATCTTCCTACATCGAAAACATGCATGAGAAACCCAGAAGATGGTACACCGTGTGATTTTGAAAGGTTTCTAAAACGCACCTCATTTCTCATCTCCTTGTGCTTGGGTTCGCCATTCCAGCTACTTTACTAGCAATCTCCCTACTTGGAGAATCAGCACCTTTAAGCTCCTGTTCCCTACAGGTTGCAATTTGTCCTGAGGATGAACGGGAAGAGGGGCAACCAATGAGAGACTAGATCTAGGTGTTGGGACAGGCACAGGTCACTCTATTTTCCCATCAGGAAGAAGAATTAACTACAGGCTCAGCATGCCGAGGGGAAACAAAATAGGGCCTGAGGCAATCCCGCGTTTTTGCGGCCAGCTCCCAAAAAAGCGAGTTGAAAAATGGAGCTCAGGGACACTGCAATTCACAAACCCACAGAGTTATAAATGATAACTCTCGTCCACAAATATATTGAGGGAAGGCAAAGAAGAGGATTTCAAAGCAAGGCAGAATTGCAGGAAACAGGTTTCAGGAGGTAGATTCGAATCGCTTTTAAAGCACATGAAAAGCGGCAAAACGTCGACAATGATGCCCTTGGCCAAAAAGGGCGTATGCGTTTTTTCCTGAATATATTGAGGAAAAAACGCATACGCCCTTTTTGGCCAACCAAGTAACCTGGAAAGGCAAATCAGCGCTACAAAGAAGTCTCGCTTCCCATGTGTCAAAAGGGCCATGCTGCAAAAAGTGTCAAAACCAGAAATGCAGGACAGGCCATGGAGAAATGGCAGCCTTGCTACGCTGATGGGCGGGATGTAAATTGCCAACAGCCACTCTGGAGTAGTGTACGGTGTGTCCTGAAACATCTAAAACACACAGCTTAGAGAGCATAGGGCACTTCCACTCATGGGTGTACAAATTGGGAAAACTAAAAATCAGCAAGACACAGGCACCCAAAAGTTTAGGGCTGCTCTGTTGACAAGGACCTCCACTTCATTCCACCTTAAATATCCCAGGAAAGAGAAAAATGGATAAAGAAGTTGAGGTCCTTATGTACAATGGAATATCACTCAGCCATGAAAACAATGTCCTAAGGCTAGTAGCAGCATGATGATTGGATTTAGGTACGACGATTCTAACAGAAATAAGTCACACAGAAAAAGACACTTATCATAAGATATCACTTATAGAGGGAATGTAAAAACCGCTACACTTGAACTGAATTACAAAACAGAACAGAGTCACACATTTTGAAAACACACTATGGCTGCTTAACGGGAAATGTGATTTGGGGTGATGCATAAATCAAGTGTTTCAAATTATCTCAGATACCGTTCCATACACCCAATATGTAGTAGACAAGACCTACTCCTTGCTCAGTGAACTGGATTCAACACCCCCTATTCACCGCACAAGAATATATCTGACTAGTAAGAATCTTGAAACCTATGTATTGATATTTCACTGGAAGTGTGTCAAGTGGGGGTAAAGCAGCATAAACACAGTAGTGAAAAGCAGCTAAACCCCATTTTAAAAATAAATTACTTTTATAAACCCATGAAACAAAGAGAGTGAAAGACAGAGAAATTCTTACATAATTCGTTCAGGGGCTGTGATGCAACGTGGACTGACCATATCTAGACCCACAGCTAGATGAGACATAAGGGTGGACACTCTTGGGGCTGAGAGGTTTGGTGAGGTTGGGTGGGCAAACGCAGTCCCTTTAAAGTAATACTGCATCGTACCCATCCCATGGATCCCAAATCTCCAGGTTCAAGGGCATCTTCCTACATCGAAAACATGCGTGAGAAACCCAGAAGATGGTACACCGTCTCATCGGGAAAGGTTCCTGAAACGCACCTCACTTCTCATCTCCTTGTGCTCGTGTTCGCCATTCCGGCCGCTTTATTAGCAATCTCCCTCGTTGGAGAATCAGCACCTTTAACCTCCAGTTCTGTACAGACTGCAATTTATCCTGAGGTTGAACGGGAAGAGCGGCAACCAACGAGAGACTAGCTCTAGGTGTTGGTACAGGCACAGGTCACACTTTTTTCCCATCAGGAAGAAGATTTAACCACAGGCTCAGCCTGCCGCCCAGAAGCAGAATAGGGCCTCAGGCAATCCCGTGCTTTTGCGGCCAGCTCCCAAAAAAGCGAGTTGAAAAATGGAGCTCAGGGACACTGCAATTCACAAACCCGCAGAGTTATAAATGATAACTCTCATCCACAGATATATTGAGGGAAGGCAACGAAGAGGATTTGAAAGCAAGGCAGAATTGCAGGAAACAGGTTTCAGGAGGTAGATTCGAATCGCCTTTAAAGCACTTGAAAAGCGGCAAAACGTCGACAGTGATGCCCTTGGCCAAAAAGGGCGTATGCGTTTTTTCCTGAATGTATTCAGGAAAAAACGCATACGCCCTTTTTGGCCAACCAAGCAACCTGGAAAGGCAAATCAGCGCTACAAAGAAGTCTCGCTTCCCATCGGTCAAAAGGGCCATGCTGCAAAAAGTGTCAAAACCAGAAATGCAGGACAGGCCATGGAGAAATGGCAGCCTTGCTACGCTGATGGGCGGGATGTAAATTGCCAACAGCCACTCTGGAGAGGTGTGCGGTGTGTCCTGAAACATCGAAAAAACACAGCTTAGGGAGCATAGGGCACGTCCACTCATGGGCGTATAAATAGGGAAAACTAAAAATCAGCAAGACACAGGCACCCCAAAGTTTAGGGCTGCTCTGTTGACAAGAACCTCCACTTCATGACACCTTAAATATCCCAGGAAAGAGAAAAATGGATAAAGAAGTTGTGGTCCTTATGTACAATGGAATATCACTCAGACATGAAATCAATGTCATAAGGCTAGTAGAAGCAAGATGAGTGGATTTAGGTATGACGATTCTAAGTGAAATAAGTCACACAGAAAAAGACACTTATCATAAGCTATCATTTATAGAGGGAATGGAAAAAACTGCTACACTTGAACTGAATTACAAAAGAGAACAGAGTCACACGTTTAGAAAACACACTATGGCTGCTTAACGGGAAAGGTGAGGTGGGGTGATGCATAAAACAAGGGTTTCAAATTCGCTCAGATACCGTTCCATACACCCAATATGTAATAGACAAGACCTACTCCTTGCTCAGTGAACTGGACTCAACACCCCCTATTCAGCGCACAAGAATATATCTGACTAGTAAGAATCTTAAAACCTATGTATTGATATCTGTCTGGAAGTGAGTCAAGTGGGTGTAAAGCCGCATAAACACAGCCGTGAAAAGCAGCTAAACCCCATTATAAAAATAAATTACTTTTAAAAACCCGTAAAACAAAGACAGTGAAAGAGAGAGAAATTCTTACAAAATTCGTTCAGGGGCTGTGTTGCAACCTGGATTGACCATGTCTAGACCCACAGCTGGATGAGACATAAGGGTGGACACGCTTGGGGCTGAGAGGTTGGGTGAGGTTGGGTGAGCAAACGCAGACCCTTTAAAGTAATACTGCGTGGTACCCATCCCATGGGTCCCAAATCTCCAGGTTCAAGGGCATCTTCCTACATCGAAAACATGCATGAGAAACCCAGAAGATGGTACACCGTGTGATTTTGAAAGGTTTCTAAATCGCACCTCATGTCTCATCTCCTTGTGCTCGGGTTCACCTTTCCAGCTACTTTACTAGCAATCTCCCTACTTGGAGAATCAGCACCTTTAAGCTCCTGTTCCCCACAGGTTGCAATTTGTCCTGAGGATGAACGGGAAGAGGGGCAACCAATGAGAGACTAGATCTAGGTGTAGGGACAGGCACAGGTCACTGTATTTTCCCATCAGGAAGAAGAATTAACCACAGGCTAATCCTGCCGCCGGGAACCAGAATAGTGCCTGAGGCAATCCAGTGCTTTTGCGGCCAGCTCCCAAAAAAGACAGTTGAAAAATGGAGCTCAGGGGCACTGCAATTCACAAACCCGCTGAGTTATAAATGATAACTCTCGTCCACAAATATATTGAGGGAAGGCAACGAAGAGGATTTGAAAGCAAGGCAGAATTGCAGGAAACAGGTTTCAGGAGGTAGATTCGAATCGCCCTTAAAGCACATGAAAAGCGGCAAAACGTCGACAATGATGCCCTTGGCCAAAAAGTGCTTATGCATTTTTTCCTGATTATATTCAGGAAAAAACGCATACGCCCTTTTTGGCCAACCAAGCAACCTGGAAAGGCTAATCAGCGCTACAAAGAAGTCTCGCTTCCCATCGGTCAAAAGGGCCATGCTGCAAAAAGTGTCAAAACCAGAAATGCAGGACAGGCCATGGAGAAATGGCAGCCTTGCTACGCTGATGGGCGGGATGTAAATTGCCAACAGCCACTCTGGAGAAGTGTACGGTGTGTCCTGAAACATCGAAAAAACACAGCTTAGGGAGCATAGGGCACGTCCACTCATGGGCGTATAAATTGGGAAAACTAAAAATCAGCAAGACACAGGCACCCCAAAGTTTAGGGCTGCTCTGTTGACAAGAACCTCCACTTCATCACACCTTAAATATCCCAGGAAAGAGAAAAATGCATAAAGAAGTTGTGGTCCTTATGTACAATGGAATATCACTCAGACATGAAATCAAAGTCATAAGGCTAGTAGAAGTAAGATGAGTGGATTTAGGTACGACGATTCTAAGTGAAATGAGTCACACAGAAAAAGACACTTATAATAAGCTATCACTTATAGAGGGAATGTAAAAACCGCTACACTTGAACTGAATTACAAAACAGAACAGAGTCACACGTTTAGAAAACACACTATGTCTGCTTAACGGGAAAGGTGAGGTGGGGTGATGCATAAAACAAGGGTTTCAAATTCGCTCAGATACCGTTCCATACACCCAATATGTAATAGACAAGACCTACTCCTTTCTCAGTGAACTGGACTCAACACCACCT
The DNA here is from genome assembly GCF_028021215.1 of Eschrichtius robustus. Classification (NCBI taxonomy): domain Eukaryota; kingdom Metazoa; phylum Chordata; class Mammalia; order Artiodactyla; family Eschrichtiidae; genus Eschrichtius; species Eschrichtius robustus. The sequence continues at coordinate 975,007 of NW_027175168.1, forward strand.
ATTCACCGCACAAGAATATATCTGAGTAGTAAGAATCTTAAAACCTATGTATTGATATCTGTCTGGAAGTGAGTCAAGTGGGTGTAAAGCCGCATAAACACAGCTGTGAAAAGCAGCTAAACCCCATTATAAAAATAAATTACTTTTAAAAACCCGTAAAACAAAGACAGTGAAAGAGAGAGAAATTCTTACAAAATTCGTTCAGGGGCTGTGTTGCAACCTGGATTGACCATGTCTAGACCCACAGCTGGATGAGACATAAGGGTGGACACTCTTGGGGCTGAGAGGTTGGGTGAGGTTGGGTGAGCAAACGCAGACCCTTTAAAGTAATACTGCGTGGTACCCATCCCATGGGTCCCAAATCTCCAGGTTCAAGGGCATCTTCCTACATCGAAAACATGCATGAGAAACCCAGAAGATGGTACACCGTGTGATTTTGAAAGGTTTCTAAAACGCACCTCATTTCTCATCTCCTTGTGCTTGGGTTCGCCATTCCAGCTACTTTACTAGCAATCTCCCTACTTGGAGAATCAGCACCTTTAAGCTCCTGTTCCCTACAGGTTGCAATTTGTCCTGAGGATGAACGGGAAGAGGGGCAACCAATGAGAGACTAGATCTAGGTGTTGGGACAGGCACAGGTCACTCTATTTTCCCATCAGGAAGAAGAATTAACTACAGGCTCAGCATGCCGAGGGGAAACAAAATAGGGCCTGAGGCAATCCCGCGTTTTTGCGGCCAGCTCCCAAAAAAGCGAGTTGAAAAATGGAGCTCAGGGACACTGCAATTCACAAACCCACAGAGTTATAAATGATAACTCTCGTCCACAAATATATTGAGGGAAGGCAAAGAAGAGGATTTCAAAGCAAGGCAGAATTGCAGGAAACAGGTTTCAGGAGGTAGATTCGAATCGCTTTTAAAGCACATGAAAAGCGGCAAAACGTCGACAATGATGCCCTTGGCCAAAAAGGGCGTATGCGTTTTTTCCTGAATATATTGAGGAAAAAACGCATACGCCCTTTTTGGCCAACCAAGTAACCTGGAAAGGCAAATCAGCGCTACAAAGAAGTCTCGCTTCCCATGTGTCAAAAGGGCCATGCTGCAAAAAGTGTCAAAACCAGAAATGCAGGACAGGCCATGGAGAAATGGCAGCCTTGCTACGCTGATGGGCGGGATGTAAATTGCCAACAGCCACTCTGGAGTAGTGTACGGTGTGTCCTGAAACATCTAAAACACACAGCTTAGAGAGCATAGGGCACTTCCACTCATGGGTGTACAAATTGGGAAAACTAAAAATCAGCAAGACACAGGCACCCAAAAGTTTAGGGCTGCTCTGTTGACAAGGACCTCCACTTCATTCCACCTTAAATATCCCAGGAAAGAGAAAAATGGATAAAGAAGTTGAGGTCCTTATGTACAATGGAATATCACTCAGCCATGAAAACAATGTCCTAAGGCTAGTAGCAGCATGATGATTGGATTTAGGTACGACGATTCTAACAGAAATAAGTCACACAGAAAAAGACACTTATCATAAGATATCACTTATAGAGGGAATGTAAAAACCGCTACACTTGAACTGAATTACAAAACAGAACAGAGTCACACATTTTGAAAACACACTATGGCTGCTTAACGGGAAATGTGATTTGGGGTGATGCATAAATCAAGTGTTTCAAATTATCTCAGATACCGTTCCATACACCCAATATGTAGTAGACAAGACCTACTCCTTGCTCAGTGAACTGGATTCAACACCCCCTATTCACCGCACAAGAATATATCTGACTAGTAAGAATCTTGAAACCTATGTATTGATATTTCACTGGAAGTGTGTCAAGTGGGGGTAAAGCAGCATAAACACAGTAGTGAAAAGCAGCTAAACCCCATTTTAAAAATAAATTACTTTTATAAACCCATGAAACAAAGAGAGTGAAAGACAGAGAAATTCTTACATAATTCGTTCAGGGGCTGTGATGCAACGTGGACTGACCATATCTAGACCCACAGCTAGATGAGACATAAGGGTGGACACTCTTGGGGCTGAGAGGTTTGGTGAGGTTGGGTGGGCAAACGCAGTCCCTTTAAAGTAATACTGCATCGTACCCATCCCATGGATCCCAAATCTCCAGGTTCAAGGGCATCTTCCTACATCGAAAACATGCGTGAGAAACCCAGAAGATGGTACACCGTCTCATCGGGAAAGGTTCCTGAAACGCACCTCACTTCTCATCTCCTTGTGCTCGTGTTCGCCATTCCGGCCGCTTTATTAGCAATCTCCCTCGTTGGAGAATCAGCACCTTTAACCTCCAGTTCTGTACAGACTGCAATTTATCCTGAGGTTGAACGGGAAGAGCGGCAACCAACGAGAGACTAGCTCTAGGTGTTGGTACAGGCACAGGTCACACTTTTTTCCCATCAGGAAGAAGATTTAACCACAGGCTCAGCCTGCCGCCCAGAAGCAGAATAGGGCCTCAGGCAATCCCGTGCTTTTGCGGCCAGCTCCCAAAAAAGCGAGTTGAAAAATGGAGCTCAGGGACACTGCAATTTACAAACCCGCAGAGTTATAAATGATAACTCTCATCCACAGATATATTGAGGGAAGGCAACGAAGAGGATTTGAAAGCAAGGCAGAATTGCAGGAAACAGGTTTCAGGAGGTAGATTCGAATCGCCTTTAAAGCACTTGAAAAGCGGCAAAACGTCGACAGTGATGCCCTTGGCCAAAAAGGGCGTATGCGTTTTTTCCTGAATGTATTCAGGAAAAAACGCATACGCCCTTTTTGGCCAACCAAGCAACCTGGAAAGGCAAATCAGCGCTACAAAGAAGTCTCGCTTCCCATCGGTCAAAAGGGCCATGCTGCAAAAAGTGTCAAAACCAGAAATGCAGGACAGGCCATGGAGAAATGGCAGCCTTGCTACGCTGATGGGCGGGATGTAAATTGCCAACAGCCACTCTGGAGAAGTGTGCGGTGTGTCCTGAAACATCGAAAAAACACAGCTTAGGGAGCATAGGGCACGTCCACTCATGGGCGTATAAATAGGGAAAACTAAAAATCAGCAAGACACAGGCACCCCAAAGTTTAGGGCTGCTCTGTTGACAAGAACCTCCACTTCATGACACCTTAAATATCCCAGGAAAGAGAAAAATGGATAAAGAAGTTGTGGTCCTTATGTACAATGGAATATCACTCAGACATGAAATCAATGTCATAAGGCTAGTAGAAGCAAGATGAGTGGATTTAGGTACGACGATTCTAAGTGAAATAAGTCACACAGAAAAAGACACTTATCATAAGCTATCATTTATAGAGGGAATGGAAAAAACTGCTACACTTGAACTGAATTACAAAAGAGAACAGAGTCACACGTTTAGAAAACACACTATGGCTGCTTAACGGGAAAGGTGAGGTGGGGTGATGCATAAAACAAGGGTTTCAAATTCGCTCAGATACCGTTCCATACACCCAATATGTAATAGACAATACCTACTCCTTGCTCAGTGAACTGGACTCAACACCCCCTATTCAGCGCACAAGAATATATCTGAGTAGTAAGAATCTTAAAACCTATGTATTGATATCTGTCTGGAAGTGAGTCAAGTGGGTGTAAAGCCGCATAAACACAGCCGTGAAAAGCAGCTAAACCCCATTATAAAAATAAATTACTTTTAAAAACCCGTAAAACAAAGACAGTGAAAGAGAGAGAAATTCTTACAAAATTCGTTCAGGGGCTGTGTTGCAACCTGGATTGACCATGTCTAGACCCACAGCTGGATGAGACATAAGGGTGGACACTCTTGGGGCTGAGAGGTTGGGTGAGGTTGGGTGAGCAAACGCAGACCCTTTAAAGTAATACTGCGTGGTACCCATCCCATGGGTCCCAAATCGCCAGGTTCAAGGGCATCTTCCTACATCGAAAACATGCATGAGAAACCCAGAAGATGGTACACCGTGTGATTTTGAAAGGTTTCTAAATCGCACCTCATGTCTCATCTCCTTGTGCTCGGGTTCACCTTTCCAGCTACTTTACTAGCAATCTCCCTACTTGGAGAATCAGCACCTTTAAGCTCCTGTTCCCTACAGGTTGCAATTTGTCCTGAGGATGAACGGGAAGAGGGGCAACCAATGAGAGACTAGATCTAGGTGTTGGGACAGGCACAGGTCACTGTATTTTCCCATCAGGAAGAAGAATTAACCACAGGCTAATCCTGCCGCCGGGAACCAGAATAGTGCCTGAGGCAATCCAGTGCTTTTGCAGCCAGCACCCAAAAAAGACTGTTGAAAAATGGAGCTCAGGGGCACTGCAATTCACAAACCCGCTGAGTTATAAATGATAACTCTCGTCCACAAACATATTGAGGGAAGGCAACGAAGAGGATTTGAAAGCAAGGCAGAATTGCAGGAAACAGGTTTCAGGAGGTACATTCGAATCGCCCTTAAAGCACATGAAAAGCGGCAAAACGTCGACAATGATGCCCTTGGCCAAAAAGTGCGTATGCATTTTTTCCTGATTATATTCAGGAAAAAACGCATACGCCCTTTTTGGCCAACCAAGCAACCTGGAAAGGCTAATCAGCGCTACAAAGAAGTCTCGCTTCCCATCGGTCAAAAGGGCCATGCTGCAAAAAGTGTCAAAACCAGAAATGCAGGACAGGCCATGGAGAAATGGCAGCCTTGCTACGCTGATGGGCGGGATGTAAATTGCCAACAGCCACTCTGGAGAAGTGTAGGGTGTGTCCTGAAACATCGAAAAAACACAGCTTAGGGAGCATAGGGCACGTCCACTCATGGGCGTATAAATTGGGAAAACTAAAAATCAGCAATACACAGGCACCCCAAAGTTTAGGGCTGCTCTGTTGACAAGAACCTGCACTTCATCACACCTTAAATATCCCAGGAAAGAGAAAAATGCATAAAGAAGTTGTGGTCCTTATGTACAATGGAATATCACTCAGACATGAAATCAAAGTCATAAGGCTAGTAGAAGCAAGATGATTGGATTTAGGTACGACAATTCTAAGTGAAATAAGTCACACAGAAAAAGACACTTATCATAAGCTATCACTTATAGAGGGAATGTAAAAACCGCTACACTTGAACTGAATTACAAAACAGAACAGAGTCACACGTTTAGAAAACACACTATGTCTGCTTAACGGGAAAGGTGAGGTGGGGTGATGCATAAAACAAGGGTTTCAAATTCGCTCAGATACCGTTCCATACACCCAATATGTAATAGACAAGACCTACTCCTTGCTCAGTGAACTGGACTCAACACCCCCTATTCACCGCACAAGAATATGTCTGAGTAGTAAGAATCTTAAAACCTATGTATTGATATCTGTCTGGAAGTGAGTCAAGTGGGTGTAAAGCCGCATAAACACAGCCGTGAAAAGCAGCTAAACCCCATTATAAAAATAAATTACTTTTAAAAACCCGTAAAACAAAGACAGTGAAAGAGAGAGAAATTCTTACACAATTCCTTCAGGGGCTGTGATGCAACCTGGATTGACCATATCTAGACCCACAGCTGGATGAGACATAAGGGTGGACACTCTTGGGGCTGAGAGGTTGGGTGAGGTTGGGTGAGCAAACGCAGACCCTTTAAAGTAATACTGCGTGGTACCCATCCCATGGGTCCCAAATCTCCAGGTTCAAGGGCATCTTCCTACATTGAAAACATGCATGAGAAACCCAGAAGATGGTACACCGTGTGATTTTGAAAGGTTTCTAAAACGCACCTCATTTCTCATCTCCTTGTGCTTGGGTTCGCCATTCCAGCTACTTTACTAGCAATCTCCCTACTTGGAGAATCAGCACCTTTAAGCTCCTGTTCCCTACAGGTTGCAATTTGTCCTGAGGATGAACGGGAAGAGGGGCAACCAATAAGAGACTAGATATAGGTGTTGGGACAGGCACAGGTCACTCTATTTTCCCATCAGGAAGAAGAATTAACTACAGGCTCAGCATGCCGAGGGGAACCAAAATAGTGCCTGAGGCAATCCAGTGCTTTTGCGGCCAGCTCCCAAAAAAGACAGTTGAAAAATGGAGCTCAGGGGCACTGCAATTCACAAACCCGCTGAGTTATAAATGATAACTCTCGTCCACAAATATATTGAGGGAAGGCAACGAAGAGGATTTGAATGCAAGGCAGAATTGCAGGAAACAGGTTTCAGGAGGTAGATTCGAATCGCCCTTAAAGCACATGAAAAGCGGCAAAACGTCGACAATGATGCCCTTGGCCAAAAAGTGCGTATGCATTTTTTCCTGATTATATTCAGGAAAAAACGCATACGCCCTTTTTGGCCAACCAAGCAACCTGGAAAGGCTAATCAGCGCTACAAAGAAGTCTCGCTTCCCATCGGTCAAAAGGGCCATGCTGCAAAAAGTGTCAAAACCAGAAATGCAGGACAGGCCATGGAGAAATGGCAGCCTTGCTACGCTGATGGGCGGGATGTAAATTGCCAACAGCCACTCTGGAGAAGTGTACGGTGTGTCCTGAAACATCGAAAAAACACAGCTTAGGGAGCATAGGGCACGTCCACTCATGGGCGTATAAATTGGGAAAACTAAAAATCAGCAAGACACAGGCACCCCAAAGTTTAGGGCTGCTCTGTTGACAAGAACCTCCACTTCATCACACCTTAAATATCCCAGGAAAGAGAAAAATGCATAAAGAAGTTGTGGTCCTTATGTACAATGGAATATCACTCAGACATGAAATCAAAGTCATAAGGCTAGTAGAAGTAAGATGAGTGGATTTAGGTACGACGATTCTAAGTGAAATGAGTCACACAGAAAAAGACACTTATAATAAGCTATCACTTATAGAGGGAATGTAAAAACCGCTACACTTGAACTGAATTACAAAACAGAACAGAGTCACACGTTTAGAAAACACACTATGTCTGCTTAACGGGAAAGGTGAGGTGGGGTGATGCATAAAACAAGGGTTTCAAATTCGCTCAGATACCGTTCCATACACCCAATATGTAATAGACAAGACCTACTCCTTTCTCAGTGAACTGGACTCAACACCACCTATTCACCGCACAAGAATATATCTGAGTAGTAAGAATCTTAAAACCTATGTATTGATATCTGTCTGGAAGTGAGTCAAGTGGGTGTAAAGCCGCATAAACACAGCTGTGAAAAGCAGCTAAACCCCATTATAAAAATAAATTACTTTTAAAAACCCGTAAAACAAAGACAGTGAAAGAGAGAGAAATTCTTACAAAATTCGTTCAGGGGCTGTGTTGCAACCTGGATTGACCATGTCTAGACCCACAGCTGGATGAGACATAAGGGTGGACACTCTTGGGGCTGAGAGGTTGGGTGAGGTTGGGTGAGCAAACGCAGACCCTTTAAAGTAATACTGCGTGGTACCCATCCCATGGGTCCCAAATCTCCAGGTTCAAGGGCATCTTCCTACATCGAAAACATGCATGAGAAACCCAGAAGATGGTACACCGTGTGATTTTGAAAGGTTTCTAAAACGCACCTCATTTCTCATCTCCTTGTGCTTGGGTTCGCCATTCCAGCTACTTTACTAGCAATCTCCCTACTTGGAGAATCAGCACCTTTAAGCTCCTGTTCCCTACAGGTTGCAATTTGTCCTGAGGATGAACGGGAAGAGGGGCAACCAATGAGAGACTAGATCTAGGTGTTGGGACAGGCACAGGTCACTCTATTTTCCCATCAGGAAGAAGAATTAACTACAGGCTCAGCATGCCGAGGGGAAACAAAATAGGGCCTGAGGCAATCCCGCGTTTTTGCGGCCAGCTCCCAAAAAAGCGAGTTGAAAAATGGAGCTCAGGGACACTGCAATTCACAAACCCACAGAGTTATAAATGATAACTCTCGTCCACAAATATATTGAGGGAAGGCAAAGAAGAGGATTTCAAAGCAAGGCAGAATTGCAGGAAACAGGTTTCAGGAGGTAGATTCGAATCGCTTTTAAAGCACATGAAAAGCGGCAAAACGTCGACAATGATGCCCTTGGCCAAAAAGGGCGTATGCGTTTTTTCCTGAATATGTTGAGGAAAAAACGCATACGCCCTTTTTGGCCAACCAAGTAACCTGGAAAGGCAAATCAGCGCTACAAAGAAGTCTCGCTTCCCATGTGTCAAAAGGGCCATGCTGCAAAAAGTGTCAAAACCAGAAATGCAGGACAGGCCATGGAGAAATGGCAGCCTTGCTACGCTGATGGGCGGGATGTAAATTGCCAACAGCCACTCTGGAGTAGTGTACGGTGTGTCCTGAAACATCTAAAACACACAGCTTAGAGAGCATAGGGCACTTCCACTCATGGGTGTACAAATTGGGAAAACTAAAAATCAGCAAGACACAGGCACCCAAAAGTTTAGGGCTGCTCTGTTGACAAGGACCTCCACTTCATTCCACCTTAAATATCCCAGGAAAGAGAAAAATGGATAAAGAAGTTGAGGTCCTTATGTACAATGGAATATCACTCAGCCATGAAAACAATGTCCTAAGGCTAGTAGCAGCATGATGATTGGATTTAGGTACGACGATTCTAACAGAAATAAGTCACACAGAAAAAGACACTTATCATAAGATATCACTTATAGAGGGAATGTAAAAACCGCTACACTTGAACTGAATTACAAAACAGAACAGAGTCACACATTTTGAAAACACACTATGGCTGCTTAACGGGAAATGTGATTTGGGGTGATGCATAAATCAAGTGTTTCAAATTATCTCAGATACCGTTCCATACACCCAATATGTAGTAGACAAGACCTACTCCTTGCTCAGTGAACTGGATTCAACACCCCCTATTCACCGCACAAGAATATATCTGACTAGTAAGAATCTTGAAACCTATGTATTGATATTTCACTGGAAGTGTGTCAAGTGGGGGTAAAGCAGCATAAACACAGCAGTGAAAAGCAGCTAAACCCCATTTTAAAAATAAATTACTTTTATAAACCCATGAAACAAAGAGAGTGAAAGACAGAGAAATTCTTACATAATTCGTTCAGGGGCTGTGATGCAACGTGGACTGACCATATCTAGAACCACAGCTAGATGAGACATAAGGGTGGACACTCTTGGGGCTGAGAGGTTTGGTGAGGTTGGGTGGGCAAACGCAGTCCCTTTAAAGTAATACTGCATCGTACCCATCCCATGGATCCCAAATCTCCAGGTTCAAGGGCATCTTCCTACATCGAAAACATGCGTGAGAAACCCAGAAGATGGTACACCGTCTCATCGGGAAAGGTTCCTGAAACGCACCTCACTTCTCATCTCCTTGTGCTCGTGTTCGCCATTCCGCCCGCTTTATTAGCAATCTCCCTCGTTGGAGAATCAGCACCTTTAACCTCCAGTTCTGTACAGACTGCAATTTATCCTGAGGTTGAACGGGAAGAGCGGCAACCAACGAGAGACTAGCTCTAGGTGTTGGTACAGGCACAGGTCACACTTTTTTCCCATCAGGAAGAAGATTTAACCACAGGCTCAGCCTGCCGCCCAGAAGCAGAATAGGGCCTCAGGCAATCCCGTGCTTTTGCGGCCAGCTCCCAAAAAAGCGAGTTGAAAAATGGAGCTCAGGGACACTGCAATTCACAAACCCGCAGAGTTATAAATGATAACTCTCATCCACAGATATATTGAGGGAAGGCAACGAAGAGGATTTGAAAGCAAGGCAGAATTGCAGGAAACAGGTTTCAGGAGGTAGATTCGAATCGCCTTTAAAGCACTTGAAAAGCGGCAAAACGTCGACAGTGATGCCCTTGGCCAAAAAGGGCGTATGCGTTTTTTCCTGAATGTATTCAGGAAAAAACGCATACGCCCTTTTTGGCCAACCAAGCAACCTGGAAAGGCAAATCAGCGCTACAAAGAAGTCTCGCTTCCCATCGGTCAAAAGGGCCATGCTGCAAAAAGTGTCAAAACCAGAAATGCAGGACAGGCCATGGAGAAATGGCAGCCTTGCTACGCTGATGGGCGGGATGTAAATTGCCAACAGCCACTCTGGAGAAGTGTGCGGTGTGTCCTGAAACATCGAAAAAACACAGCTTAGGGAGCATAGGGCACGTCCACTCATGGGCGTATAAATAGGGAAAACTAAAAATCAGCAAGACACAGGCACCCCAAAGTTTAGGGCTGCTCTGTTGACAAGAACCTCCACTTCATGACACCTTAAATATCCCAGGAAAGAGAAAAATGGATAAAGAAGTTGTGGTCCTTATGTACAATGGAATATCACTCAGACATGAAATCAATGTCATAAGGCTAGTAGAAGCAAGATGAGTGGATTTAGGTACGACGATTCTAAGTGAAATAAGTCACACAGAAAAAGACACTTATCATAAGCTATCATTTATAGAGGGAATGGAAAAAACTGCTACACTTGAACTGAATTACAAAAGAGAACAGAGTCACACGTTTAGAAAACACACTATGGCTGCTTAACGGGAAAGGTGAGGTGGGGTGATGCATAAAACAAGGGTTTCAAATTCGCTCAGATACCGTTCCATACACCCAATATGTAATAGACAATACCTACTCCTTGCTCAGTGAACTGGACTCAACACCCCCTATTCAGCGCACAAGAATATATCTGAGTAGTAAGAATCTTAAAACCTATGTATTGATATCTGTCTGGAAGTGAGTCAAGTGGGTGTAAAGCCGCATAAACACAGCCGTGAAAAGCAGCTAAACCCCATTATAAAAATAAATTACTTTTAAAAACCCGTAAAACAAAGACAGTGAAAGAGAGAGAAATTCTTACAAAATTCGTTCAGGGGCTGTGTTGCAACCTGGATTGACCATGTCTAGACCCACAGCTGGATGAGACATAAGGGTGGACACTCTTGGGGCTGAGAGGTTGGGTGAGGTTGGGTGAGCAAACGCAGACCCTTTAAAGTAATACTGCGTGGTACCCATCCCATGGGTCCCAAATCGCCAGGTTCAAGGGCATCTTCCTACATCGAAAACATGCATGAGAAACCCAGAAGATGGTACACCGTGTGATTTTGAAAGGTTTCTAAATCGCACCTCATGTCTCAACTCCTTGTGCTCGGGTTCACCTTTCCAGCTACTTTACTAGCAATCTCCCTACTTGGAGAATCAGCACCTTTAAGCTCCTGTTCCCTACAGGTTGCAATTTGTCCTGAGGATGAACGGGAAGAGGGGCAACCAATGAGAGACTAGATCTAGGTGTTGGGACAGGCACAGGTCACTGTATTTTCCCATCAGGAAGAAGAATTAACCACAGGCTAATCCTGCCGCCGGGAACCAGAATAGTGCCTGAGGCAATCCAGTGCTTTTGCAGCCAGCACCCAAAAAAGACTGTTGAAAAATGGAGCTCAGGGGCACTGCAATTCACAAACCCGCTGAGTTATAAATGATAACTCTCGTCCACAAACATATTGAGGGAAGGCAACGAAGAGGATTTGAAAGCAAGGCAGAATTGCAGGAAACAGGTTTCAGGAGGTAGATTCGAATCGCCCTTAAAGCACATGAAAAGCGGCAAAACGTCGACAATGATGCCCTTGGCCAAAAAGTGCGTATGCGTTTTTTCCTGATTATATTCAGGAAAAAACGCATACGCCCTTTTTGGCCAACCAAGCAACCTGGAAAGGCTAATCAGCGCTACAAAGAAGTCTCGCTTCCCATCGGTCAAAAGGGCCATGCTGCAAAAAGTGTCAAAACCAGAAATGCAGGACAGGCCATGGAGAAATGGCAGCCTTGCTACGCTGATGGGCGGGATGTAAATTGCCAACAGCCACCCTGGAGAAGTGTAGGGTGTGTCCTGAAACATCGAAAAAACACAGCTTAGGGAGCATAGGGCACGTCCACTCATGGGCGTATAAATTGGGAAAACTAAAAATCAGCAAGACACAGGCACCCCAAAGTTTAGGGCTGCTCTGTTGACAAGAACCTGCACTTCATCACACCTTAAATATCCCAGGAAAGAGAAAAATGCATAAAGAAGTTGTGGTCCTTATGTACAATGGAATATCACTCAGACATGAAATCAAAGTCATAAGGCTAGTAGAAGCAAGATGATTGGATTTAGGTACGACAATTCTAAGTGAAATAAGTCACACAGAAAAAGACACTTATCATAAGCTATCACTTATAGAGGGAATGTAAAAACCGCTACACTTGAACTGAATTACAAAACAGAACAGAGTCACACGTTTAGAAAACACACTATGTCTGCTTAACGGGAAAGGTGAGGTGGGGTGATGCATAAAACAAGGGTTTCAAATTCGCTCAGATACCGTTCCATACACCCAATATGTAATAGACAAGACCTACTCCTTGCTCAGTGAACTGGACTCAACACCCCCTATTCACCGCACAAGAATATGTCTGAGTAGTAAGAATCTTAAAACCTATGTATTGATATCTGTCTGGAAGTGAGTCAAGTGGGTGTAAAGCCGCATAAACACAGCCGTGAAAAGCAGCTAAACCCCATTATAAAAATAAATTACTTTTAAAAACCCGTAAAACAAAGACAGTGAAAGAGAGAGAAATTCTTACACAATTCCTTCAGGGGCTGTGATGCAACCTGGATTGACCATATCTAGACCCACAGCTGGATGAGACATAAGGGTGGACACTCTTGGGGCTGAGAGTTTGGGTGAGGTTGGGTGAGCAAACGCAGACCCTTTAAAGTAATACTGCGTGGTACCCATCCCATGGGTCCCAAATCTCCAGGTTCAAGGGCATCTTCCTACATTGAAAACATGCATGAGAAACCCAGAAGATGGTACACCGTGTGATTTTGAAAGGTTTCTAAAACGCACCTCATTTCTCATCTCCTTGTGCTTGGGTTCGCCATTCCAGCTACTTTACTAGCAATCTCCCTACTTGGAGAATCAGCACCTTTAAGCTCCTGTTCCCTACAGGTTGCAATTTGTCCTGAGGATGAACGGGAAGAGGGGCAACCAATAAGAGACTAGATATAGGTGTTGGGACAGGCACAGGTCACTCTATTTTCCCATCAGGAAGAAGAATTAACTACAGGCTCAGCATGCCGAGGGGAACCAAAATAGTGCCTGAGGCAATCCAGTGCTTTTGCGGCCAGCTCCCAAAAAAGACAGTTGAAAAATGGAGCTCAGGGGCACTGCAATTCACAAACCCGCTGAGTTATAAATGATAACTCTCGTCCACAAATATATTGAGGGAAGGCAACGAAGAGGATTTGAATGCAAGGCAGAATTGCAGGAAACAGGTTTCAGGAGGTAGATTCGAATCGCCCTTAAAGCACATGAAAAGCGGCAAAACGTCGACAATGATGCCCTTGGCCAAAAAGTGCGTATGCATTTTTTCCTGATTATATTCAGGAAAAAACGCATACGCCCTTTTTGGCCAACCAAGCAACCTGGAAAGGCTAATCAGCGCTACAAAGAAGTCTCGCTTCCCATCGGTCAAAAGGGCCATGCTGCAAAAAGTGTCAAAACCAGAAATGCAGGACAGGCCATGGAGAAATGGCAGCCTTGCTACGCTGATGGGCGGGATGTAAATTGCCAACAGCCACTCTGGAGAAGTGTGCGGTGTGTCGTGAAACATCGAAAAAACACAGCTTAGGGAGCATAGGGCACGTCCACTCATGGGCGTATAAATTGGGAAAACTAAAAATCAGCAAGACACAGGCACCCCAAAGTTTAGGGCTGCTCTGTTGACAAGAACCTCCAATTCATCACACCTTAAATATCCCAGGAAAGAGAAAAATGCATAAAGAAGTTGTGGTCCTTATGTACAATGGAATATCACTCAGACATGAAATCAAAGTCATAAGGCTAGTAGAAGCAAGATGAGTGGATTTAGGTATGACGATTCTAAGTGAAATAAGTCACACAGAAAAAGACACTTATCATAAGCTATCACTTATAGAGGGAATGTAAAAACCGTTACCCTTGAACTGAATTACAAAACAGAACAGAGTCACACATTTTGAAAACACACTATGGCTGCTTAACGGGAAATGTGATTTGGGGTGATGCATAAATCAAGTGTTTCAAATTATCTCAGATACCGTTCCATACACCCAATATGTAGTAGACAAGACCTACTCCTTGCTCAGTGAACTGGATTCAACACCCCCTATTCACCGCACAAGAATATATCTGACTAGTAAGAATCTTAAAACCTATGTATTGATATTTCACTGGAAGTGTGTCAAGTGGGGGTAAAGCAGCATAAACACAGCAGTGAAAAGCAGCTAAACCCCATTTTAAAAATAAATTACTTTTATAAACCCATGAAACCAAGAGAGTGAAAGACAGAGAAATTCTTACATAATTTCGTTCAGGGGCTGTGATGCAACGTGGACTGACCATATCTAGACCCACAGCTAGATGAGACATAAGGGTGGACACTCTTGGGGCTGAGAGGTTTGGTGAGGTTGGGTGGGCAAACGCAGTCCCTTTAAAGTAATACTGCATCGTACCCATCCCATGGATCCCAAATCTCCAGGTTCAAGGGCATCTTCCTACATCGAAAACATGCGTGAGAAACCCAGAAGATGGTACACCATCTCATCGGGAAAGGTTCCTGAAACGCACCTCACTTCTCATCTCCTTGTGCTCGTGTTCGCCATTCCAGCCGCTTTATTAGCAATCTCCCTCGTTGGAGAATCAGCACCTTTAACCTCCAGTTCTGTACAGACTGCAATTTATCCTGAGGTTGAACGGGAAGAGGGGCAACCAACGAGAGACTAGCTCTAGGTGTTGGGACAGGCACAGGTCACACTTTTTTCCCATCAGGAAGAAGATTTAACCACATGCTCAGCCTGCCGCCCAGAAGCAGAATAGGGCCTCAGGCAATCCCGTGCTTTTGCGGCCAGCTCCCAAAAAAGCGAGTTGAAAAATGGAGCTCAGGGACACTGCAATTCAAAAACCCGCAGAGTTATAAATGATAACTCTCATCCACAGATATATTGAGGGAAGGCAACGAAGAGGATTTGAAAGCAAGGCAGAATTGCAGGAAACAGGTTTCAGGAGGTAGATTCGAATCGCCTTTAAAGCACTTGAAAAGCGGCAAAACGTCGACAGTGATGCCCTTGGCCAAAAAGGGCGTATGCGTTTTTTCCTGAATGTATTCAGGAAAAAACGCATACGCCCTTTTTGGCCAACCAAGCAACCTGGAAAGGCAAATCAGCGCTACAAAGAAGTCTCGCTTCCCATCGGTCAAAAGGGCCATGCTGCAAAAAGTGTCAAAACCAGAAATGCAGGACAGGCCATGGAGAAATGGCAGCCTTGCTACGCTGATGGGCGGGATGTAAATTGCCAACAGCCACTCTGGAGAAGTGTGCGGTGTGTCCTGAAACATCGAAAAAACACAGCTTAGGGAGCATAGGGCACGTCCACTCATGGGCGTATAAATAGGGAAAACTAAAAATCAGCAAGACACAGGCACCCCAAAGTTTAGGGCTGCTCTGTTGACAAGAACCTCCACTTCATGACACCTTAAATATCCCAGGAAAGAGAAAAATGGATAAAGAAGTTGTGGTCCTTATGTACAATGGAATATCACTCAGACATGAAATCAATGTCATAAGGCTAGTAGAAGCAAGATGAGTGGATTTAGGTACGACGATTCTAAGTGAAATAAGTCACACAGAAAAAGACACTTATCATAAGCTATCATTTATAGAGGGAATGGAAAAAACTGCTACACTTGAACTGAATTACAAAAGAGAACAGAGTCACACGTTTAGAAAACACACTATGGCTGCTTAACGGGAAAGGTGAGGTGGGGTGATGCATAAAACAAGGGTTTCAAATTCGCTCAGATACCGTTCCATACACCCAATATGTAATAGACAATACCTACTCCTTGCTCAGTGAACTGGACTCAACACCCCCTATTCAGCGCACAAGAATATATCTGAGTAGTAAGAATCTTAAAACCTATGTATTGATATCTGTCTGGAAGTGAGTCAAGTGGGTGTAAAGCCGCATAAACACAGCCGTGAAAAGCAGCTAAACCCCATTATAAAAATAAATTACTTTTAAAAACCCGTAAAACAAAGACAGTGAAAGAGAGAGAAATTCTTACAAAATTCGTTCAGGGGCTGTGTTGCAACCTGGATTGACCATGTCTAGACCCACAGCTGGATGAGACATAAGGGTGGACACTCTTGGGGCTGAGAGGTTGGGTGAGGTTGGGTGAGCAAACGCAGACCCTTTAAAGTAATACTGCGTGGTACCCATCCCATGGGTCCCAAATCTCCAGGTTCAAGGGCATCTTCCTACATCGAAAACATGCATGAGAAACCCAGAAGATGGTACACCGTGTGATTTTGAAAGGTTTCTAAATCGCACCTCATGTCTCATCTCCTTGTGCTCGGGTTCACCTTTCCAGCTACTTTACTAGCAATCTCCCTACTTGGAGAATCAGCACCTTTAAGCTCCTGTTCCCTACAGGTTGCAATTTGTCCTGAGGATGAACGGGAAGAGGGGCAACCAATGAGAGACTAGATCTAGGTGTTGGGACAGGCACAGGTCACTGTATTTTCCCATCAGGAAGAAGAATTAACCACAGGCTAATCCTGCCGCCGGGAACCAGAATAGTGCCTGAGGCAATCCAGTGCTTTTGCAGCCAGCACCCAAAAAAGACAGTTGAAAAATGGAGCTCAGGGGCACTGCAATTCACAAACCCGCTGAGTTATAAATGATAACTCTCGTCCACAAACATATTGAGGGAAGGCAACGAAGAGGATTTGAAAGCAAGGCAGAATTGCAGGAAACAGGTTTCAGGAGGTAGATTCGAATGGCCCTTAAAGCACATGAAAAGCGGCAAAACGTCGACAATGATGCCCTTGGCCAAAAAGTGCGTATGCATTTTTTCCTGATTATATTCAGGAAAAAACGCATACGCCCTTTTTGGCCAACCAAGCAACCTGGAAAGGCTAATCAGCGCTACAAAGAAGTCTCGCTTCCCATCGGTCAAAAGGGCCATGCTGCAAAAAGTGTCAAAACCAGAAATGCAGGACAGGCCATGGAGAAATGGCAGCCTTGCTACGCTGATGGGCGGGATGTAAATTGCCAACAGCCACTCTGGAGAAGTGTACGGTGTGTCCTGAAACATCGAAAAAACACAGCTTAGGGAGCATAGGGCACGTCCACTCATGGGCGTATAAATTGGGAAAACTAAAAATCAGCAAGACACAGGCACTCCAAAGTTTAGGGCTGCTCTGTTGACAAGAACCTCCACTTCATCACACCTTAAATATCCCAGGAAAGAGAAAAATGCATAAAGAAGTTGTGGTCCTTATGTACAATGGAATATCACTCAGACATGAAATCAAAGTCATAAGGCTAGTAGAAGCAAGATGATTGGATTTAGGTACGACAATTCTAAGTGAAATAAGTCACACAGAAAAAGACACTTATCATAAGCTATCACTTATAGAGGGAATGTAAAAACCGCTACACTTGAACTGAATTACAAAACAGAACAGAGTCACACGTTTAGAAAACACACTATGTCTGCTTAACGGGAAAGGTGAGGTGGGGTGATGCATAAAACAAGGGTTTCAAATTCGCTCAGATACCGTTCCATACACCCAATATGTAATAGACAAGACCTACTCCTTGCTCAGTGAACTGGACTCAACACCCCCTATTCACCGCACAAGAATATGTCTGAGTAGTAAGAATCTTAAAACCTATGTATTGATATCTGTCTGGAAGTGAGTCAAGTGGGTGTAAAGCCGCATAAACACAGCCGTGAAAAGCAGCTAAACCCCATTATAAAAATAAATTACTTTTAAAAACCCGTAAAACAAAGACAGTGAAAGAGAGAGAAATTCTTACACAATTCCTTCAGGGGCTGTGATGCAACCTGGATTGACCATATCTAGACCCACAGCTGGATGAGACATAAGGGTGGACACTCTTGGGGCTGAGAGGTTGGGTGAGGTTGGGTGAGCAAACGCAGACCCTTTAAAGTAATACTGCGTGGTACCCATCCCATGGGTCCCAAATCTCCAGGTTCAAGGGCATCTTCCTACATTGAAAACATGCATGAGAAACCCAGAAGATGGTACACCGTGTGATTTTGAAAGGTTTCTAAAACGCACCTCATTTCTCATCTCCTTGTGCTTGGGTTCGCCATTCCAGCTACTTTACTAGCAATCTCCCTACTTGGAGAATCAGCACCTTTAAGCTCCTGTTCCCTACAGGTTGCAATTTGTCCTGAGGATGAACGGGAAGAGGGGCAACCAATAAGAGACTAGATATAGGTGTTGGGACAGGCACAGGTCACTCTATTTTCCCATCAGGAAGAAGAATTAACTACAGGCTCAGCATGCCGAGGGGAACCAAAATAGTGCCTGAGGCAATCCAGTGCTTTTGCGGCCAGCTCCCAAAAAAGACAGTTGAAAAATGGAGCTCAGGGGCACTGCAATTCACAAACCCGCTGAGTTATAAATGATAACTCTCGTCCACAAATATATTGAGGGAAGGCAACGAAGAGGATTTGAATGCAAGGCAGAATTGCAGGAAACAGGTTTCAGGAGGTAGATTCGAATCGCCCTTAAAGCACATGAAAAGCGGCAAAACGTCGACAATGATGCCCTTGGCCAAAAAGTGCGTATGCATTTTTTCCTGATTATATTCAGGAAAAAACGCATACGCCCTTTTTGGCCAACCAAGCAACCTGGAAAGGCTAATCAGCGCTACAAAGAAGTCTCGCTTCCCATCGGTCAAAAGGGCCATGCTGCAAAAAGTGTCAAAACCAGAAATGCAGGACAGGCCATGGAGAAATGGCAGCCTTGCTACGCTGATGGGCGGGATGTAAATTGCCAACAGCCACTCTGGAGAAGTGTGCGGTGTGTCGTGAAACATCGAAAAAACACAGCTTAGGGAGCATAGGGCACGTCCACTCATGGGCGTATAAATTGGGAAAACTAAAAATCAGCAAGACACAGGCACCCCAAAGTTTAGGGCTGCTCTGTTGACAAGAACCTCCAATTCATCACACCTTAAATATCCCAGGAAAGAGAAAAATGCATAAAGAAGTTGTGGTCCTTATGTACAATGGAATATCACTCAGACATGAAATCAAAGTCATAAGGCTAGTAGAAGCAAGATGAGTGGATTTAGGTATGACGATTCTAAGTGAAATAAGTCACCAGAAAAAGACACTTATCATAAGCTATCACTTATAGAGGGAATGTAAAAACCGTTACCCTTGAACTGAATTACAAAACAGAACAGAGTCACACATTTTGAAAACACACTATGGCTGCTTAACGGGAAATGTGATTTGGGGTGATGCATAAATCAAGTGTTTCAAATTATCTCAGATACCGTTCCATACACCCAATATGTAGTAGACAAGACCTACTCCTTGCTCAGTGAACTGGATTCAACACCCCCTATTCACCGCACAAGAATATATCTGACTAGTAAGAATCTTAAAACCTATGTATTGATATTTCACTGGAAGTGTGTCAAGTGGGGGTAAAGCAGCATAAACACAGCAGTGAAAAGCAGCTAAACCCCATTTTAAAAATAAATTACTTTTATAAACCCATGAAACCAAGAGAGTGAAAGACAGAGAAATTCTTACATAATTTCGTTCAGGGGCTGTGATGCAACGTGGACTGACCATATCTAGACCCACAGCTAGATGAGACATAAGGGTGGACACTCTTGGGGCTGAGAGGTTTGGTGAGGTTGGGTGGGCAAACGCAGTCCCTTTAAAGTAATACTGCATCGTACCCATCCCATGGATCCCAAATCTCCAGGTTCAAGGGCATCTTCCTACATCGAAAACATGCGTGAGAAACCCAGAAGATGGTACACCATCTCATCGGGAAAGGTTCCTGAAACGCACCTCACTTCTCATCTCCTTGTGCTCGTGTTCGCCATTCCAGCCGCTTTATTAGCAATCTCCCTCGTTGGAGAATCAGCACCTTTAACCTCCAGTTCTGTACAGACTGCAATTTATCCTGAGGTTGAACGGGAAGAGGGGCAACCAACGAGAGACTAGCTCTAGGTGTTGGGACAGGCACAGGTCACACTTTTTTCCCATCAGGAAGAAGATTTAACCACATGCTCAGCCTGCCGCCCAGAAGCAGAATAGGGCCTCAGGCAATCCCGTGCTTTTGCGGCCAGCTCCCAAAAAAGCGAGTTGAAAAATGGAGCTCAGGGACACTGCAATTCACAAACCCGCAGAGTTATAAATGATAACTCTCATCCACAGATATATTGAGGGAAGGCAACGAAGAGGATTTGAAAGCAAGGCAGAATTGCAGGAAACAGGTTTCAGGAGGTAGATTCGAATCGCCTTTAAAGCACTTGAAAAGCGGCAAAACGTCGACAGTGATGCCCTTGGCCAAAAAGGGCGTATGCGTTTTTTCCTGAATGTATTCAGGAAAAAACGCATACGCCCTTTTTGGCCAACCAAGCAACCTGGAAAGGCAAATCAGCGCTACAAAGAAGTCTCGCTTCCCATCGGTCAAAAGGGCCATGCTGCAAAAAGTGTCAAAACCAGAAATGCAGGACAGGCCATGGAGAAATGGCAGCCTTGCTACGCTGATGGGCGGGATGTAAATTGCCAACAGCCACTCTGGAGAAGTGTGCGGTGTGTCCTGAAACATCGAAAAAACACAGCTTAGGGAGCATAGGGCACGTCCACTCATGGGCGTATAAATAGGGAAAACTAAAAATCAGCAAGACACAGGCACCCCAAAGTTTAGGGCTGCTCTGTTGACAAGAACCTCCACTTCATGACACCTTAAATATCCCAGGAAAGAGAAAAATGGATAAAGAAGTTGTGGTCCTTATGTACAATGGAATATCACTCAGACATGAAATCAATGTCATAAGGCTAGTAGAAGCAAGATGAGTGGATTTAGGTACGACGATTCTAAGTGAAATAAGTCACACAGAAAAAGACACTTATCATAAGCTATCATTTATAGAGGGAATGGAAAAAACTGCTACACTTGAACTGAATTACAAAAGAGAACAGAGTCACACGTTTAGAAAACACACTATGGCTGCTTAACGGGAAAGGTGAGGTGGGGTGATGCATAAAACAAGGGTTTCAAATTCGCTCAGATACCGTTCCATACACCCAATATGTAATAGACAATACCTACTCCTTGCTCAGTGAACTGGACTCAACACCCCCTATTCAGCGCACAAGAATATATCTGAGTAGTAAGAATCTTAAAACCTATGTATTGATATCTGTCTGGAAGTGAGTCAAGTGGGTGTAAAGCCGCAAAAACACAGCCGTGAAAAGCAGCTAAACCCCATTATAAAAATAAATTACTTTTAAAAACCCGTAAAACAAAGACAGTGAAAGAGAGAGAAATTCTTACAAAATTCGTTCAGGGGCTGTGTTGCAACCTGGATTGACCATGTCTAGACCCACAGCTGGATGAGACATAAGGGTGGACACTCTTGGGGCTGAGAGGTTGGGTGAGGTTGGGTGAGCAAACGCAGACCCTTTAAAGTAATACTGCGTGGTACCCATCCCATGGGTCCCAAATCGCCAGGTTCAAGGGCATCTTCCTACATCGAAAACATGCATGAGAAACCCAGAAGATGGTACACCGTGTGATTTTGAAAGGTTTCTAAATCGCACCTCATGTCTCATCTCCTTGTGCTCGGGTTCACCTTTCCAGCTACTTTACTAGCAATCTCCCTACTTGGAGAATCAGCACCTTTAAGCTCCTGTTCCCTACAGGTTGCAATTTGTCCTGAGGATGAACGGGAAGAGGGGCAACCAATGAGAGACTAGATCTAGGTGTTGGGACAGGCACAGGTCACTGTATTTTCCCATCAGGAAGAAGAATTAACCACAGGCTAATCCTGCCGCCGGGAACCAGAATAGTGCCTGAGGCAATCCAGTGCTTTTGCAGCCAGCACCCAAAAAAGACAGTTGAAAAATGGAGCTCAGGGGCACTGCAATTCACAAACCCGCTGAGTTATAAATGATAACTCTCGTCCACAAACATATTGAGGGAAGGCAACGAAGAGGATTTGAAAGCAAGGCAGAATTGCAGGAAACAGGTTTCAGGAGGTAGATTCGAATCGCCCTTAAAGCACATGAAAAGCGGCAAAACGTCGACAATGATGCCCTTGGCCAAAAAGTGCGTATGCATTTTTTCCTGATTATATTCAGGAAAAAACGCATACGCCCTTTTTGGCCAACCAAGCAACCTGGAAAGGCTAATCAGCGCTACAAAGAAGTCTCGCTTCCCATCGGTCAAAAGGGCCATGCTGCAAAAAGTGTCAAAACCAGAAATGCAGGACAGGCCATGGAGAAATGGCAGCCTTGCTACGCTGATGGGCGGGATGTAAATTGCCAACAGCCACTCTGGAGAAGTGTAGGGTGTGTCCTGAAACATCGAAAAAACACAGCTTAGGGAGCATAGGGCACGTCCACTCATGGGCGTATAAATTGGGAAAACTAAAAATCAGCAAGACACAGGCACCCCAAAGTTTAGGGCTGCTCTGTTGACAAGAACCTGCACTTCATCACACCTTAAATATCCCAGGAAAGAGAAAAATGCATAAAGAAGTTGTGGTCCTTATGTACAATGGAATATCACTCAGACATGAAATCAAAGTCATAAGGCTAGTAGAAGCAAGATGATTGGATTTAGGTACGACAATTCTAAGTGAAATAAGTCACACAGAAAAAGACACTTATCATAAGCTATCACTTATAGAGGGAATGTAAAAACCGCTACACTTGAACTGAATTACAAAACAGAACAGAGTCACACGTTTAGAAAACACACTATGTCTGCTTAACGGGAAAGGTGAGGTGGGGTGATGCATAAAACAAGGGTTTCAAATTCGCTCAGATACCGTTCCATACACCCAATATGTAATAGACAAGACCTACTCCTTGCTCAGTGAACTGGACTCAACACCCCCTATTCACCGCACAAGAATATGTCTGAGTAGTAAGAATCTTAAAACCTATGTATTGATATCTGTCTGGAAGTGAGTCAAGTGGGTGTAAAGCCGCATAAACACAGCCGTGAAAAGCAGCTAAACCCCATTATAAAAATAAATTACTTTTAAAAACCCGTAAAACAAAGACAGTGAAAGAGAGAGAAATTCTTACACAATTCCTTCAGGGGCTGTGATGCAACCTGGATTGACCATATCTAGACCCACAGCTGGATGAGACATAAGGGTGGACACTCTTGGGGCTGAGAGGTTGGGTGAGGTTGGGTGAGCAAACGCAGACCCTTTAAAGTAATACTGCGTGGTACCCATCCCATGGGTCCCAAATCTCCAGGTTCAAGGGCATCTTCCTACATTGAAAACATGCATGAGAAACCCAGAAGATGGTACACCGTGTGATTTTGAAAGGTTTCTAAAACGCACCTCATTTCTCATCTCCTTGTGCTTGGGTTCGCCATTCCAGCTACTTTACTAGCAATCTCCCTACTTGGAGAATCAGCACCTTTAAGCTCCTGTTCCCTACAGGTTGCAATTTGTCCTGAGGATGAACGGGAAGAGGGGCAACCAATAAGAGACTAGATATAGGTGTTGGGACAGGCACAGGTCACTCTATTTTCCCATCAGGAAGAAGAATTAACTACAGGCTCAGCATGCCGAGGGGAACCAAAATAGTGCCTGAGGCAATCCAGTGCTTTTGCGGCCAGCTCCCAAAAAAGACAGTTGAAAAATGGAGCTCAGGGGCACTGCAATTCACAAACCCGCTGAGTTATAAATGATAACTCTCGTCCACAAATATATTGAGGGAAGGCAACGAAGAGGATTTGAATGCAAGGCAGAATTGCAGGAAACAGGTTTCAGGAGGTAGATTCGAATCGCCCTTAAAGCACATGAAAAGCGGCAAAACGTCGACAATGATGCCCTTGGCCAAAAAGAGCGTATGCATTTTTTCCTGATTATATTCAGGAAAAAACGCATACGCCCTTTTTGGCCAACCAAGCAACCTGGAAAGGCTAATCAGCGCTACAAAGAAGTCTCGCTTCCCATCGGTCAAAAGGGCCATGCTGCAAAAAGTGTCAAAACCAGAAATGCAGGACAGGCCATGGAGAAATGGCAGCCTTGCTACGCTGATGGGCGGGATGTAAATTGCCAACAGCCACTCTGGAGAAGTGTGCGGTGTGTCGTGAAACATCGAAAAAACACAGCTTAGGGAGCATAGGGCACGTCCACTCATGGGCGTATAAATTGGGAAAACTAAAAATCAGCAAGACACAGGCACCCCAAAGTTTAGGGCTGCTCTGTTGACAAGAACCTCCAATTCATCACACCTTAAATATCCCAGGAAAGAGAAAAATGCATAAAGAAGTTGTGGTCCTTATGTACAATGGAATATCACTCAGACATGAAATCAAAGTCATAAGGCTAGTAGAAGCAAGATGAGTGGATTTAGGTATGACGATTCTAAGTGAAATAAGTCACCAGAAAAAGACACTTATCATAAGCTATCACTTATAGAGGGAATGTAAAAACCGTTACCCTTGAACTGAATTACAAAACAGAACAGAGTCACACATTTTGAAAACACACTATGGCTGCTTAACGGGAAATGTGATTTGGGGTGATGCATAAATCAAGTGTTTCAAATTATCTCAGATACCGTTCCATACACCCAATATGTAGTAGACAAGACCTACTCCTTGCTCAGTGAACTGGATTCAACACCCCCTATTCACCGCACAAGAATATATCTGACTAGTAAGAATCTTAAAACCTATGTATTGATATTTCACTGGAAGTGTGTCAAGTGGGGGTAAAGCAGCATAAACACAGCAGTGAAAAGCAGCTAAACCCCATTTTAAAAATAAATTACTTTTATAAACCCATGAAACCAAGAGAGTGAAAGACAGAGAAATTCTTACATAATTTCGTTCAGGGGCTGTGATGCAACGTGGACTGACCATATCTAGACCCACAGCTAGATGAGACATAAGGGTGGACACTCTTGGGGCTGAGAGGTTTGGTGAGGTTGGGTGGGCAAACGCAGTCCCTTTAAAGTAATACTGCATCGTACCCATCCCATGGATCCCAAATCTCCAGGTTCAAGGGCATCTTCCTACATCGAAAACATGCGTGAGAAACCCAGAAGATGGTACACCATCTCATCGGGAAAGGTTCCTGAAACGCACCTCACTTCTCATCTCCTTGTGCTCGTGTTCGCCATTCCAGCCGCTTTATTAGCAATCTCCCTCGTTGGAGAATCAGCACCTTTAACCTCCAGTTCTGTACAGACTGCAATTTATCCTGAGGTTGAACGGGAAGAGGGGCAACCAACGAGAGACTAGCTCTAGGTGTTGGGACAGGCACAGGTCACACTTTTTTCCCATCAGGAAGAAGATTTAACCACATGCTCAGCCTGCCGCCCAGAAGCAGAATAGGGCCTCAGGCAATCCCGTGCTTTTGCGGCCAGCTCCCAAAAAAGCGAGTTGAAAAATGGAGCTCAGGGACACTGCAATTCAAAAACCCGCAGAGTTATAAATGATAACTCTCATCCACAGATATATTGAGGGAAGGCAACGAAGAGGATTTGAAAGCAAGGCAGAATTGCAGGAAACAGGTTTCAGGAGGTAGATTCGAATCGCCTTTAAAGCACTTGAAAAGCGGCAAAACGTCGACAGTGATGCCCTTGGCCAAAAAGGGCGTATGCGTTTTTTCCTGAATGTATTCAGGAAAAAACGCATACGCCCTTTTTGGCCAACCAAGCAACCTGGAAAGGCAAATCAGCGCTACAAAGAAGTCTCGCTTCCCATCGGTCAAAAGGGCCATGCTGCAAAAAGTGTCAAAACCAGAAATGCAGGACAGGCCATGGAGAAATGGCAGCCTTGCTACGCTGATGGGCGGGATGTAAATTGCCAACAGCCACTCTGGAGAAGTGTGCGGTGTGTCCTGAAACATCGAAAAAACACAGCTTAGGGAGCATAGGGCACGTCCACTCATGGGCGTATAAATAGGGAAAACTAAAAATCAGCAAGACACAGGCACCCCAAAGTTTAGGGCTGCTCTGTTGACAAGAACCTCCACTTCATGACACCTTAAATATCCCAGGAAAGAGAAAAATGGATAAAGAAGTTGTGGTCCTTATGTACAATGGAATATCACTCAGACATGAAATCAATGTCATAAGGCTAGTAGAAGCAAGATGAGTGGATTTAGGTACGACGATTCTAAGTGAAATAAGTCACACAGAAAAAGACACTTATCATAAGCTATCATTTATAGAGGGAATGGAAAAAACTGCTACACTTGAACTGAATTACAAAAGAGAACAGAGTCACACGTTTAGAAAACACACTATGGCTGCTTAACGGGAAAGGTGAGGTGGGGTGATGCATAAAACAAGGGTTTCAAATTCGCTCAGATACCGTTCCATACACCCAATATGTAATAGACAATACCTACTCCTTGCTCAGTGAACTGGACTCAACACCCCCTATTCAGCGCACAAGAATATATCTGAGTAGTAAGAATCTTAAAACCTATGTATTGATATCTGTCTGGAAGTGAGTCAAGTGGGTGTAAAGCCGCATAAACACAGCCGTGAAAAGCAGCTAAACCCCATTATAAAAATAAATTACTTTTAAAAACCCGTAAAACAAAGACAGTGAAAGAGAGAGAAATTCTTACAAAATTCGTTCAGGGGCTGTGTTGCAACCTGGATTGACCATGTCTAGACCCACAGCTGGATGAGACATAAGGGTGGACACTCTTGGGGCTGAGAGGTTGGGTGAGGTTGGGTGAGCAAACGCAGACCCTTTAAAGTAATACTGCGTGGTACCCATCCCATGGGTCCCAAATCTCCAGGTTCAAGGGCATCTTCCTACATCGAAAACATGCATGAGAAACCCAGAAGATGGTACACCGTGTGATTTTGAAAGGTTTCTAAATCGCACCTCATGTCTCATCTCCTTGTGCTCGGGTTCACCTTTCCAGCTACTTTACTAGCAATCTCCCTACTTGGAGAATCAGCACCTTTAAGCTCCTGTTCCCTACAGGTTGCAATTTGTCCTGAGGATGAACGGGAAGAGGGGCAACCAATGAGAGACTAGATCTAGGTGTTGGGACAGGCACAGGTCACTGTATTTTCCCATCAGGAAGAAGAATTAACCACAGGCTAATCCTGCCGCCGGGAACCAGAATAGTGCCTGAGGCAATCCAGTGCTTTTGCAGCCAGCACCCAAAAAAGACAGTTGAAAAATGGAGCTCAGGGGCACTGCAATTCACAAACCCGCTGAGTTATAAATGATAACTCTCGTCCACAAACATATTGAGGGAAGGCAACGAAGAGGATTTGAAAGCAAGGCAGAATTGCAGGAAACAGGTTTCAGGAGGTAGATTCGAATCGCCCTTAAAGCACATGAAAAGCGGCAAAACGTCGACAATGATGCCCTTGGCCAAAAAGTGCGTATGCATTTTTTCCTGATTATATTCAGGAAAAAACGCATACGCCCTTTTTGGCCAACCAAGCAACCTGGAAAGGCTAATCAGCGCTACAAAGAAGTCTCGCTTCCCATCGGTCAAAAGGGCCATGCTGCAAAAAGTGTCAAAACCAGAAATGCAGGACAGGCCATGGAGAAATGGCAGCCTTGCTACGCTGATGGGCGGGATGTAAATTGCCAACAGCCACTCTGGAGAAGTGTACGGTGTGTCCTGAAACATCGAAAAAACACAGCTTAGGGAGCATAGGGCACGTCCACT
Source organism: Eschrichtius robustus (assembly GCF_028021215.1). NCBI lineage: Eukaryota > Metazoa > Chordata > Mammalia > Artiodactyla > Eschrichtiidae > Eschrichtius > Eschrichtius robustus. The sequence continues at coordinate 1,002,676 of NW_027175168.1, forward strand.
CATGGGCGTATAAATTGGGAAAACTAAAAATCAGCAAGACACAGGCACCCCAAAGTTTAGGGCTGCTCTGTTGACAAGAACCTCCACTTCATCACACCTTAAATATCCCAGGAAAGAGAAAAATGCATAAAGAAGTTGTGGTCCTTATGTACAATGGAATATCACTCAGACATGAAATCAAAGTCATAAGGCTAGTAGAAGCAAGATGATTGGATTTAGGTACGACAATTCTAAGTGAAATAAGTCACACAGAAAAAGACACTTATCATAAGCTATCACTTATAGAGGGAATGTAAAAACCGCTACACTTGAACTGAATTACAAAACAGAACAGAGTCACACGTTTAGAAAACACACTATGTCTGCTTAACGGGAAAGGTGAGGTGGGGTGATGCATAAAACAAGGGTTTCAAATTCGCTCAGATACCGTTCCATACACCCAATATGTAATAGACAAGACCTACTCCTTGCTCAGTGAACTGGACTCAACACCCCCTATTCACCGCACAAGAATATGTCTGAGTAGTAAGAATCTTAAAACCTATGTATTGATATCTGTCTGGAAGTGAGTCAAGTGGGTGTAAAGCCGCATAAACACAGCCGTGAAAAGCAGCTAAACCCCATTATAAAAATAAATTACTTTTAAAAACCCGTAAAACAAAGACAGTGAAAGAGAGAGAAATTCTTACACAATTCCTTCAGGGGCTGTGATGCAACCTGGATTGACCATATCTAGACCCACAGCTGGATGAGACATAAGTGTGGACACTCTTGGGGCTGAGAGGTTTGGTGAGGTTGGGTGAGCAAACGCAGACCCTTTAAAGTAATACTGCGTGGTACCCATCCCATGGGTCCCAAATCTCCAGGTTCAAGGGCATCTTCCTACATCGAAAACATGCATGAGAAACCCAGAAGATGGTACACCGTGTGATTTTGAAAGGTTTCTAAAACGCACCTCATTTCTCATCTCCTTGTGCTTGGGTTCGCCATTCCAGCTACTTTACTAGCAATCTCCCTACTTGGAGAATCAGCACCTTTAAGCTCCTGTTCCCTACAGGTTGCAATTTGTCCTGAAGATGAACGGGAAGAGGGGCAACCAATGAGAGACTAGATCTAGGTGTTGGGACAGGCACAGGTCACTGTATTTTCCCATCAGGAAGAAGAATTAACTACAGGCTCAGCATGCCGAGGGGAACCAAAATAGTGCCTGAGGCAATCCAGTGCTTTTGCGGCCAGCTCCCAAAAAAGACAGTTGAAAAATGGAGCTCAGAGGCACTGCAATTCACAAACCCGCTGAGTTATAAATGATAACTCTCGTCCACAAATATATTGAGGGAAGGCAACGAAGAGGATTTGAAAGCAAGGCAGAATTGCAGGAAACAGGTTTCAGGAGGTACATTCGAATCGCCCTTAAAGCACATGAAAAGCGGCAAAACTTCGACAATGATGCCCTTGGCCAAAAAGTGCGTATGCATTTTTTCCTGATTATATTCAGGAAAAAACGCGTACGCCCTTTTTGGCCAACCAAGCAACCTGGAAAGGCTAATCAGCGCTACAAAGAAGTCTCGCTTCCCATCGGTCAAAAGGGCCATGCTGCAAAAAGTTTCAAAACCAGAAATTCAGGACAGGCCATGCAGAAATTGCAGCCTTGCTACGCTGATGGGCGGGATGTAAATTGCCAACAGCCACTCTGGAGAAGTGTGCGGTGTGTCGTGAAACATCGAAAAAACACAGCTTAGGGAGCATAGGGCACGTCCACTCATGGGCGTATAAATTGGGAAAACTAAAAATCAGCAAGACACAGGCACCCCAAAGTTTAGGGCTGCTCTGTTGACAAGAACCTCCAATTCATCACACCTTAAATATCCCAGGAAAGAGAAAAATGCATAAAGAAGTTGTGGTCCTTATGTACAATGGAATATCACTCAGACATGAAATCAAAGTCATAAGGCTAGTAGAAGCAAGATGAGTGGATTTAGGTATGACGATTCTAAGTGAAATAAGTCACACAGAAAAAGACACTTATCATAAGCTATCACTTATAGAGGGAATGTAAAAACCGTTACCCTTGAACTGAATTACAAAACAGAACAGAGTCACACATTTTGAAAACACACTATGGCTGCTTAACGGGAAATGTGATTTGGGGTGATGCATAAATCAAGTGTTTCAAATTATCTCAGATACCGTTCCATACACCCAATATGTAGTAGACAAGACCTACTCCTTGCTCAGTGAACTGGATTCAACACCCCCTATTCACCGCACAAGAATATATCTGACTAGTAAGAATCTTAAAACCTATGTATTGATATTTCACTGGAAGTGTGTCAAGTGGGGGTAAAGCAGCATAAACACAGCAGTGAAAAGCAGCTAAACCCCATTTTAAAAATAAATTACTTTTATAAACCCATGAAACCAAGAGAGTGAAAGACAGAGAAATTCTTACATAATTTCGTTCAGGGGCTGTGATGCAACGTGGACTGACCATATCTAGACCCACAGCTAGATGAGACATAAGGGTGGACACTCTTGGGGCTGAGAGGTTTGGTGAGGTTGGGTGGGCAAACGCAGTCCCTTTAAAGTAATACTGCATCGTACCCATCCCATGGATCCCAAATCTCCAGGTTCAAGGGCATCTTCCTACATCGAAAACATGCGTGAGAAACCCAGAAGATGGTACACCATCTCATCGGGAAAGGTTCCTGAAACGCACCTCACTTCTCATCTCCTTGTGCTCGTGTTCGCCATTCCAGCCGCTTTATTAGCAATCTCCCTCGTTGGAGAATCAGCACCTTTAACCTCCAGTTCTGTACAGACTGCAATTTATCCTGAGGTTGAACGGGAAGAGGGGCAACCAACGAGAGACTAGCTCTAGGTGTTGGGACAGGCACAGGTCACACTTTTTTCCCATCAGGAAGAAGATTTAACCACATGCTCAGCCTGCCGCCCAGAAGCAGAATAGGGCCTCAGGCAATCCCGTGCTTTTGCGGCCAGCTCCCAAAAAAGCGAGTTGAAAAATGGAGCTCAGGGACACTGCAATTCACAAACCCGCAGAGTTATAAATGATAACTCTCATCCACAGATATATTGAGGGAAGGCAACGAAGAGGATTTGAAAGCAAGGCAGAATTGCAGGAAACAGGTTTCAGGAGGTAGATTCGAATCGCCTTTAAAGCACTTGAAAAGCGGCAAAACGTCGACAGTGATGCCCTTGGCCAAAAAGGGCGTATGCGTTTTTTCCTGAATGTATTCAGGAAAAAACGCATACGCCCTTTTTGGCCAACCAAGCAACCTGGAAAGGCAAATCAGCGCTACAAAGAAGTCTCGCTTCCCATCGGTCAAAAGGGCCATGCTGCAAAAAGTGTCAAAACCAGAAATGCAGGACAGGCCATGGAGAAATGGCAGCCTTGCTACGCTGATGGGCGGGATGTAAATTGCCAACAGCCACTCTGGAGAAGTGTGCGGTGTGTCCTGAAACATCGAAAAAACACAGCTTAGGGAGCATAGGGCACGTCCACTCATGGGCGTATAAATAGGGAAAACTAAAAATCAGCAAGACACAGGCACCCCAAAGTTTAGGGCTGCTCTGTTGACAAGAACCTCCACTTCATGACACCTTAAATATCCCAGGAAAGAGAAAAATGGATAAAGAAGTTGTGGTCCTTATGTACAATGGAATATCACTCAGACATGAAATCAATGTCATAAGGCTAGTAGAAGCAAGATGAGTGGATTTAGGTACGACGATTCTAAGTGAAATAAGTCACACAGAAAAAGACACTTATCATAAGCTATCATTTATAGAGGGAATGGAAAAAACTGCTACACTTGAACTGAATTACAAAACAGAACAGAGTCACACGTTTAGAAAACACACTATGGCTGCTTAACGGGAAAGGTGAGGTGGGGTGATGCATAAAACAAGGGTTTCAAATTCGCTCAGATACCGTTCCATACACCCAATATGTAATAGACAAGACCTACTCCTTGCTCAGTGAACTGGACTCAACACCCCCTATTCAGCGCACAAGAATATATCTGACTAGTAAGAATCTTAAAACCTATGTATTGATATCTGTCTGGAAGTGAGTCAAGTGGGTGTAAAGCCGCATAAACACAGCCGTGAAAAGCAGCTAAACCCCATTATAAAAATAAATTACTTTTAAAAACCTGTAAAACAAAGACAGTGAAAGAGAGAGAAATTCTTACACAATTCGTTCAGAGGCTGTGATGCAACCTGGATTGACCATATCTAGACCCACAGCTGGATGAGACATAAGGGTGGACACACTTGGGGCTGAGAGGTTGGGTGAGGTTGGGTGAGCAAACGCAGACCCTTTAAAGTAATACTGCGTGGTACCCATCCCATGGGTCCCAAATCTCCAGGTTCAAGGGCATCTTCCTACATCGAAAACATGCATGAGAAACCCAGAAGATGGTACACCGTGTGATTTTGAAAGGTTTCTAAATCGCACCTCATGTCTCATCTCCTTGTGCTCGGGTTCACCTTTCCAGCTACTTTACTAGCAATCTCCCTACTTGGAGAATCAGCACCTTTAAGCTCCTGTTCCCCACAGGTTGCAATTTGTCCTGAGGATGAACGGGAAGAGGGGCAACCAATGAGAGACTAGATCTAGGTGTAGGGACAGGCACAGGTCACTGTATTTTCCCATCAGGAAGAAGAATTAACCACAGGCTAATCCTGCCGCCGGGAACCAGAATAGTGCCTGAGGCAATCCAGTGCTTTTGCGGCCAGCTCCCAAAAAAGACAGTTGAAAAATGGAGCTCAGGGGCACTGCAATTCACAAACCCGCTGAGTTATAAATGATAACTCTCGTCCACAAATATATTGAGGGAAGGCAACGAAGAGGATTTGAAAGCAAGGCAGAATTGCAGGAAACAGGTTTCAGGAGGTAGATTCGAATCGCCCTTAAAGCACATGAAAAGCGGCAAAACGTCGACAATGATGCCCTTGGCCAAAAAGTGCGTATGCATTTTTTCCTGATTATATTCAGGAAAAAACGCATACGCCCTTTTTGGCCAACCAAGCAACCTGGAAAGGCTAATCAGCGCTACAAAGAAGTCTCGCTTCCCGTCGGTCAAAAGGGCCATGCTGCAAAAAGTGTCAAAACCAGAAATGCAGGACAGGCCATGGAGAAATGGCAGCCTTGCTACGCTGATGGGCGGGATGTAAATTGCCAACAGCCACTCTGGAGAAGTGTACGGTGTGTCCTGAAACATCGAAAAAACACAGCTTAGGGAGCATAGGGCACGTCCACTCATGGGCGTATAAATTGGGAAAACTAAAAATCAGCAAGACACAGGCACCCCAAAGTTTAGGGCTGCTCTGTTGACAAGAACCTCCACTTCATCACACCTTAAATATCCCAGGAAAGAGAAAAATGCATAAAGAAGTTGTGGTCCTTATGTACAATGGAATATCACTCAGACATGAAATCAAAGTCATAAGGCTAGTAGAAGCAAGATGAGTGGATTTAGGTACGACGATTCTAAGTGAAATGAGTCACACAGAAAAAGACACTTATAATAAGCTATCACTTATAGAGGGAATGTAAAAACCGCTACACTTGAACTGAATTACAAAACAGAACAGAGTCACACGTTTAGAAAACACACTATGTCTGCTTAACGGGAAAGGTGAGGTGGGGTGATGCATAAAACAAGGGTTTCAAATTCGCTCAGATACCGTTCCATACACCCAATATGTAATAGACAAGACCTACTCCTTTCTCAGTGAACTGGACTCAACACCACCTATTCACCGCACAAGAATATATCTGAGTAGTAAGAATCTTAAAACCTATGTATTGATATCTGTCTGGAAGTGAGTCAAGTGGGTGTAAAGCCGCATAAACACAGCTGTGAAAAGCAGCTAAACCCCATTATAAAAATAAATTACTTTTAAAAACCCGTAAAACAAAGACAGTGAAAGAGAGAGAAATTCTTACAAAATTCGTTCAGGGGCTGTGTTGCAACCTGGATTGACCATGTCTAGACCCACAGCTGGATGAGACATAAGGGTGGACACTCTTGGGGCTGAGAGGTTGGGTGAGGTTGGGTGAGCAAACGCAGACCCTTTAAAGTAATACTGCGTGGTACCCATCCCATGGGTCCCAAATCTCCAGGTTCAAGGGCATCTTCCTACATCGAAAACATGCATGAGAAACCCAGAAGATGGTACACCGTGTGATTTTGAAAGGTTTCTAAAACGCACCTCATTTCTCATCTCCTTGTGCTTGGGTTCGCCATTCCAGCTACTTTACTAGCAATCTCCCTACTTGGAGAATCAGCACCTTTAAGCTCCTGTTCCCTACAGGTTGCAATTTGTCCTGAGGATGAACGGGAAGAGGGGCAACCAATGAGAGACTAGATCTAGGTGTTGGGACAGGCACAGGTCACTCTATTTTCCCATCAGGAAGAAGAATTAACTACAGGCTCAGCATGCCGAGGGGAAACAAAATAGGGCCTGAGGCAATCCCGCGTTTTTGCGGCCAGCTCCCAAAAAAGCGAGTTGAAAAATGGAGCTCAGGGACACTGCAATTCACAAACCCACAGAGTTATAAATGATAACTCTCGTCCACAAATATATTGAGGGAAGGCAAAGAAGAGGATTTCAAAGCAAGGCAGAATTGCAGGAAACAGGTTTCAGGAGGTAGATTCGAATCGCTTTTAAAGCACATGAAAAGCGGCAAAACGTCGACAATGATGCCCTTGGCCAAAAAGGGCGTATGCGTTTTTTCCTGAATATATTGAGGAAAAAACGCATACGCCCTTTTTGGCCAACCAAGTAACCTGGAAAGGCAAATCAGCGCTACAAAGAAGTCTCGCTTCCCATGTGTCAAAAGGGCCATGCTGCAAAAAGTGTCAAAACCAGAAATGCAGGACAGGCCATGGAGAAATGGCAGCCTTGCTACGCTGATGGGCGGGATGTAAATTGCCAACAGCCACTCTGGAGTAGTGTACGGTGTGTCCTGAAACATCTAAAACACACAGCTTAGAGAGCATAGGGCACTTCCACTCATGGGTGTACAAATTGGGAAAACTAAAAATCAGCAAGACACAGGCACCCAAAAGTTTAGGGCTGCTCTGTTGACAAGGACCTCCACTTAATTCCACCTTAAATATCCCAGGAAAGAGAAAAATGGATAAAGAAGTTGAGGTCCTTATGTACAATGGAATATCACTCAGCCATGAAAACAATGTCCTAAGGCTAGTAGCAGCATGATGATTGGATTTAGGTACGACGATTCTAACAGAAATAAGTCACACAGAAAAAGACACTTATAATAAGATATCACTTATAGAGGGAATGTAAAAACCGCTACACTTGAACTGAATTACAAAACAGAACAGAGTCACACATTTTGAAAACACACTATGGCTGCTTAACGGGAAATGTGATTTGGGGTGATGCATAAATCAAGTGTTTCAAATTATCTCAGATACCGTTCCATACACCCAATATGTAGTAGACAAGACCTACTCCTTGCTCAGTGAACTGGATTCAACACCCCCTATTCACCGCACAAGAATATATCTGACTAGTAAGAATCTTGAAACCTATGTATTGATATTTCACTGGAAGTGTGTCAAGTGGGGGTAAAGCAGCATAAACACAGCAGTGAAAAGCAGCTAAACCCCATTTTAAAAATAAATTACTTTTATAAACCCATGAAACAAAGAGAGTGAAAGACAGAGAAATTCTTACATAATTCGTTCAGGGGCTGTGATGCAACGTGGACTGACCATATCTAGACCCACAGCTAGATGAGACATAAGGGTGGACACTCTTGGGGCTGAGAGGTTTGGTGAGGTTGGGTGGGCAAACGCAGTCCCTTTAAAGTAATACTGCATCGTACCCATCCCATGGATCCCAAATCTCCAGGTTCAAGGGCATCTTCCTACATCGAAAACATGCGTGAGAAACCCAGAAGATGGTACACCGTCTCATCGGGAAAGGTTCCTGAAACGCACCTCACTTCTCATCTCCTTGTGCTCGTGTTCGCCATTCCGGCCGCTTTATTAGCAATCTCCCTCGTTGGAGAATCAGCACCTTTAACCTCCAGTTCTGTACAGACTGCAATTTATCCTGAGGTTGAACGGGAAGAGCGGCAACCAACGAGAGACTAGCTCTAGGTGTTGGTACAGGCACAGGTCACACTTTTTTCCCATCAGGAAGAAGATTTAACCACAGGCTCAGCCTGCCGCCCAGAAGCAGAATAGGGCCTCAGGCAATCCCGTGCTTTTGCGGCCAGCTCCCAAAAAAGCGAGTTGAAAAATGGAGCTCAGGGACACTGCAATTCACAAACCCGCAGAGTTATAAATGATAACTCTCATCCACAGATATATTGAGGGAAGGCAACGAAGAGGATTTGAAAGCAAGGCAGAATTGCAGGAAACAGGTTTCAGGAGGTAGATTCGAATCGCCCTTAAAGCACATGAAAAGCGGCAAAACGTCGACAATGATGCCCTTGGCCAAAAAGTGCGTATGCATTTTTTCCTGATTATATTCAGGAAAAAACGCATACCCCCTTTTTGGACAACCAAGCAACCTGGAAAGGCTAATCAGCGCTACAAAGAAGTCTCGCTTCCCATCGGTCAAAAGGGCCATGCTGCAAAAAGTGTCAAAACCAGAAATGCAGGACAGGCCATGGAGAAATGGCAGCCTTGCTACGCTGATGGGCGGGATGTAAATTGCCAACAGCCACACTGGAGAAGTGTACGGTGTGTCCTGAAACATCGAAAAAACACAGCTTAGGGAGCATAGGGCACTTCCACTCATGGGCGTATAAATTGGGAAAACTAAAAATCAGCAAGACACAGGCACCCCAATGTTTAGGGCTGCTCTGTTGACAAGAACCTCCACTTCATGACACCTTAAATATCCCAGGAAAGAGAAAAATGGATAGAGAAGTTGTGGTCCTTATGTAAAATGGAATATCACTCAGACATGAAATCAATGTCATAAGGCTAGTAGAAGCAAGATGAGTGGATTTAGGTACGACGATTCTAAGTGAAATAAGTCACACAGAAAAAGACACTTATCATAAGCTATCACTTATAGAGGGAATGTAAAAACCGCTACACTTGAACTGAATCACAAAAGAGAACAGAGTCACACGTTTAGAAAACACACTATGGCTGCTTAACGGGAAAGGTGAGGTGGGGTGATGCATAAAACAAGGGTTTCAAATTCGCTCAGATACCGTTCCATACACCCAATATGTAATAGACAAGACCTACTCCTTGCTCAGTGAACTGGACTCAACACCCCCTATTCACCGCACAAGAATATATGTGACTAGTAAGAATCATAAAACCTATGTATTGATATCTGTCTGGAAGTGAGTCAAGTGGGTGTAAAGCCGCATAAACACAGCCGTGAAAAGCAGCTAAACCCCATTATAAAAATAAATTACTTTTAAAAACCAGTAAAACAAAGACAGTGAAAGAGAGAGAAATTCTTACACAATTCGTTCAGGGGCTGTGATGCAACCTGGATTGACCATATCTAGACCCACAGATGGATCAGACATAAGGGTGGACACTCTTGGGGCTGAGAGTTTTGGTGAGGTTGGGTGAGCAAACGCAGACCCTTTAAAGTAATACTGCGTGGTACCCATCCCATGGGTCCCAAATCTCCAGGTTCAAGGGCATCTTCCTACATCGAAAACATGCATGAGAAACCCAGAAGATGGTACACCGTGTGATTTTGAAAGGTTTCCAAAACGCAACTCATTTCTCATCTCCTTGTGCTCGGGTTCGCCTTTCCAGCTACTTTACTAGCAATCTCCCTACTTGGAGAATCAGCACCTTTAACCTCCTGTTCCCTACAGGTTGCAATTTGTCCTGAGGATGAACGGGAAGAGGGGCAACCAATGAGAGACTAGATCTAGGTGTTGGGACAGGCACAGGTCACTCTATTTTCCCATCAGGAAGAAGAATTAACCACAGGCTCAGCCTGCTTCCGGGAACCAGAATAGGGCCTGAGGCAATCCCGTGCTTTTGCGGCCAGCTCCCAAAAAAGACAGTTGAAAAATGCAGCTCAGGGGCACTGCCATTCACAAACCTGCTGAGTTATAAATGATAACTCTCGTCAACAAATATATTGAGGGAAGGCAACGAAGAGGATTTAAAAGCAAGGCAGAATTGCAGGAAACAGATTTCAGGAGGTAGATTCGAATCGCCCTTAAAGCACATGAAAAGCGGCAAAACGTCGACAATGATGCCCTTGGCCAAAAAGGGCGTATGCGTTTTTTCCTGAATATATTCAGGAAAAAACGCATACGCCCTTTTTGGCCAACCAAGCAACCTGGAAAGGCAAATCAGTGCTACAAAGACGTCTCGCTTCCCATTGGTCAAAAGGGCCATGCTGCAAAAATGTCAAAACGAGAAATGCAGGACAGGCCATGGAGAAATGGCAGCCTTGCTACGCTGATGGGCGGGATGTAAATTGCCAACAGCCACTCTGGAGAAGTGTACGGTGTGTCCTGAAACATCGAAAAAACACAGCTTAGGGAGCATAGGGCACGTCCACTCATATGCGTATAAATTGGGAAAACTAAAAATCAGCAAGACACAGGCACCCCAAAGTTTAAGGCTGCTATGTTGACAAGAACCTCCACTTCATGACACCTTAAATATCCCAGGAAAGAGAAAAATGGATACAGAAGTTGTGGTCCTTATGTAGAATGGAATATCACTCAGACATGAAATCAATATCATAAGGGTAGTAGAAGCAAGATGAGTGTATTTAGGTGCGACGATTCTAAGTGAAATAAGTCACACAGAAAAAGACACTTATCATAAGCTATCACTTATAGAGGGAATGTAAAAACCGCTACACTTGAACTGAATTACAAAACAGAACAGAGTCACACGTTTAGAAAACACACTATGGCTGCTTAACAGGAAAGGTGAGGTGGGGTGATGCATAAAACAAGGGTTTCAAATTCGCTCACATACCGTTCCATACACCCAATATGTAATAGACAAGACCTACTCCTTGCTCAGTGAACTGGACTCATCACCCCCTATTCACCGCACAAGAATATATCTGACTAGTAAGAATCTTAAAACCTATGTATTGATATTTCACTGGAAGTGTGTCAAGTGGGGGTAAAGCAGCATAAACACAGCAGTGAAAAGCAGCTAAATCCCATTTTAAAAATAAATTATTTTTATAAACCCATTAAACAAAGAGAGTGAAAGAGAGAGAAATTCTTACATAATTCGTTCAGGGGCTGTGATGCAAAGTGGACTGACCATATCTAGACCCACAAATAGATGAGACATAAGGTTGGACACTCTTGGGGCTGAGAGGTTTGGTGAGGCTGGGTGGGCAAACGCAGTCCCTTTAAAGTAATACTGCATCGTACCCATCCCATGGATCCCACATCTCCAGGTTCAAGGGCATCTTCCTACATCGAAAACATGCGTGAGAAACCCAGAAGATGGTACACCGTCTCATCTGGAAGGGTTCCTGAAACGCACCTCATTTCTCATCTCCTTGTGCTCGGGTTTGCCATTCCAGCCGCTTTATTAGCAATCTCCCTCGTTGGAGAATCCGCACCTTTAACCTCCAGTTCTGTACAGGTTGCAATTTATCCTGAGCATGAACGGGATGAGGGGCAACCAACGAGAGACTAGCTCTAGGTGTTGGGACAGGCACAGGTCACTCTATATTCCCATCAGGAAGAAGAATTAACCACAGGCTCAGCCTGCCGCCGGGAACCAGAATAGTGCCTGAGGCAATCCTGTGCTTTGCGGCCAGCTCCCAAGAAAGCGAGTTGAAAAATGGAGCTCAGGGGCACTGCAATTCAGAAACCTGCAGAGTTGTAAATGATAACTCTCATCCACAAATATATTGAGGGAAGGCAACGAAGAGGAGTTTAAAGCAAGGCAGAATTGCAGGAAACAGATTTCAGGAGGTAGATTCGAATCACCTTTAAAGCACATGAAAAGTGGCAAAACGTGGACAATGATGCCCTTGGCCCAAAAGGGCGTATGCGTTTTTTCCCGAATATATTCAGGAAAAAACGCATACGCCCTTCTTGGCCAACCAAGCAACCTGGAAAGGCAAATCAGCGCTATAAAGAAGTCTCGCTTCCCATTGGTCAAAGGGTCATGCTGAAAAAAGTGTAAAAACCAGAAAAGCAGGACAGTCCATGTAGAAATCGGAGCCTTGCTATGCTGATGGGCGGGATGTAATTTGCCAACAGCCACTCTGGAGAAGTGTACGGTGTGTCCTGAAACATCTAAAAAACACAGCTTAGTGAGCATAGGGCACTTCAACTCATGGGCGTATAAATTGGGAAAACTAAAAATCATCAAGACACAGGCACCCCAAAGTTTAGGGCTGCTCTGTTCCCAAGAACCTCCACTTCGGTACTCCTTAAACATTCCAGGAATAGGAAAATTGATAAAGAAGTTGTGGTACTTATGTACAATGGAATATCACTCAGCCATGAAATCAATGTCATAAGGCTACTAGCAGCATGAGGAGTGGATGTAGGTATGATGATTTTAAGTGAAATAAGTCACATAGAAAAAGACACTTATCAAAGATATCACTTATAGAGGGAATGTAAAAATCGCTACACTTAAACTAAATTACAAAACAGAACAGAGTCACACATTTACAAAACACACTATGGCTGCTTAACGGGAAAGGTGAGGTGGGTGATGCATAAACCCGGGATTTGAAATTATCACAGATATCACTCCATAAATCAAATATGTAATAGACAAGACCTACTCCTTGCTCAGTGAACTGGACTCAACACCCCCTATTCACCGCACAAGAATATATGTGACTATTAAGAATCTTAAAACCTATGTATTGATATCTCTCTGGAAGTGAGTCAAGTGGGTTTAAAGCCGCATAAACACAGCCGTGAAAAGCAGCTGAACCCCATTATAAAAATAAATTACTTTTAAAAACCCGTAAAACCCGTAACAATAACCCTAACCCTAACCCTAAGCTACCCTTGACTGCTTCTGCCTCCAATAGATTTCCTAAGCACTAGTGTTTTAAGGAACAGGTTAAAAAGAGAATCCTAATGAGATTTCTTGATAATGGGTGTGTTCCTTATCTTCTCCTAGTGTCTAAACTCTTCTCCATGGCTGGACACACAAATAATATACCTTGACGTGCTAAGGGGTATCTAGAGAGTGGGATAGGTTTAATAACTACCCTAACCCTAACGCGTACCCTAACCCTAACCACTACCCTAACCCTAACACGTACCCTAATCCTAACCCGTACCCTAAACCGAGCCCTAACCCTCAAACTAACCCTAACCCTAACCCTAACACATACCCTACGCCATACCCGAACCCGTACCCAAACCCGTACCCTAACACTAAACCTAACCCTAACCCTAACCCTAACCCTAAGCTACCCTTGACTGCTTCTGCCTCCAATAGATTTCCTAAGCACTAGTGTTTTAAGGAACAGGTTAAAAAGAGAATCCTAATGTGATTTCTTTATAATGGGTGTGTTCCTTATCTTCTCCTAGTGTCTAAACTCTTCTCCATGGCTGGACCCCCAAATAATATTCCTTGACGTGCTAAGGGGTATTTAGAGAGTCGGATAGGTTTAATAACTAACCTAACCCTAACGCGTACCCTAACCCTAACACGTACCCTAATCCTAACCCGTACCCTAAACCGAGCTCTAACCCTCAAACTAACCCTAACCCTAACCCTAACCCTAACCCTAACCCTAACCCTAACCCTAACCCTAAAGCTAACCCTAACACTAACCCTAACCCTAACCCTAACCCTAACCCTAAGCTACCCTTGACTGCTTCTGCCTCCAATAGATTTCCTAAGCACTAGTGTTTTAAGGAACAGGTTAAAAAGAGAATCCTAATGTGACTTCTTGATAATGGGTGTGTTCCTTATCTTCTCCTAGTGTCTAAACTCTTCTCCATGGCTGGACCCCCAAATAATATTCTTTGACGTGCTAAGGGGTATCTAGAGAGTGGGATAGGTTTAATAACTACACTAACCCTAACGCGTACCCTAACCCTAACCCCTACCCTAACCCTAACACGTACCCTAATCCTAACCCGTAACCTAAACCGAGCCCTAACGCTCAAACTAACCCTAACCCTAACCCTAACCCATACCCTACGCCGTACCCGAACCAGTACCCGAACCCGTACCCTAAGCCGTACCCTAACCCTAACCCTAATCCTAACCGTAACCCTAAGCTACCCTTGACTGCTTCTGCCTACAATAGATTTCCTAAGCACTAGTGTATTAAGGAACAGGTTAAAAAGAGAATCCTAATGTGATTTCAGGATAATGGGTGTGTTCCTTATCTTCTCCTATTGTCTAAACTCTTCTCCATGGCTGGACCCCCAAATAATATTCCTTGACGTGCTAAGGGGTATCTAGAGAGTGGGATAGGTTTAATAACTACCCTAACCCTAACGCGTACCCTAACCCTAACCCCTACCCTAACCCTAACACGAACCCTAATCCTAACCTGTACCCTAAACCGAGCCCTAACCTTCAAACTAACCCTAACCCTAACCCTAACCCATACCTTACGCCGTACACGAACCCGTACCCGAACCCGTACCCTAAGCCATACCCTAACCCTAACCCTAACCCTAACCCTAACCCTAAGCTACCCTTGACTGCTTCTGCCTCCAATAGATATCCTAAGCACTAGTGTTTTAAGGAACAGGTTAAAAAGAGAATCCTAATGTGATTTCTTGATAATGAGTGTGTTCCTTATCTTCTCCTAGTGTCTAAACTCTTCTCCAAGGCTGGACCCCCAAATAATAT